>NC_081318.1:93694460-94016960 GCF_026419965.1 Kogia breviceps | reverse complement strand
ATTCTGTCAATGGAGGCATTACCTGGAACCTGCTAATGGAAATCTTCTATGACCAGTACAGTAAACCTGGGTTTGTATTCTATTTTATCTCTTATAACTAGTATGTTGAGCAAAGATGCTTGGTAAGGCCTGCCAGCAATCCATCACAGGGACCACAGGGGACCTGGACCACACTCACCAGTAGAGGATGCCTCTGAGACTAACACGAAGACAAGGTTTCTGAGCTAGATAAACAGCTGGTTTGGGGTTTTTATTTCAAAAAAAACGAGTTTGTGAATCCGCAAATAAGATAAAATACACAATCACAATGCCAATAATGAATAGACCCACTGTAAAAACTCATATAAATTAATGAATATATGATAATTCAACAGCATTTTGGGAAAGTGGAAACAGAAGAGTAATTTATTTGTTTGTTTATATAGTGTTCACTCCATTTTAAAGAATTGGGGACTAGAAAATAAACACAAAATGTAAATATCCTTAAGAAGCCTAGAGTCTATTTTTAAATTCCTTATTGAAAAACCCTGAAGAGGGCTTCCCTGGTGGCGCAGTGGTTGAGGGTCCTCCTGCCGATGCATGGGACACGGGTTCGTGCCCCGGTCCGGGAAGATCCCACATGCGGCGGAGCGGCCGGGCCCGTGAGCCATGGCCGCTGAGCCTGCGCGTCCGGAGCCTGTGCTCCGCAACGGGAGAGGCCACAGCAGTGAGAGGCCCGCGTACCGCAAAAAAAAAAAAAAAAAACCCTGAAGAAACACAATGTCTGGGTCATTTTTAAGAATATACTCTTGAAGGGCAAAAAACAATTGTGGCTGATTAGAAAAGTCCAAAAGTTGTTAAAAAGGAAAAGAGCATATTTATTAAAGTAGGAGGAGGAGAATAGGGAAGAGGCAGGTGATATAGGAGAGAAAGAGAGAAGGAGAGAAGGTTTGAGGAGAGCAGAGTGGAGGGGAGAGGAGGAGAAAGGAGGGGAGGAGAGGAGTGATTGCAGCCCAGTCAAGAAACAGAATAAATAAAAGGAGAAACATAGATAATCTCAGTGCATGGCAAACCAGGTACAAGCTAAAAATTATGTAAAATAAAAACAATCAAGAATCTTGTAAATGATCATTTAAATTCAACGTATCAGTGAAGAATATGTTCAGCTGTGAATTACAGAAAACCTAAAATAACTTAAAAGGTGTTTTTTTCCTCTCTTATGTAAGTTAGATCCAGAAGGAAGTAACCCAGAGCTGCTACAGGGGCTCTACCAGGACCAGAGACCCAGGTTCCTTCTACCTGGTACTTCTGCCACACTCAACGCTTGACTTGCATCTCATGGTCTGAGAGGACCCACATTCCAGCCTGCAGGCAGGAGGATGGGGCAAGATCAGTGTGCTGTTTCTCTTCAAGGACACTTCCTAACAGTTGTCCACACTTCCTTTCACATTCTCATAGCCAGAACTTAGTCACAGAGACACACCCAGATGCAAGGCAGTCTGGACATGGTGTCTTTATTCTGGGTGATTATTTGCCTCGCTAAAAAGATAGGCTCCTAATATGAAGGGAGAATGGGGAATATGGCAATTGAGGAAATGCCAGCAGTCTCTGCCATAAGCAAAAGTTTTAAATACTGCACTTGCGTTAAAGTTGGATGCCAATAAAGGATTCCAGATAGAAACTAAGTGGTACACAGTGTA
Organism: Kogia breviceps; assembly: GCF_026419965.1. Taxonomy (NCBI): domain Eukaryota; kingdom Metazoa; phylum Chordata; class Mammalia; order Artiodactyla; family Physeteridae; genus Kogia; species Kogia breviceps. Next base: position 94,015,281 of record NC_081318.1, on the reverse strand, counting down.
ATAGTGGAAAAAAATGTGCTCACCTATTAGTAGGAGATAGTAGGTAAGGCAAGTAAACTGTTTGTGGAGAAAGTTATAATGACTCTCACATACGAGTTCCTGAACACTTTAACAGCATAATATACAGGGAGAAGGAAGTTATGTTTCTGTAGGGTAAAAGCATAACTGTCTAAACCACTTTAGTTCTCTGAAGGAGAAACAAATTCACCAAGGTAGTAACAGTGGTCATAACTTATTTATACTTTTCAGCAGCCTTGGATAAATTTCCACTCCAAAGGTTTTTAAAAGGTGGTCAAGGATTTATCAGGAAAGAGAAATGAAGATAAAAGATTGTTGCTCTGGATAAAGAAGTGTGATTGTGTGTCCCTCCAGGAATGGATAGATTTCCGATGTTATTTAATACATTTTAAAATGTTAATTAAACATGCCAATTCAAAGGAGAAAAATTATAGAAAGTTCTTACAAGGTGAGCATACAGAAAAAGAGGGAAAGGAGGGGCACAGGTGAGCTTCAAAACTGAGATGCATGAGGAAATGAACATTGGAAAAGATGATTTACCTAAAGACTCATGGTCTCCAAACTGCCCGTTACTACACAGCTGAGGGTCTGGGATTCACAATCTACACTTCCCTTCCCTAAGACCAAGATCCACTGAGTCATCATGGCCCAAAGGGTGCACAAAATGATGGACATAATCAAAAAAAGTATTTAAGGGACTTCGCTGGTGGTCCAGTGGCTAAGAATCTGCACTCCCAATGCAGGGAGCCCAGGTTCGATCCCTGGTCAGGGAACTAGATCCCACATGCCACAACTAAGAGTCCACATGCTGCAACTAAAGATTCTGCATGCTGTGACTAAGACCCAGAGCAGCCAAATTAAATAAATAAATAAATAAATTTTTTTAAAAGTATTTAAAATCCAAGTACTGGATATCCAACTAATAACATCCTAGCCTTAAATGGATTCTGATTGCCCCTCATCTGGAATACTTCCTACTCTTCTGGTCCATTATACTTCAAGGAAGACATCAAAGAGAGAAGAAGAAGGGAACATAAAATCAACAAGGAGATAGCATAGTAGGCAAGGAGTAGATAGTAGGCAAAACTAAAATAACAAAGCCTCTTCCACGTGAAAGACGAAAACCCAGGGGTCATATTGAAGCCCTCAGCTTAAGGGCTCTTCCCAGGATGAACTGCAGTGCTAACACGCAGAGGCAGCACTGGAATGTAAAGGGAGGTAGATTAGCATGGATAAAAAGATGAGACTTTATGGGAGAGTAAACATCAGGAAATTATTTTCCCCAACAGACTTTATGAGTTGTGAATATCATTTCGAAGGGGTTTGATATCTTCCTGGGGTTTAAATGCATCATTGTGATTAAGGGATATTTCCGACCTCATTTGTAGCTGGTTAAGATTCATGTTGGAGGGTGGAGCCATGTGTTTCCATGTGTCTTTGGTGATTGAGTCAGGGGCAGCCTGCTCCGCGTGTTAGCCCACGGTTCTCGCTCAGCATTGCTAAGTATAATGTTTTCAATAAAGCATAAAGTCGATGTCAAACCAGGCAACTGATGAAGTAATTACATATATCCTGGTACTCTCAGGCTGAGAACCCAAATGTCCTGCCACAATCTAGTGTCCAAATTCCAAGCAAATTTCTGGTACACATGGGAGTGGAATAAAATCAAGGTGGCAGGGGAAGGAAACAGATGAAACCAACCCCTGAGTGGCAGGAAAAAAGTCAGTATTGGTTTATGTCTACCAAAGTGCATATACCCTATGCCTACTGATCTGGAGGGTCTCTAGGCAAGCAGAAAACTGTAGGGTCCCTCTCAGGCCTGCCCAGGGACAGTTAGAGCAAGATCCAGGATGCTTGAATTTGTTCACATTCTGTTTCCCCAATTCAGTGATTTGTGAGACTTCGTAAAATTAAGACAGTTTATCGTGGTTTTTACAAACGATTTTAGCTAACGTCCTCTCCTCATCCTCCATGTGACATGTAATACCTTATCTCTGGTTGCACATCCCTTCCTCGTATGAGACATTTGACAAGACTTTCCCCCAACACCCCAACCATCATTTTCTTCAGATTCGTGAATATCCTTCTCCCCTCTGATGCTAAAGAGATTGCTACTCGTTTCCGCTGGTGGCAGCCAAGACACGATGGCCTGGACCAAAACGACTGGGCCATTGATAACGTCCTCATCTCAGGGTCTGCCGACCAGAGGACCGTCATGCTGGACACCTTCAGCAGCGCCCCAGTGCCCCAGCACGAGCGTTCACCCTCGGACGCTGGCCCTGTGGGAAGAATTGCTTTCGACATGTTTATGGAGGACAAAACTGCAGGTAAATTCTTCACTGATGCTAAATGAAAAATCCATTTGGGTCTTTTCCAAAAAAATGGAATGTGGAACATTTTACAGATTCTCAAGTACAGAAACAGTGAAAAGGGTGTCACCCTTTTCCTTCTCTCAACTTCCTGGTTTACATTGTAACTAAATCTTTTCTTTTGGTCAAGCCAGCAACTTTGTTTTAATAAATAGCATTCAATAATTAACAGGGTAATTTTCTTTTTAAAAATTTTCATTTCTACGTTTCTTGTTTTTTATTTTGGTTAGAAAGCCAACATTTTTTGGACATTTGTTTTATTCTCCAAGGACAAGTGTTTTGTTTTGCTGCATGTCAGACGCGTTTGTGATGGTATTTCATGTTTTCAGAAGTGTCCAGGGTCATTCTTGTTATTCTTCATTTCTGATAGGAGTATCACAGTGTCCTGGTGAACTGTCAAGGATCTCTCCATGTTGTTCTTATATTTAACGACTTCTTTTCATTTCGTGACACTATTGTGGTCACCTTTTTTTAAGTGGTGTCGTATATTAAGGATATGGCTTTGTCATGCCACATACTTGGTTATACTATATAAAATGTGGTATCTTCAGGTGAAGTAGTGATATTTAATTACACATATCGTATCGACACTGCAAGTGCTATTGAATAGATATACTATACCACTATAGATTCATCAGACAGTGGGACTGTGCCATATCCAACTCTGCACTAGCCTCTTGCATAGAAAGGACAATCTGGTTGTATTTTACAATAATAAGACTGATAAGAACCTTCTGGAGGAATGAAATCTATGCTGAAGACAGTTGAAATGTGAGGAATTTTAATAACTTAAAATACTTAATTATTAGTGTTTTATTTTAAAAGCAACACATGTTCAAAGTGTGAAATTAAGAAAATACAGAAAATCATGAAGATGAAAATGAAAATCACCCAGAGGATAACCATCATCAATATTTTGATATTTTTCTTAAGAGTCTTTTTTTCTATGCCTCTATATAATCGTATTTCTAACAAAATTATAATCTTAAATTATACATATTTGTAGCCTGCTCTTTTCATTTAGAATTAAATCCTTACCATTTCCTCTTGTCCTTAAGTATCTTTGAAAATATAATTTTAATAGCTGTATAGTATTCCATTATAATTTTTATCATTTTAACATTGACTATTTAGATTTATTCTTATTAATTCATTTATTAGTATTTCACATGGCACAGTGGTATAACTGCAGATATTTAATAAAAATCACCCTCTTAAATAGAAAAAGCTTAAAATGTTCTCCACCACTACCAAGTAGTCTTACTCTTTCAAAAAGGTTGTTGAGAAGACTTACATAGATCTGATTCAGAACTTTGCTAAATTACTCATTTATTTTTCCCTATGTAATGGTTTACATAAGTGAGTTTATGATCAGAAAATAATTTAAGTACAACTTCTGTATGAATAAAAGCAAATACATATTTTTCAAGTACCTAAAATAGTGATTTTTACTTTAGACTAATTCGTGATGTACAATTAAGCTCCTGCTTGTCTTGCAAAGACAGTGCTCCTAGAAAGTGTAATATCTACTTATACAAGTAGTTTATGATATTGTGGAAGAGATTGGTGTTAGCTGATTAATGTAAGCCCTTTTTCATCAGGATTGCAGAGTTCTAGCATAAAATAAAATATGTACCCCAGAATAAACTCAGGGTATTCTTACTGGAATTCAAATTTCTATGCCTTTTGATTCTTGAGTCCTGTATCTGTGCTGTAGGACTAAATGTAGCTGCAAATCCCATGGAATGAAAACTTAACAGATAATGGCATTGTGGTAGCCATTTGAGTCCTGGAGGTAAACTGCTTGTTCTACAGACATATGTTATGCTCAGACAAAGTCAAAAAGACACAACACTAGTGAAGGCTCAATTCCATTTAAATTGTTTTGTCTCCTCTCTGACTCTTCTGAGGCCAACCAACTCTGTGATTTGCACAGTAACCCAAGCCTCCAGTTGCACCCATTCATCTTCACTGTGAATGCTGGAGCTAACCAGGAAACTGCCAGAGAAACGTTGGACCCATGAAATCAAAGTGTATCATGAATTAGATGAAATTTACAGATATGTTTAATTTCTAAGCTTTCTGGGATAAAATCATTATGTTAAAACACCTCTTCCGGGCTTCCCTGGTGGCGCAGTGCTTGGGAATCCGCCTGCCAATGCAGGGGACACGGGTTCGTGCCCTGGTCCGGGAGGGTCCCGCATGCCGCGGAGAAACTAAGCCTATGCGCCACGGCTACTGAGCCTGCGCTCTAGAGCCCGCGTGCCACACCTGCTGCAGCCCGCGTGCCTAGAGCCTGTGCTCCGCAGCAGGGGAAGCCACTGCAATGAGAGGCCTATGCACCGCAACGGAGAGTAGACCCCGCTCGCCGCAACTAGAGAAAGACCGCGCCCAGCAGCAAAGACCCAACACAGCCAAAAATAAATAAATTAAATAAATAAATGTATTAAAAAAAAAAAAAAAAAAAACACCTCTTCCGAAAGGGAAAAGAAACTGTAGTGACGGACACGAATGTGTGCACACGCGTACGTGTGTGTGTGCGTGTGTTTGAGAGAGAGGGACAATAGGATTATTCTGCACTGATCAGATCATAACCTTGCTGCTTAAATTTTCCTTAGACACCTAGAAGCTTTTTTAAAAAAATCACTTTATTCAGGTGTAATTGATGTACAAAAGGCTTTAGATATTTAATGTATACAGTTTGGTGAGTTTGGAAATAAGTGTTCACCCATGAAACCGTCACCACAATAAAGGCCATAATTTATCAATCACCTCCAAAAGTTTCCTCCTGCCCCCCCTCTTTTTTAATATTGATTTTTCTGTTGTGGTAAGAGTACTTAACATTAAGACCTCTCTTAGCAAATTTTTAAGTATGAAATGCAGAATTGTTAACTATAGGCCCCATGTTGTACAGTAGATCTGAACTTATTCATCTTGCATTACTGAAACTTTGTGCCCTTTGACTGAAAAGTCCCCATTTCCCCCTTCCACTATTCTACTCTCTGGTTCTATGAGTTTTACTATTACAATTTTTTTAATTGCCCAGGAGGTACTGCCAAAATTTGAATAGAAATAGCTAACTCACTTGGCTATCATGTTACTAAAAATCTTCCTCCGTCTTTAGATTCTGCCTAAAAAGTTAAACACCTGTCAGAAAAAGAAATGGGTATACATCTTCCTTTGCTTTTCATCTGTAACACATACAATACACTCTTTCTTTTTAAAGGTAGACTTAGCTAGTATTGGATACTTGATATATCGCAATCTCTCAGTATCCATGTTCCTAAAATGATGTGCTTACATTAGTGTTTTGTCTATGGATGGTATGTAATAAGAGAGATTTCTACTTAAAATAATTCTAGATTTTGCCTAAAGTGAAAATTTGTTTCAAAATATTTTTGTCATAAATCTGTCATAATTTTTTTTTCTTTTTTTAAGTAAATGAGCACTGGCTATTCCATGATGATTGTACAGTAGAAAGATTCTGTGACTCCCCTGATGGTGTCATGATTTGTGGTAGTCATGATGGAAGAGAAGTGTATGCAGTGACCCATGACCTGACCCCCACTGAAGGCTGGATCATGCAATTCAAGGTGAAAATGTGATGACCTCAATTACATAAATAGCCATATACCAGCAATATAAAATTGAAAAAAATTGTGGAGACAACGATCATACAATATTTTATTGACTAAATACATACTTTGAAAAATGAAATTTAATATTAAGATAATATATCAATACATCCCAACTATATATAACTTAATGATTAAAAGTATTTTATTTTTGAACTATTTCAAGATGAAACTTACATAAGAGTAAATGTGTTTCTGTCTGGGATTAAATACTGATAGAGCAAAATATTGATAAATAAAATGTAGGATACTGATTTCAATTCCCTAAGTTTAAATCATTATATGATTTAGGCAATTTTTTTCCTTTAAGAGAAGATTAAAGCTATTGCGGTTATACCTACTTTTTTTTATACCTACTTTCTTTACAAAAGCATTTAGTGTTTCTGGAGAAAGAAAATTATAGAAAACAAAGGTATGATTAGCATTAATGCCAACATCAATTTTGGCCAAGATTTTATTTCAATCAATCTATTCTGTCTACCTCAATCCCACTGTATTAGCAACAAATGTTGCATTATGACTATCTCCATCAACAAAGGGTTAGGGTCGAAAGTACCTTCTGTAATTACTTCATTGCATCTTACTTACAGTTGAAAGTGATTTACTGAGAGTCATAAATTGTATAACAAAACAGTAAATTTGGTAAAGCTGTTAGTAATCCTTCTTGGTCGAGCATTCTGCCATACAGAAGTGCCAGACCATTAGCACAACAAACAACAATTTGTAAGAGTAGGCCCAGGCCTACCAAGGCAATCAGCCAGCCATGGCAGAAGCACAGATTTCAGCTTCTCTCCAAACTCCCTGCACAATATATGTGGCACTTTCTATAATCTGTCACCTTGGGCAACCATGTCAACTCCGCCATCTATCAGCAGAGCAAATAATGAACCTGAAAATACAGAACAGATGTGGTTGTCTGTCAAATGATCAGCAACTTTCTTGCTACCAAGTCTTTAGAGCAGAAACATGTAATATGGTTTTAATACCTTAATAATCTTGCATTTCCATTTGTTAGATCTCTGTTGGATGTAAAGTATCTGAAAAAGTCACCCAGAATCAAATTCACGTGCAGTACTCTACTGACTTTGGTGTGAGCTGGAATTATCTGGTCCCTCAGTGCTTACCTGCAGACCCAAAATGCTCTGGAAGTGTTTCTCAACCATCTGTATTCTTTCCAACTAAAGGATGGAAAAGGATCACCTACCCACTTCCTGACAGTTTAGTCGGAAAGTAAGTAGAAAATTAAAATAAAGCCTAGTTCTTAGCACTAGAAGTAGGTTTAGGGACACTGTGGTCAGCCTGAAAGTATTGTGTAATTGTGGATAAAATGCTCTCTTCCTCCCTAACTCTAAAGGTTCTCTAACTGGTGACCTCCATGATGAGCTAATTTAAGGAGACCTCAAATTGTAATCCTCAGACTTGTCAAGATAGGCCTTGACAGGCCCTTCCATTTTCCATACTTCAGTGTCTGAAAATGGGGACAGAGCAATAGTGATGGCCTTGGAGCCAGTTGAAAGCACGTATGCTACCTTATGGACCTTGTAAATTGTGGTCCACTGTACATCATACGCTTTCCACATTACTGCCTTGTCAATTCATGATAGACAGAACCAAGAACAAAACCTAACTCATCATGCTATAGGTACAAATCCTAACTCTTCATGCTATTTGTACACATGTAGTTTGTAGGTAGGTTTCATTTTTTTCTTATCAAAGCATTATGTTCGGGCTTCCCTGGTGGCGCAGTGGTTGGGAGTCCGCCTGCCGATGCAGGGGACGCGGGTTCGTGCCCCGGTCCGGGAGGATCCCACGTGCCGCGGAGCGGCTGGGCCCGTGAGCCATGGCCGCTGGGCCTGCGCGTCCGGAGCCTGTGCCCCGCAATGGGGGAGGCCACGGCAGTGAGAGGCCCGCGTATCGCAAAAAAAAAAAAAAAAAAAAAAAAAAAAAAAAAAAAAAGCATTATGTTCTGCACCTGCAGTGAAAAGTAATTAGCTGGAGCAGTAGTGAGCCAAGATGATTAAACTGTTTTTTTTTAAAGTATGTGGATAAGTTAATTTAGGCAATTACAAAAAATTTCCAAAGATGCCACAGGCTGCAACTAAGACCCGGTGCAGCCAAATAAATAAATATATATATATATATATATATTTTAAATTTCTCTTCAACTATAAAATTAGGGGAAAAGATACATTAAAGAAGATGACAACCTACCATATGAATCACAGTTTCTGGCTAAATGAAGAACCTTCTTGTGAAACAGAGTTAGGATATAGGACCAGAACATATAGAGCCTTTGAATAAGGTGCTTACATATGGAAAAAAAAAAAAAGTCCCTTAGAGATCATTTATTACATGACCACTCACAGTTTTCTGCTATAAATCTAAAGGGCTTAGTCAATTAACATGCTAGAAAACAATCAGGATACTTTCAGCTGCAGGTAACAGAAAACTCCATTCAAATTAAAATTAAATTTGGCTCAATTGAAGACGAAATGTATTATATCTATAATGAAAAAAACCCAAAGATAAGTGGACTCTAGGGTTGATTGATTGACAAGCTCAACAGTGTCTTCAAGGACATTGTTATTTCTTACTCTCTCACTATTACTCTTCGCTCCACTGTCCACACATGGATGTCACACTCAGTCTTCAGGCTGGTTCCCCTCGTGAACATAGATGACTTCCAGAAAGCTGGAGCACAGTGCATCCTTACCTGTGTCCAATGCGAGAGAGAGAAAGAGTCGCTTTTCTTTCTAACAGAGCTGGAGCAAGTGCCTCCTTGCATCCCATTGGTACAAATTAGTTCAAGAATGCCCGTTCCTGACTCCGTCAATAGTGAGGGGCATTATATTACAGTGATTGTCTCACATGACTCATCTGGGCTGAAATGGATGCTGGGGAGCCACCACAACCTCATTTCCTCGTTTCCCCCTCCTGTCTTTACTCTGTTTTTTATAATGAGGTATAATTTACATTCAGTAGAATGAACACATTTTAACTGTTCCTCACAGTGAGTTCTTCCCATTGTATAACCCGTGTAACCACCACATAAAACAAGATACAGAACATTCACATCATCCCAGAATGTTCCCTCATGCACTGTGAACTCTTTCCACCAAAATAGGGTGGCATATTTTAATATAAGGTTGATTATGAGGCTTGTATTTTCCCCAGAAGACAGAGAGCAATGATGAAATTGAAATCTCAGGGAAATTTTCCTTTAATATATAACCCTTTCAAAATTGTTTTCTAATTAGCACAGTTACTCTGAGAATGTTCATTATCTTTGGGGAATTCAGAAGTTGCTGTTTCCCAACCACCTGAGGGCCGTGTGTATGCTGACAAGGCTCTGTCAAAGGATTGATTCACCTTCTGTACAATTTCACGAATACGATTAATGAATCGAAATTGTGTCGCAGCCACTGGACTCCAGTTCATAAGCCACCTGATTTATGATAGTTACAGATTTGCATTTTTAAATGTTCCTTTTGCTTGAAATAGAGATTCCACTGTGGTTTTGGTGGGGTTTTTTTACAAGTTTACTCACATATTTTAAAATGTAAATTGAACTGGCTTTAAACTTCCATTTCTAGAAAGATAGTGGTACTCTGAAGACATCTTTTATTAACCCATTTCATCTTATCAGAATGATTTAAATGTTTTTTCTCTTGACTACTGAATATACATGCAGGAAAATGGACCTGAGTAAAGTTAACTTTTGTTCTTCACTCCTTTGCTCTTGTGTTACCAATAGTCCAGTAAGGTTTAGGTTCTATCAGAAGCACTCAGATATGCAGTGGGCAATTGACAATTTCTACCTGGGCCCTGAATGCTTGGACAGCTGCAGAGGCCATGGGGACTGCTTAAAGGAACAGTGCATCTGTGATCCGGGATACTCTGGGCCAAACTGCTACTTGACTCACACTCTGAAGGTAATGTTAAAGCCCCTGAAGGAAGCATGTACTCGCATTGCAGACCGTGCATCAAGAACCAACTTAAGAGTGAGACTAATAATTTATAACCACATTCTTTGGGGCCCCCAGTAAATAAATCCTTTGTATGGAAACTTTAAAAATATGTATTAGGTTTAAAGGTTCTGGATTCCTAAATCAGTCTCCAAGGTGGGGGGCACATACTCCCAGGGAGAACAAGACAATCAATTAGGGAATATTGGGGGGAAAAGTGCTAAAACATGTTTTATTTTATCTTACTCCTTTAAATTTTCTATTTTTGTTCGTGTTTCATAGAATCATAATAAAGTACAAAAGTATTTTTATATAATATATAAATAAATAAGTATATTTTGAGAGTACATGCTTAAGTAATGTTTTACCAGTAGGAGTATTACTATACTCAACTTTACAGTTGTTTTAGTTTAAGATTCTAGATTTTAAATTCCAATTATTAAACATTATTTAAGCAGTGTAAATGATCTTCAATATATGATGGAAAATAATACTATGGATATATCCTGTTGGGTTTCTTTTAATATCTTTTGGAAAAGCATTTGAAATCAGCTCTAATTTTTTTCAAGTCCAAGATGTATTTCTGTATTGTCTTAACTATTCCGTAATTATTCTTTAAAATTGTTATTTTTAAACACATGCCACTTAATTTTTTCCAGACTTTCCTGAAGGAACGCTTTGACAGTGAAGAAATCAAACCTGATTTATGGATGTCCTTGGAAGGTGGAAGTACTTGTACTGACTGTGGGATTCTTGCAGAGGACACTGCACTCTATTTTGGGGGATCCACAGTGAGACAAGCTATTACCCAAGATTTAGATCTCAGAGGGGCAAAGTAAGTCAATTTTTTGTTATTTTTGTCACAACTTAGCAAATTGGCCCCCGAACCAGAACGCATGTGTGGAAGAAGCTGTTATCCAGGACTTGAGTAGACGATTTGTTCTAATTAACTGTTCTGACGGATAATATGTGCTTGCGTTCAGATTCCTGCAATACTGGGGGCGCATCGGTAGTGAGAATAACATGACCTCCTGCCATCGGCCCATCTGCCGGAAGGAAGGCGTGCTGTTGGACTACTCTACCGATGGAGGCACGTTTTGGGGGTGAAAGCCACGCCCTGGAGCAGATTGCCACATTCCATCCAGTGCCCCTCAGCAAAGTCCCTGCAAAGCTTTGCTGACCTGGCAGTGCAAATAGTGAAAGCCACAAAGAGAAAGCTATAGACCTTAGTTGCATTACACGTTCTATATATATGTGTGACTTCTGTGTTATACAAAATCTACCCACCACAGAGAGATCACCTCTGTGCTTTGTGACCACCTAGAGGGGTGGGATAGGGAGGGTGGGAGAGAGGGTGACGCAAGAGGGAAGAGGTATGGGAACATATGTATATGTATAACTGATTCACTTTGTTGTAAAGGAAAAACCAACACACTATTGTAAAACAGTTATACTCCAATAAAGATGTTAAAAAAAAAAATCTACCCAAAAAGGGACAAGAGAGAAATCACATTAAAAAAAATAAACTCCAAACTTTATGAATAAAGAAAATAATCACTATGCTTAGCTGAAGCTTGATTATAAATGATACAATTAAGAAATAAATTTTTGCTTGGTCTTCCAAGTAAAAGATAATTTAAAAAACATTTTAAAGTGTTTTTAAAAGCTTTTGTGTGAACAAGCATGTAATAAATGCTATAGAAGAGCTACAAGAAAACGTCATTAGTTGTGAAAAAAGATAGTCAATTCGTGAGTCTGTCACACACTATTTTAACAAGATTCTGTTTCATTATTTTGAAGTAGTTGAAACCAGGCCAGTAGTACCATGAGGTCTTTAGAAAATCAGCTTTAGCAGATAGGTATCATTCTTAATAACTGGCAGATAAATAGATGACCGTAAAGTATTTTAGGGTATTCAAAACGTGTGTTCTTAAGTAATGTAAACATTCCACCTACTCTCTTATCAGTTGATGACAGAAGCTTCATATTAGTCCAACAATTCACAAATTGCATAGAATTTTAATAGCTATATTTTAAAATACTAGTTCTTGTCCAGAAACATGCAAAACATGGGTGTTTCTCATTATTTATGAGAAATAATGCATATAGGAATCGAGAACAAAATTTTAGAAGCAGAAAGTATATAATTTTTACTTAAGTGTTTCTATTTGTGGCCAAGTATTTCTAAATACCCTTCTTCCCCTTATATCATCAGCCTCATTTTGAAACAATATGTATAAGTGGGGAACACTTACATTAAAGTCACTGAAATCAGTTCTCATTATCTGGCTGAAGATTTCTTTGGGAAATTTACGGTAACTGCAGTATATTGGTGGTTTGTGGTGTTTTTTCCAGATATGTTACTTTTTTGGTGTATTTGCTTTATAGGAATTACTTGGACTTTGCTCCATGAGATGGATTATCAGAAATACATTTCTGTCAGACACGACTACATTCTTCTTCCCGAGGATGCCCTCAGCAACACAACTCGACTTCGCTGGTGGCAGCCTTTTGTGATCAGCAATGGACTTGTGGTCTCCGGGGTAGAGCGTGCTCAGTGGGCACTAGACAACATTTTGATTGGTGGAGCAGAAATCAATCCCAGTCAACTGGTCGACACTTTTGATGATGGTAAGAAACAAGACATTGAACAATCTTTCCTGTGAGTCTTTCGTCTGCTTATGTCTTTACATGAGTTACTATATGAAAAGCCTTTAGATGAGTTCCTAGCACATATTTACTGATTATTATGAGTAAATTTTTGCCCAATAGTTTATACATCTTCAAGGTTGGCTGCTTGTTGAGATGTCAACTAAGAATTTATGTTGAAATGTAAACTAAGACTTTAATAAATCTCATTAAAGACAAAATGTCTCGCTCTAAGTATAATTTGAAATTTCAATAGCCCAAAATAATTTCTGTTTCTTTAGGAATTTCTGTGCAGAGATACACATTGTATTGGTTTGAAAGTATACCAGGAAAAATTTTGCAATGGTGAAAGTTACCAGTCTAGCAATTACAGTTTAAAAGTTGAGTAATCATTGTTCTAGCATTTAATAATCTTTTCTAGATGTGATTTCTCACCTTGGATTTATCTATTATACCAATTAAATAAAATAAAAGTCAATCTTAAAGAGTAAGCAAAGAGCTAGAGCATAGACATTCAAGTAGTTCAACACTAAACCAATTAATTCAAGAGAATAACATGCCATATTGCTTCCAATTTACCTTAACAGAAGGCACTTCCCATGAAGAAAACTGGAGTTTTTACCCTAATGCAGTGAGGACAGCAGGATTCTGTGGCAATCCATCCTTCCACCTCTACTGGCCAAATAAAAAGAAGGACAAGACTCACAATGCACTCTCCTCCAGAGAACTCATTATACAGCCAGGATACATGATGCAGTTTAAAGTAAGGGGAAGCGGCTCTTCCAGAGTCTGGCATTACATTTGGGGGAGGGGGTATAGTGAGAATACTTATTTGAACAACTCCAAGGAAATGATTGATTTCATTCATTAAAAGAGACTTTATCTTATGAATAAAAGAAGTTATCTTTCACAAAGACCTTTATCTTGTAGGATTATTTGAACACAGGTTAAAATCTAAGTATATTGGGACATAGCAAGAAATGTAACTGTATTGTATCTCAGATATGTGATCTTGAGTTCACTTTTCCAAAGTTGGAAATAAAAAGCTCAAATAGGCACATCTGCCTATTAGTTTCTTTGTCTCTGTCCCTTTATGTCTGTCTCTCTCCTCCATTTCTCTACCACTTTCTCTTTATGCCTATTTCATACATCAAGCCACTTTGCTTCTTTATCTATCCTTTTTCATTATGTCTTTCCATTTTTTTTTGTCTCTGACTTCCAAAAATGAACCTGTACATTAGCCCAGTTGGAACTTCCCAAATCCTCAAAGATTTGAAAAGGACTCTTACTTCTTATAATTGCTTATTTTATTCACATAGAAGAATGGAAGGGAAGGCATAGGAGGTAATTAATAGACAATTAGAGAGAAAGATAAAGCAATATCAATTAATGTCTTTCTCACTGCAGAACACACTAAAAAGGGGCATTACAGAAATGCAGTTTATTACTAGATCATTTTAAAAAGACAGATCAGTTCTAATACCCTTATTTTAAAAGATGTGCTACAATCACAATTAATAGTAAGAATCCTTATTAGTATAATAAAAATGTATTCACAGCTGGGAGAAGGGGAAACTGAGGACTTATTACGTATAGGGTTTCAGTTTTGCAAGATGAAAAATTCCTAGAGATATGTTGCAAAAAAAAAAAGAAACAAATTTTCTGGTTTTCTCAGCTCTGTATTAAACTCTCCTTCAGAGACTGGAGGGGTGAGGCAAGCCCCCCAAATGCTAACACTCCCTCAGGACTGTCTTTAACTTAGTGACAAGAAGGATGCTCATGGTCATGTCCAGTGTTGGACCACCCCTAATTCCAAGCCACGTCCCTTAAGGCTTTCCCTCTACCGGGCTCACATCAGAGCATTTTTTTGATTAAGTTGGTTGGGACCTCCTCTTTTGCTGCCTCTATCAACCCAGAACTGAAGAGACTGAAATTTTCTTCTCTAGCCAAGTCAGTTTGTTTCTTAAAAAAAAAAAAAAAAAAAGCTTGTCCCCAGAAATTTAATGATTAACATGTCACTAAATCTGCATTTTTACAGTCACCATAGAATCGTTACCTGTGTATGTGTGGCTGAGCTGCTTTGCTGTGTGCCTGAAACTATCACAACATTGTTAATCGGCTACACTCCAATATAAAATAAAAAGTTTAAAAAATAAAGTCACCATAGACTTTCTAAACACCATATCCAACAGCTTTCAGCTTTCACCCATTCCTCATTTTTCCTTTTCTTTGTACTATTTGGCACTCTTGTCCTTGTCTTCTCCAGCTCGTGAAATTCTCCGTGCTATTGGCTTCTGGGTTCTCTGCTACTTCTCCTCTTAACCTTCTTGATATCCACGTCTGTCTCCTTTTTGGTTCCTCTTCTTCCCCCAACCTGGTAAATATCAGCATTTCTTAGTACTTCTCCCTGGCTTTCTTATCTCTTCACAGACATTCTCACCTTTGGAAACTTCATTCATCCTCTGGCTTCAAATATCACATCTTTAAGAGCAACTCCCATATCTGCATATCCAACCTTGACTGGCTCATCAACAGTCAATTCAGTACTTTTAATAGCCTGTGTACATTTCTACACCTCTGTCTTACTGGCACCTCAACTCAACATGTCTAACAGTGAACT
Organism: Kogia breviceps; assembly: GCF_026419965.1. Classification (NCBI taxonomy): domain Eukaryota; kingdom Metazoa; phylum Chordata; class Mammalia; order Artiodactyla; family Physeteridae; genus Kogia; species Kogia breviceps. Next base: position 94,000,025 of record NC_081318.1, on the reverse strand, counting down.
TCATATCTTCCTGCCCTATGCCAACTTCTCTTTCTGATTTTCCTATTTCTCTTGATGGCACTGCTTGTCACCTATTCACTGGCTCTAAATTTTAATTTAATCTTTGACTTTTCACATCTAATCCGTTACTACATCCTTTTAATTCTAATTCTCAGTGTTCCTGGCACCCATCCCATCTCCTCTGTTTGCACTATTACCACCTTTATTCTGGCCCTAATCAAATTAAGATCAAAGACCTTTGACTACAACTCATGGTCTGTCAAACTCAACCAATCTTTCCAACCTTCTCTACCAATATTCCACATACTCTACACTTAGACCAAAATGCACCACACGCTGCACTCCAGACATGCCACAGTGCTTTCCCACCCAAATGTCTTTCTCCTGTCTCTACGTCTCAGACTCTTCCCATTCTTCAGGGACAGTTCACATACACTCTACCTGATGAATTCTTTTCTTTTTTTAAAATTGAAATATATTTGACGTATAGCATTGTCTAAATTTAGGGTATACAACATGTTGATTTGATACATTTATATATTGTAATATGATTGCCACAATTGTGATAATTAGCACCTCTATCACGTCACACAACTATCTTTTCTTTTTGTAGTTGGAATAATTTAGATCTCCCACTTCTGATGAACTATTTTCTAACCCACTTAACAAGATTCAATCTCTCCTTCCTGTGAAGCACCACAGCATTTTATTTGTATGTGTTCTGGTTTCCATTTCCACTATTGGAATATACTTTGTATTCTATCTCTGAAACCAGTGTTGTTTTATGAATAAACGTATAGTCTAAAGTTTTTAGCATTAACCTTCCCTAGTATCAGCACTGAAATAGGACTTATTGATTGAGTAGATGATTAGAACTTAAATTTGAATCACCAAATTTTTCTAGCATTTATGCATTATTGATGATTCAAGCATTTAATTGCACATAATATGGAATGCTTTTATTCACATGGAAATGGAAAAAGACTAGGAATAAATATTAAGTAATTAAAAATTGCTATTTTTAATTACAAATAAAAATTTAATGGTAGCATCAATGAAGATAGGATATCAATGAAAATGTTTTGAACCAATGATACTTTCTTTCCTTTAATTCTCCAAATACTGCTTTCCTTTTGACAATTTATCTTCCCTAAATTTATGATTAATATGTTATACTAATTAAGTAAATAGAAATAGTATTTTTTAACCCTAATTCTCATCTCCTTGCAAAATGGCATGACTTTAACAAAGCTCAAAAGAATGTATTCTTGGTGTCCTGGCAGGCTGCTCTGTAAAAGCTTCTCTGAATACTTCTTGATTACTTTTCAGAGTCATAATGAAGAGAGATGGGATTTCTAATTAATGAGAGGTATTATTTAATCTAGCCTGACACATATCAATTGTTTGCTTGTTTTAGATTGTGGTGGGTTGTGAAGCTACTTCTTGTGGTGACCTTCATTCCGTAATGTTGGAGTACACTAAGGATGCAAGGTTTGTGAAATAATGTTTTACATTTCCTCCAAACATGAATATCCAATTCAAATGTTTGTCTAGGGATTCCCTGGTGGCGCAGTGGTTGAGAGTCCGCCTGCCGATGCAGGGGATACGGGTTCGTGCCCCGGTCCGGGAAGATCCCACATGCCGCGGAGCAGCTGGGCCCATGAGCCGTGGACGCTGAGCCTGCGCGTCCGGAGCCTGTGCTCCACAACGGGAGAGGCCACAACAGTGAGAAGCCCGCATACTGAAAAAAAAAAAAAAAAAGTTTGTCTATTTTTAAGGCAGCTGCTTACAGGGGAGCATTCTTATGTATTAAAAGTGGCAGTTCCTGTGTATACATGTAAAAATTTCATTTGTATAAAATTCACACATGTATCTTATTTTCAAATTTTTCCTTCAAACCAGGAAAAATCAATGTCATATTACGCTGCAGCCAACAAACTTTACATTGTAAGTTAAGTAAGACACTACGTTTGTCCTCAAAGTAGAACCCTCTTTTATTCACATTGCTTGTTCTCAACCAACCCTAATAAAAATATAGATCAATGAAAGGTCTGAATATGCTTTAGCTAGAGTCACACCTCCTAAAGCATAGTAGCAGCATCAGCCTGACAGAGGAAGGTTGCCTTGCTGGTGCTGCCAGGCCTGACTCTCACCACCACTTTGAAAAATGAATTATAGCGAGAAAGTTTGGGTAGATAGAGAACTTTGTCAATCGACTCCAGGTGTAGTTCTTGTAACAATATCAGCAGGAGGAAGTAGCTAGAATCCCTCTCTGTTCCTGCCATCATTTTATTCTGTCATCTGTGAATATATATATATATATATATATATTTTTTTTTTTTTTTTTTTTTTTTTTTTTTTTTGCGGTACGCGGGCCTCTCCCTGTTGTGGCCTCTCCCATTGCGGAGCACAGGCTCTGGACGTGCAGGCTCAGCGGCCATGGCTCACGGGCCCAGCCACTCGGCGGCATGTGGGATCCTCCCGGACCGGGGCACAAACCCGTGTCCCCAGCATCGGCAGGCGGACCCTCAACCACTGCGCCACCAGGGAAACCCCATTTGTGAATATATTAATGTACCTGTAAAAAGTTAGAATCTATCTCATATGAGATAGTTTTCAATTTTTCTTTTTATTATCTGTAATTATAAATATATATAGGAAATAGGAAAATTACATTAAACTGTCTTAATTTAACCCAGCCCTAAAGCATCCCCTTGACATTAGACAGGTCATATATTTCTCTGAAGAGCTGTCTAATGCAGCCTCTTGGTTTCTGCAGGTCCGATTCCTGGCAGCTCGTTCAGACCCAGTGCCTTCCTTCCTCTTCAAACAGCATTGGCTGCTCCCCCTTCCAGTTCCATGAAGCCACCATCTACAACGCTGTCAACAGCTCCAGCTGGAAGAGAATCACCATCCAGCTGCCTGACCATGTCTCCTCCAGGTAGGTGGCATACTAATGTAAACTTCGTGGAATCACCTGCCAGTCTCTGCAGAGCACATACAATGAGGCGAGAGCACCTGATGAAATGAGGCTAGACTTTTAGTTGCAGCCCTAGTACCCTTTCCCCTCATCTCCCCCTCCTCTCACCAACCCATGCCCCTAAATGGCAATTGCATGTCCCAAGAAGAAATAGGATCTTGTTTGTAAATGATTCATAGATGTCAAATTTTCTTTTGATTAAATACCACAGCACACACCAAACTCAATCACAGGCCCAGAGTCACAAATGCCCAAAGACTTGGACTTGGCACCGTATCTTTCCCAGTGTTCTGTGCTCCCAAAGGCTGTGTTGCTTCTCCCAGAATCAGTGCCCTCTGGGTTGTGCCAGGCTGGTTGGATTACGCAAAGCTGCAGGGTAAATATAATGGAGCACAGTCTTCCTAGAGCAGCATTTATTTTCCTCAAAGATTTGAAAATGATACACCACTACGGGAAAAATAGACAGGTTTATTAGGGAACAGAATAGGAAATTCACATAAAATTTTCAGGGCTTTTGGGGTATATACTCCTAGAATGTGAGGGGTACACATTCACTCACCTCCACCAATTGGATGCTTCGGGGAGAAGTTTGGGAAGCTCTTTTCTTAGAAATAGCCCCCATTCCCAGAGGCTGGATGCTGGACGTAGCCATGGAAAATAGCAGCCTGCTGAATCCCTTCTGCTCTCTGTGGGACTTTCAGTGCAACACAGTTTCGCTGGATCCAGAAGGGCGAAGAAACGGAGAAGCAAAGCTGGGCGATTGACCACGTGTACATCGGAGAGGCTTGCCCCAAGCTCTGCAGTGGGCATGGATACTGCACCACCGGCGCCATCTGCATCTGCGATGAAAGTTTCCAAGGTCAGAATCCCATTTTGTCGTTCTTGACGCAGGAGACCATGGAGTTCTCATCTCAACATGTGTGCAAAGGCTGCTAGGAAATGGATAGAAACTCTGGCCTGAGGGATTTGAGATAGATGATACACTCTTTGATCACATAGTTATTTACCTTTGGAATGAATTACCAAGGGTAATTTTATGCTATGTTCCTTGAATTTTTGAAAATGCAGATTTTATCCTCCCAGGATATTCTATAGTACCTCACATTCTCCATCTTCCGTATAACTCCCTGCTCCAACCCCTACCTTTCACACTTCATTTCCACTCTGGACCTCTCTCCTGCCTGGCCTGGCTGCCTGTTCCTAGATACTGGACCAATATTCCTTCTCCCTGGACCTTTCCCAGTCCAGGGAGCAGCCGCTGTCCTCCCAAAATGGAGCCGACAATTCAAGATGTTCTGTTTCCCAAGTCACTCTGTCACATACGAAAAAAACCTTCATGACTCTCAAAAATATACTTTTCCTGCTTGAATTTCTAGAGGCTAACTCTGTATCTGGGGCAGAGTATTCAGTCAATTCCTAACATCCCAGGAGATTGCTATGTTGGCCTGTTTGAAGGCCTGCAGCCCTGCTTTCTTTTGATGCAATGTTTCTCATAGGTTTCCGCCTCTATTTTACAAAGTTCACTCTATCCAATTACCATTATACCCTCGGAGCCTAATAGCAACGCACAGTAAATCTTTTTTGAGTGAATCCTTACACTGCCTTATCCTTTACCGTTTACACAGTATCCACCAATACATTCAGCAGAGTCATTTAGTATTTATGGTATTCCCCATAAATCAGCTATGGTTAATATCATTATTCCCACTTTACAGGTAAAGAAACAGACTCAGGGAGGTTAAGTGACTTGCCTAAGATCACATAGCAAGTACATGTCAGTAAGAAGACCAGAATTCAAGTTGTCCTTTCCACTCAGCCTTGCTGTCTCTCAGAGCTGAGAGAGTTATCCAAAGAGGACCAAATTATATAGCTTCCCCAAGGGTACAGTGGAAGAACCCATAGATTTGAATTGAGTAGAATCCATTTAGATTTCTTGGTGGATGCTACTTCCTTGCCTCCAAGTGAAATGAGTATGGTAAATGTAGACTGCTGCACATCTCTGAGGTTAGAAATTACTTAGCTGCCATCTTTTTCCCCTGGTCTCATTACCGCTGAGACCAACTGGGTCTGTTTGTATATTAGCTGGAGAATTTGAACTTTAGGCAAATGAACAAATCAAATGTCTCACCAGGAGTCCTAGGTGTCTGGAATTTTCCCTCTTCCCTGATCCAACAGAGCTATGACCTTTTGATTTTGAACTGTTGTAGACACTGAGAAAAGTTGTGCTGTTCCAATGAAGGAGAAATGCGAAGACATACACATTAGCTAAAGTAGCACCTTCCTTAAATGCCCATATTTCAGCTCTGTGGTCTCTGAGAGACACTTCCAGTTTTTTATTCATGTATTTATCCCAGCTTCATGATGGAATATTTTATATGTGCTCAATATTGTGCTAGGTGCTGGGATCCAACAATGAATAAAATATAGACTCTGCTGTCAAGAATCATCAAATATAAGAGCTAGAAGGAGAACAAGAACATGACTTATTTTCTGCTACAAAATCACGCTAGGGGACAAGAAATTAGGTTGTCTCAAATGCCAGGGTGAGATCACCCTCTGGAGACACGTCATTGGTAAACATACAGGCCCAACCAGATGCTGTAGTTTTTTAACAATGGGCTTATACAAGAAATAAACACATTAGCACCTACATATTTTAGTAAACATTGACTCAAAGATAATGGTATTTTTCAGCAACACAAGTCAATAATTACTGAAATAAAAGAGAAACATGCATTTCTAGGAGTCTATATCTGCTTGGTATTTTGTCATTCTTACAATAAATCTGAAATTGATTGGATTAAATCTGAAATTGAATGCTTGTTCTTAATCTTTGATGATTCTGCTTGTTCCAGCTAATTTTTGCAACTGTTCCTTTCCCTCTAGGAGATGATTGCTCTGTTTTCAGTCATGATCTTCCCAGTTATATTAAAGATAATTTTGAGTCCGCAAGAGTCACTGAGGCAAACTGGGAGACTATTCAAGGTGGAGTGATAGGAAGTGGCTGTGGGCAGCTGGCACCCTATGCCCATGGAGACTCACTCTATTTTAACGGCTGTCAAATAAGGCAAGCTGCCACCAAACCTCTGGATCTCACTCGAGCAAGGTAATACAACTCCCAGGTTGTAGTCCAGACATAAAATCACAAGCACCTCATTGTCTGCTGTTAGCAGTGATCATGAACTTTATGGCACAGGTGTCACTAAGCAGTGGAAACCTAAATATCATCTGAATTTGGTATGAAAAAGCACTATATGTTTTCACAACTCAGAATTATGCTTTGCTTAAATTTAGTGTAGAATTATCTTGTATCTCTTCACACACACTGGCTGAGTGTTGGTAACATAGGCATAAGCCTGGAGAAATGGCCAAATATAAGAAATGGATAAGTGTATCACATCAACACATTGAACACCGTGAACTTACACGATGTTAGAGGCCAATTGTATCTCAATAAAGTTGACAAAAATAAATAATTGGTTATGAATAATCTATATAGATAATTTATATAGACCATATGCAAGCATGTAAATATAAATGTGAATGTGAAGAAGATTCATAGTAATGCAAGCATACATATTCCTGTACTTAGCATATGTAGCTATAAAAGGAAGTGGAGGATCGATGGTTGGATGGATGGGAACTTTAAAAGTTCATGTGTTTTATGAGCTGCACGCTATTGCAGAATAGAGAGGACAGAGAAAAAGAGACCCAAGAGGGTTCCTTCCCCACCTGCCCTTCCCAGCTCTACCACCTTAGCCAGAGCAAAAACAGCTTATTGTCTGTGTAATTCAAGAAGAGATTCCAAGGCTTTATGAAGTTTGCAAAATACCAGACTACTCACTGAATGCTGAAAAATGCATGAGTATTTTTGAGAATTAAATGTTGGGTTAGTGGGAATGTAGATGTTTACTTGAAGCTCAATATTAGTAATGTATTTTTCAGAGGCAGAAAGGCAGGTTGGGGGGCCTTCAATATGATAAACAATAAAAATATTTAAAAATTAATTCCTGTAGAGTAACCATATAACTAACCATGGACGCCAGAAGTTGTTGTGTCCACCCATCCCCAATTTTTTTCCTACCAAAAAGATGTACGTAATCTAGATCAACCTGATGTCTTCCTTGACCCCATATATAGCTAAAACTAGCCACTTAGTTAATGATTGCACACCATGTCATGCAGGTAACTTTGCTTTAAATTAATTAATGCGTTGAAATAATGCATTTACCAGTTTAAGTCAGGCTCTTTATTTGACCACCTGTTAATCACTAGGAATCTTACAAGGATAGATTTCCTATGTTTAAAAACTGTATCTTCGGGTTTCCCTGGTGGCGCAGTGGTTGAGAGTCCGCCTGCCGATGCAGAGGACACGGGTTCGTGCCCTGGTCCAGGAAGATCCCACATGCTGCGGAGTGGCTGGGCCCGTGAGCCATGGCCGCTGAGCCTGCGCGTCCGGAGCCTGTGCTCCGCAATGGGAGAGGCCACGACAGTGAGAGGCCCGCGTACTGAAAAAAAAAAAAAAAAAAAAAAACCTGTATCTTCTAAGGGCAAGGATGCCTGTGAAAAACAAAAGGACACATCAAACACGATACCAGATATTGTCCAGAGCCTGTGTGTCTAACTCAGTTTTCCCTCTGCTCTGATCTCCAGACATCCTTTCCTAAAATAAACATGATGATTTATCCTTGTCATGATTCTGTTCATCTTGAAGCTATTTGTAAAAAGCATGTAGCATAAATACTGTGATTTTATTTCTTGTCCTCTCCATGTCCTCAGCTGCCTGTTTGGCCCATATCACTTTGCAGAGAACAGAAGGTGTTTCAGGAGAAATGTTCTAACAAGATTTCTAACATCATAAGAAGAAAAAAGATATTTGAAAGTAAAAAATTTTCACTGTGTAGAACACCAGCCTTCTGGGCTTATTTTTCATATGTATGATGTAAAAGATAAGTTCAATAAATGTTGTTGGGCTTCCCTGGTGGCGCAGTGGTTGAGAGTCCGCCTGCCGATGCAGGGGACACAGATTCATGCCCCGCTCCGGGAAGATCCCACATGCCACGGAGCGGCTGGGCCCATGAGCCATGGCCACTGAGCCTGTGCGTCTGGAGCCTGTGCTCCGCAACGGGAGAGGCCACAACAGTGAGAGGCCTGCGTACCGCAAAATAAATAAATAAATAAATACATAAATAAATTTTGTTATTTATGTGACTTAGTCATAAGACTGGATGCTTCTATTTTTACTATATTATGAACATGAAAATTTTGGACTTTAGGAACGAGAAAGATAAAAAAATAGAAAGTATAACTCCTTGAATACTTCCTGACTTTTGTTTACACATAGTTTCCCCTGTGTTTGTTCAGCAAAATCATGTTCGTTTTGCAAATTGGGAGTACGTCGCAGACAGACAGCTGCAACAGCGACCTGAGTGGCCCCCATGCCGTGGACAAGGCCGTGCTGCTGCAGTACAGTGTCAACAACGGGATCACCTGGCACGTCATCGCGCAGCACCAGCCGAAGGACTTCACACAGGCTCAGAGGGTGTCCTACAACGTCCCCCTGTAAGCGGTCAGAGAGCAAAAGCATGGTGTCACACACGATCCTAACAATTAACAGTGTTTGGTGAAGTTACTGAACCAACGCCTCAAAAGTAGGTGGTGGCAGAGCCAAGACTAATCCAGATCTCCAGGGTTGTGTTACCGTTTTCTGTTAGGACAACAGGCCAGGATAAGGGGAGCCAGGGATAAGGAGCCTGGGAGCCAGGATAAGGTCAAGAGGGAAGAGAGAAAAACAATTAAATATAAGGGTGCGTTGTGCATATTTCCCTCCCAGTAACCAGTGTTTCTAGCCGTTTAGGAAACAACATTTTTAATCTTCTGCTGGGTACACCGGTTTAAAAATTTGCTGAGGATAGGCAACTTAGTCAGTTTTGCCTGGCATGGTACCCCAGCGTCTAGTACAGTGCCCATCACATAGAAGGCACGTCACATTTGTTGACTAAAGATGTGACTCTTCCAGTTACTAGTGGAGCAAGGGGAAGAAGGGAGAGAGATGTAGAAGGATTGCGAATCCTTGAGTAGCCAATAAAACTTGATGCTGCTTAGGAGAATACTAAGACCAGAGCAAATCTAAATTCCATACCCAAAGTTATGTTGATGAAGATTAGACTATTGTAGTTGAAGTCTGGAAGTCACCTACCAGAAAGTTCTCTGTGTTCTAGTGTTTAATCTCTCTGTCCTTCTATCTGTGACCCAGGGAGGCACGGATGAAAGGAGTTTTATTGCGCTGGTGGCAGCCACGCCACAATGGAACAGGTCATGATCAATGGGCTTTGGACCATGTGGAGGTCGTCCTGTGAGTATCTGATACATAGCATCTCATGTCCATTTCAGAAAGGTTTGAAATTCCTTTGATATAGCATGCTCCTTAATTCAGTAAGAACTGTCCCTGATGAGAAACCCCCATGGGACCACTTTGGCTTATACTCTCCCACAATCGCAAACTACAGCTCTAGTCAACCGTGAAATAACAAAGCCCTGAATTTAATTTAATATACCTTAGAAAACTTCAATAAGCAAAGGTTTATTTAAGGGTTTGACAATGTTAATTAAATTGGATTGAACAGAAGTCTCCAGGTAAATGGGAAACAATGCCTACTACCAGATCTGAGTTGCCTTATAAAATGGAATGACATCCTGAAAAGAAAAAGGATCTGTACTGGTCGATGTACAGAGTATCTCTAGGACATGTGCCCAATTACAAACAGCTGTCCTAGCAGCAGATGCCTGGGGCATTCTTCCATTTAATGACATAGTCAAAACTAGAACAAAGAATTTGTGGTTTCAGATTCCTGGTGACCAATCCCAGTGCCTAAGAAGTCAAGGGTGTTCCCCCATGGTTTCTCCCATAGAATAAAGTTGTCAGCGCTCTCACCTAACTGGGTTGACTGTTCTACAGTGAGATGACTTGCTTTTTCTCTAACAATCTAGTTCCTGTAGAACTGGGATGCTTATGTCTCGACGGGTTCGGACTGATGGCTCCAAGTGGTTGGCAAGGAGAGGCGAATCTTCTCGGTAGATAGGTTCAAATGTTCATTCTTTTTACCAAATTGAAAACGAAATCAGTCCCTTGGCTGATTTCAGTCATTTTGAAAGCAAATTTAAGTGATTAATCGGTAGGAAACCTACCAGATTTGTTTTCTTTCAATCATAGCCATGAGCTGAATTTTTCAGTCTTGAGTTAGCCCTCTTCTTAGTTTTCACTGAGGCACCTGCTTGCATGGCATCCATATCAATCCCCAAATCCAAGAGCAACCCGGTTCCTACACAAGCTCCCACTGTGTGCTCTGCTGCTTTGGACAACTTGCTGGGCTCTGCCTCCATAAGATAAAGTTGAAGTTTAAAGTAACAGTCGGACTCACTTGAATCTGTATTATGAGGCTGATGTTTTACTTAGATTTTGATTTCCTCAGACTGCATTATTCCAGGAGAATAGACTAACCTGGGCTCTAAAACGAATGATGTATGGTAAGTGCAGAGAGAGAGATATCCAGACAGACCAAACACCAACCCTCTAGCCATTATGCTCTTGCTACTTTCCTTTCAGAGCAGCGCTTCTCAATCTGATTGAACATCAGAATCACTTAGGAGCTTTTGGAAGCATCAATGAGTGTCCCAATGTCCATGCCCATACCTACGGATTACTTGATTTAAATTGATCTTCAGTGAGACCTGAGCATCGGTCTTTTTGAAAAGCACCTCAGTTCATTCTAATAAACTGGTTGAGAATCAAACTTAGAGTCAATAACCAGTTTTTATCTTTCAAGTCTCTTGCCAAGACAGTTTACATTAATGGGGCTTCCTGTGCCTGACAAAGCATTACCAACTTTTATGGAAAGTTCAAAGCTTGACAGTCCTCAGTAGAAGGCAGGATGCTAATACTGACCTTGGGTAGATACAACAATTGTTAACATGTCATGTGTTATAAGGATATTTCTTATCCCCCCATCCAACCAAGCAATTGCAGTTATCCATTTTGGATTTCAAAGGCATATTATCACCACAGTCCCCTCCTGTGTACTAAGATTAAAGAGTAAGTGGGGTCAGAAGTACAAATATACTACCTGGTATAAAATAACCCCTTGACAATTTGGGAGCAGAACAGAGTTGACCTGCTGCCTCAGAGGTTCTCACCACACAGCTCCCCAGGGAACCTTCTGGTATACCTGCTGTTGGTATTAATTTTTATAAGCAGTAACCAGAATCATGATATTATTACAAGAATCAAGGTCAGATTATATAAGATACCAGAAACCTAGCATTTCTGGTATTTTTCTGGAGCAATAATCTGTATTTATAAAGACTTCACTTTTATTCTATCTCCAGAATTTTAAGACTTCGAAGAATTTAGCACGTAGGCACCTGTCTGCTCTTATTCTGCATGATCGTTTCAAAGTCTCAGGGCACTAAAACATTTCAAATGAGAAAAGAGCATTGCCACACATGCAGAGTATTGCATGACTTGAGTTTTATTTAGTCTTCTTTTGGTGAATAATTTTAAATTATAACTTTACACGTGTAACCATAAAATTTTATATATTTATATAAATATGTGTGTGTATATATATAATATGTTAAAATTTGTTAAAACTAAAGGAGTCACTTTGTTTTCCTTCTTTTTTGGAAAGAAGAAATACTTCATAAAGCTGAGTTCAATCAATGATTTGTTTAAAAAATACGGTACAAAGAAATTATATTTTCAGAACTATGTTTTTGATGTTTTGCTCATCTTAGGATTTAATATTTCTATGCCACTGTATTCTTTCAAACTGCTTATTTTCAGAAGAGTCGCAAAAACTTTTAAGGCATTTGCTAGTTAATATGCCCTTAGTAGCTCTACAAAACAGTTACTTTAATTCATTCATTTGATGAGCTTAAAAATGAAGTTCCAGATAATTCAGAAAAATAAAATATAATAATTTTTCCAAGTGTCTTGCAACCACATAAAGCACAAAGAAGCCAGCCAAAGTTCATGTCACAATTCACAAATATTACTAATTATAACTTTGCTGCAGTAGACGTATATTTAGAAATGGAGAAGTGAAATACTCCCATAAAGCCCTATTAAATTCAAAATGTCCTCCTAATTAACTATACTTTTGTATAATAACACTTAGTTATAGTAACTAATAATGTTAACTCCTTAAGTGTGGCGGGAACAGGAGGCTGAGGTGCATATCTCAAGAGATACAAGCCCTGCCTAACTGAATGCCACAGATAGGGCAACTAATATGTCTTTTGCAACCAATGGGGGGGGGGTATACATTTTTAGAACATATTTTATTTTCTGAGTAAAGATTGGCCCTAATCTAGCTTTATTACCATAGTTTAGCTTTTGTGCATGTGCACTAAGGACACATGCTAAAAACTCCTAGAAAGAAAAACTGTGGTCACGCATGGTATCTTGAGTCTAACCTCAGTACTGCCCATATTAACCAAGAAGATACATGAGTTTGATGAGAAAAAAATGTAGCACTTTTGAAAATATTTTAAGGTTTAGGAGTGCATCCTAAATGAGCAAGATAGAGAATATATTTTTAATTTAATGGTTTAATTCTAAAATACTCCATCCAGAAGGATTTGAGTTTCATAAATATGGATATACAGAAGAAGCCCCATACCATAAAGATAAAAACCACAGTTTTAGCATTTAACAAGCGAAGTCACTTATGCCTTATGCTTGTTAGAGAGTGTAATCTCCCCACTCTGATGATGTTTTTCAATAAAACCTGCACATGAAAAGCACTTCATGATGATAAGCCCTGGCTAATCTGCCACAGAACAGATGAACTGAATTGACAGATCACTTTTTTCCAGCCTCACTAGCTTACAAAAAGTCCTCATCCGTAAAGTCTGAGTGATGCAGCTTAATACAGTCATTGACAATCAAGCGTCAGAAACCTAATTTCTCTGAATTCATTGGCTAGTGTAGAATATTTGTTTTTCAGTAAATGTTTTTGAATACATTTGGGCAGATCCCTCACAAGCTCCATGCTGGTGGGGTTCTTCTTAGGATAAAAGGGAATCCTTTGTCTTATTGCTGGGCACTCATCCTTCTACCCTAAGAATCTCCCTCACCCAACTATGCATTTCATTCACACATCACATTTCCTGTGTACGTGTCTAAGTCACAACCTGTCATGTGTACAATGAAGTGGGCCAATTTTTGCATGTGTACCTTGAAAGCAAATTGCTCAGTAAAGAGTCAGCCTTTGTGAATTGATTTACTAAAAAGTGAATTATTACCACATTTGCTGAGAATTGGAAACGAATATGCTGCTAGCTATGGTCTTAAAGGCATTTATCGGATTTTATAATATGAGTTCCATCATGGCCATTCCCTCATGTATTCATTATCAAGATACTGTCACATTTTTGGCACAAATGATTTATGGAGAACAGCATATTACATTTGTTGCAAAGCATATTTATCCTTTATTAAATTTGATTGTGTTGTTTGATATAGAGGACTTACGTATTTTTAAGAGCCCATTCCTTAATATATTCAGGAATAAGTATGTTCTAAAATGTAAATAATTGAAAAATCAAATAATAAAATTAATGGTAGTTATTAAACTATTACTTTCATATTTATACTTTATATGCAACATTTATGCCAAATGTAGTACTAGAGCTACCTGTACCTTGACATACGGTTATGAGCAAATATTGCATGTTGCATTACATAGAAAAGTTAAATATATGTATATATTAGGTATAGAAGAATAAGAAATAACTTCTTTAATTTTTATTTTCAAAAGAGATGAAAAATCCTATATCGCATCTAAACCTGATCAGACTTTTATGACTAATCACAGTGCTGCATGTGTTGAAAGGCATTTTTTAACTTGTGTTATATTTCATTATTTGCTGTCATTGGTTTTCCACTAGAGTAAGGTAAGTCCTCTTACTAATTCCGGGGAACTGTTTACTAATAGTTTCATCAGTGTTACTACATTAACTGAGAAGTTTTGTAGAAGACCTTTGCAACTGAAAAAAAAAACCTGTGAAAACAAAGTTATATGTGATACTGAAATATACTGGAACACTTGAAACCTATATCATGTAAACTTGGAGTTCAGCGAAATTGTGGTAATTTTCTGATGTATACAATATGGGGCACAAGAGCAAAGACCAGAGTACCAATCAGCATTCCTTCATGCGAATGTTTGACTCTGTGTCTGGGATTCTGTTAGGTGCTCCTGAAATGTTAACAGTTTTTAAGTTTGTTAAGAGGGGAAAGTGAAAATAGAAATGGGTGGAAAAGAGCTAGGGCCTTTGATTAAATGCAGTGTCTTTCAAAAGATCTCTTGTGCTGGAGATGAGTGAGGATGCCTAGACTTCTTGATTCTATTCTAAGTTAATAAATGAACAGGCAAAAGGGAATGGGTTTATTCATAATATTTGTGAGTTCTAGATGCTATCCTTAGGTAAGATTGGCCTTTTTAAATATATATTTACATTTGCTCTCTAATAGAGATACTTTAAAACTTAGGAAAGAAGGCATCCTTAGGTAAGATTGGCCTTCTTTAATATATATTTACATTTGTCCTCTGATGGAGATACTTTAAACTTAGGAAAGAAGGTAAAATGTTTATCATTTATTAAACATCTGCATATTCTACTAGAAGCTTTCATTTAATCCTTACAATTCCCCAAGGTACACAATATCAGATATTATTCCTATCCCCATTCAGCCGGGAAAAGAAAAATGAAACCTTCTACATTTGTGAGATATATGAGCCCACACTTATCTACACGTATGTAGCCCTCCTGAAAACACATGGCCTTGAAAGTAAAATGTACTTTTTTTTCTTCTATGCAGGGCAGTTTCATTGATTAGTTTCAGTGGCAGCTTCCCATTCTACTCTCATCAATATTTCTCTGAAAGATAATAGCAGTCAGTGGATTCTTATTTTTGCATTGATATAAAATATTATTTATTGTATCATTTTGTTTTGATGAAAAATAAATTACTGAACAGTAAAAATGCCTAAATTTCTGTGAGTTCAAATTACTTCTACGAAGTCTCTATCTTCCCCATTTCCTTTAGAATCAATTAAAAATCAGTCAAATTTTTTCATAATAATAACCTAAGATAGTGGCTCCAGTGAAGAAGAGCCGTTCAAGAGAACACAGTGACTAGTTCTTAAAAAAACTTGCAATATCCGTATTTCCTATGCAGAAACAGGGAAGCATTTTATTATTCCATATGCTGTCTAAAGTCCCCAAATTCCCTCAGTGATAATGGAAATTTAAGTTAGCATTTCCAAGAAGTCATCATTCTCCCTTCCTTCAATGACTTAACTCATAATGGGAGTTTATAAACGGACCTAGTTCTATTCACAAGCAAAGCAAATTGATAAGTACTGTAGTTGATATGCGTTGGGATGAATATTACCTGCTTTCACTGGAATTATAATAAAAATACTTTCCCCTATAATCACAGTGAAGAAATAAATCCTTAAAATTCCACCACACCTTAATTATTTTGGTTATAAGTTTATCTATAACTATACATCTACATGTATCAAAAACAAAAATAGGCTCTCAGATCTGCTTCACACACACAAAAAGATAATAAGCATGAGATCTTTAAACTTGTTTAAAATTCCCGTAATGCCCAATCCTATAACTTAGACACTTTAGAAGCCACAACAAGTTTAATAACCATGTCAGTTTATTAAATGGTTCTCGAAGCAGGCAGCACTTTGGTATAGCTTCCCATGGTGCTTGATTTTCAAAAGCTTATGACCTGGAAAAATCTGCTTTGCTAAATTCCAACTTAACTGTCTCCAGAGATATTTATGCTTTACATAACAAAATTACTAGTTTCAAGTGTGCTTTGAAAATGTGGCCATTTCTAATGTGACTACAAAACACTAGACATCTATAGCAAATGCTGAGTGCATATCAACATTTGCAGAGATCCAAAGATATGCTACTGATATGAAAATGTATTCGAAATTAAAGGGTATCCAGTGAATCAAAATGCCTCCTAAAGTAGAGGTCAGCTTCCAAGCTGGACCTATCGATTATCAAGGTATTAAAAGATCTGCAACCTGTTAATATTTATTTTCTCACATACAAAAATGAAGAATTTAAATCAGTCCATAATAAGTAAGTAGTTATATGGAGAAGTTGTTTTAAAGCCATTAAACATGCACATCAACTTTTGTTCAGATTAAATGTTCCTTTGTTCCCAGATATTGAGGTCACTTTCATGTCCATCTCGGTCACATTAAGGTAACTAAATATCTTGAGTGTTCTGAGTTTATCTTTTTTCCGTGTAAGATATTTTAACTATTTTAAATTCTCTTTGAGTGCCTTATATCTTTAAATGTGTTTTCAACAGAATATTTTCATTGCTTTAACTTTGCAATTATTCCTTATAGTTAAAGAGTAATGATTTACAACAGGAATCCAATCAGTAAGTCACCATAAGTTCAACAAACATGCCTTGACCCCCTAGGGGTCAGGCAGGAGGCTCAGCGCTATGATGTGGGGCTGGAGGGAGTGGGGCACATCCAAGACACCCACCGCAGTTTAGTCATGGGGAGCCAAGGTGTGAACAGAAATCATCTCCATGCAAAGCAGGAGCACTGTGAGGGTTCACAGGAGGGGAGGAAATCCCTACTGCAGGGGGTGAGCAAGAAAGAAAATGTGATACTTGAAAAAGAAGTAGAAATTTTAGGAAGCTGTGTTGGGGATTGTCCAATAAGGCAGATGGAAGGGGCTCAAGGTGAGTTTGAATAGAGATGTCTGTGTGAGGTGTAGCAGATGAAAGGACTTGAAAAACAGTAAGGTGAAACATGTGGAGGACTTGAAATAGCTGGCGAAGTTGACTTACAAGGATTATGAATGGTTTGGTTTTGTTTTCTTTTAACAAGATAAAGCCAGCGTTTGAGGGGAAGTTTACTGAAACTGGTGTGCAAAATTCATTGTATGTATGCTTGGGAAGATACACACACACACACACACACACACACACACACACACACATACATCCAATTACACATTCGGTGATACTTTCTTAGTATATCATAGTATCTTTTCAGTGGTGTTTCTTTCATAAGGGGAGAGAATGTGGAGGCTAGCTTAGGGGGCCACTGTAATAGCTCAGGGAAATTCAGGGAAAGGGCCACGAGGTGTCCTGGGTTGCTGGCAGGAAGACAGCTAGTGCCAGTTCCAATCTTCTGTGACTAAAGAGGTGAGAGGATTCTTTCTCCTGACACTTGATTAGTTCAATACATTAGGTCATTGTTCGTTTTTTGTAACTAGACTTTACATAGGCAGCAATTAGTACTTATAGCAGCTAATGCATAATGGATACATTGATTTCCTTCTTCAACTATGACATGGAAATGGGTCAACGTGGTCGATACAGGGGAGCAAGGAGGATAGTCAAGCTACCTGAAGACGAAACCTGATTTTTTTCTTTTTCTCTACCGTGTCTTCAGAATATATTTTGTTTCCATTCTATAGTTTCTAGCATTTTGATAGTATAGAAATCCAGGGTGAAAAGTTATTAGCACTTTATTTTGCAAAGTATATATCAATGTGATGTCTCTTTTTATCAAGTTTTCAGCACAGATACTGTTGCTTTTTGATTAAACATATCTGATGAAATTCACTTTATGCATTTTCCTTTGAGAGATTTTTATTATAAATTTTCTTTTCTAATGATCAAACATCTAAAAAATCCTATTTTAAAGGTTTCTGTATGTTACAAGTGTTAGTATAATATCCTAGGTAAAACAGTATCATTTTACACCTTGCTTGGTCTGTTGATCATTAATAACTCAGAAGAATACACTGCTCAGTGCAAAATTATCCATTCCCACCTCCTTACCGTGACTCAAGTTCATGTCATATTGACTGACCTTCATGGTGATAGCACATCACATGACATTATCCTGCTCCATACACATTTTATGTTCCCATAAAATTAAGGAGGAAAAGACTCTAAGGACCAGACAGTATTCAAGAGACTCAGTGAATTTGGAAAATACTAAGAGGCTCACACTTAAAAAACACACTTCAGCGCTACATAGAGACATGTTTTCACTCCAGTCCATGTGTGAAAAGAGTCTGATTCTTGTCAGTGACCTTATGGATAATGATCCTTTTTAAATTACATTTTCCATACCAAAACTTTAACAGCTGTCTCTACCAGTATCGTGCATATTCCCACAGGCTCCTAAAATCCATTTTCAGTATTTTTATCAGCTTCACGTAGAGTATGTATGCATGAACGTGTATGTACATACATGGGGGAGAATATATACACATATATTTACATCTATACATTGAATTACACTTTCTTAGTATTTTATGATCTATTTTCAGTGGGGTGTCTCCTTCATAAGGCCATGTTTATAGAATATGACCCAAGCTGCTTATTGTCTGAGGAAGGCAGAGGAATCCGACCTTCTGAGAAAAAAACTTACTTCCTCATTTTGCCCCTGAGACTGCATAAAATAGGAAGGTCAAGTTGATTCAGATAACAAGTTTGTTTTCCCTTTGTTTGTTTTTGCTTTTTAAGCTTTAAATGAAAATGTTTGCTGAAAGAATCAAATTATGCTTTCTACTTGTTAAAGATGTATTTAAATAAGGTAATGGGTACAGCATGCACTTTGTCTCAAATGAACTCCATCCAAGTAAATGTTTTCAGAAAGAGTTCAAGAATAAAATTAAAAATCAAAAAAGTTTCAGTCCACTTTTGCAATGAATCGAGAATTTACCATTTTTTCTGGTTCAGACCTCACTCATGAGAAGAAGGGGATTTCTTCAAGGCCAAAGGCAGTGAATTCAGGTGTCAGCCTTTAGTTCTTCTGTCCTGGGGTGGTAATGTCAGCATGACCTATTAACCCCGAAAATTTTCAAATAAGTATCAGGGTAACTTAAGACCTAGACTAAGGTCCTAGATTGTGCGTTCAATGATGGGACTTACATGCTCTTTCTCCTTTCCCTCCCCTGCCTCTATCCTTTCTGATTTTAACAGCACTCGCAAACAAAATTACATGATGAATTTTTCACGACAACATGGGCTCAGGCACTTCTACAACAGAAGACGAAGGTCACTTAGACGATACCCATGAGGAATCAAAAAGTTTATTTTTCCTTCCAACTTGTGATGTGTTGTTTTCCATTCTTTTAAATCTCGTACTGCATCTGATATCAGGAAATTTCTGTGAAGGACTTGGTGATTGACTGAAAGCCCTTCTCAAGACTGAGTATACACCACTTTCCCACACTGTGAACTAATGACAAGTGACTTATTTTCTCATAAGTAAATGTCTTCATGTTGATGTGTCTGTGCAAATTGTGATCTGTGGTAATATCAGTTACAGTGGCAGTATTGAAAATAAGAAATAGTTTAACAGAAAAAAAAGTTTAAGCACAAAAGTTTAAGAGATTTTATGTTTAAAATGGCATTTAGTACAGTATTTAACATTCTTGGTCACAAAGCTATTTAAGTGGACTGTATTTCAGCTATGTATCATGTTTTATATGATTAAATTATCATTGTTTGTCCTTTATGTATTCTCTTCTACAATATAACAACACATTGACACTGTATTTACTTATGTTGCAATATTTTGCTGCTGAATTTCAGGCTACTTATATTCTGCAGAAAATTCATTGAAATACCTACTCAAGAAGATAGTTGTAAAGATATTGTATCTCCTTTAATATACCCCTTGAAATGTATGTTGGCTTAGCGTTGTTTTGTGGATAAGAAAGATGCCTAACCTTGAAATATTTTCTACTGAAAAATTGTGGATGAAGACCCTATCTCCCACAAAGGAATTCCCATTTCCTTGTCTAAAGATTCTTTTAAAGTGTTCTGTGGCTGATTTACTAACAGTAACTGCCATTTTGTGTCTGTGGTAACAGAGTGATTTGTAAAACAGTGGATGTTTTCATTGTGTTCTCTTTGTGGATTGTTTTTCCTGCGGGTCATATTCATACCTTTCTGATGAAGTTGTACCAACACCAGCAACATTATAATGGCCCTGTAGCCCTGAACTCTCTATTAACGTAATGAAAAGGTTGCACTCTAGGGTGAACCATGCTAAAAAGCCCATGCGTAAATAAAAATTATGTTCAAAAGCCATTTGAAGTTCATTTGTCTTTATTTACTGTTAATTAAATTTTCTGTAAGATTTGTAAGCCTGGTCAGGTTTGGAAAGAACAGTGTCAAATATATTTACTGTTTTTTTATGTTGTTTCATCATTGATAATAGCAATTATGAAGCCACACTCTCAAAGTAGCCATTTTTCTCTTACCCAGTTTTTTTCTATTATTCACTCTGTAATTACACTAAGAAAAGCCAGTAGAGAATTTTGAAAATTATTTAACTCCTGAAAATTTTGTTAGCTGCTGACATAATGCCTAGCTCATAATAAGTACTCATGCATTCATTCAGCAAAATCTACTGAGTGCTTGCTATTTGACAGGCATTGTGCTAAGTGTTGAGGATAAAAATGCTGATTGAGACATTTTCCCTGCTTGTTTTTAACATCTACAAAAAAATAAATATGTTGATATTGTTGAATTTGTTGGCTTTCCAGAGGGCTAAAAAAATATACCCAGGTAATAAAGGGCTGAATGGCAGTAGTATTTCTCATTGGATGATCTTCAATGAGATTGGAGTTCATTGGATTTCTCATTGAAACGATAAGGGATGATCTCACTGAGAAGTTTAGTTAAATTTTATTTTGAGTCTGGTATCAAATCCATTGTAAATCATTGCCTTGGAGATACAAGGCCTTTTTTCTACCTAATATATGACATATCGTATAATTCGGTGCATATGTGGCCCATAAATATTCATAAATATTGTATTTTAATTGTTGATTCTCCTTTCTTCGCTCACAAATTGTCTGCTGCTGGTTCACCATTTGGGGTTTGTTTTTTTTTTGTTTTTTTTTTTTTTTGCGGTACGTAGGCCTCTCACTGTCGTGGCCTCTCCCGTTGCGGAGCACAGGCTCCAGACGCGCAGGCGCAGCGGCCATGGTTCACGGGCCCAGCCTCTCCGCAGCATGTGGGATCTTCCCGGACCAGGGCACGAACCCGTGTCCCCTACATCGGCAGGCGGACCCTCAACCACTGCACCATCAGGGAAGCCCTTGGTGGTATTTTTGTTTCATTGTTTTCATTGGTACGAGGGGTTGAATGCTACTTCTGGGTATTTACCATAGTAAAACTCTCGCATGTATACACAAAGAGATTTGTGCAAGAATGTTCACAGCAGCATTATTTGTACTTGCAAATAATGGGAAGCAATCCAAGTGTACATCAACAAGAGAATGGATAAATTGTGATTTATTTGCATAATAGAACATTGGTGGTGAAAATGGATAAACTTAGAGTATACCTATTAACGATAACAAAAGTTGCAAAATTATAAATGTAGTAGGATGCCATTTATCAAATATTAAAACTTGCAGACAAATACTGTATATTGCTTATGAATACATGCATACGTTGCAAAACTATAAAAGCATGTATGGGAGTGATACATACAAATGCATGATGGTAGTTACCTCGGGTGAGGAAATAAGATCAGAGTGGGGGATGTGGAAGACATTGTATATAAAATATTTTATTTCGGGCTTCCCTGGTGGCGCAGTGGTTGAGAGTCCGCCTGCCGATGCAGGGGTACACGGGTTCGTGCCCCGGTCCGGGAGGATCCCACATGCCGCGGAGCGGCTGGGCCCGTGAGCCATGGCAGCTGAGCCTGCGCGTCCGGAGCCTGTGCTCCACAACGGGAGAGGCCACAGCAGTGAGAGGCCCGCGTACCACAAAAAATTAAAATATTTTATTTCTTTTCTAAAAGTCAAAAGATAATATAATGTTAAGACTTGAATGAGTTGTGTGCATACAAATGGGCTTGTCATATTTCTGTTCCCATGTGAGGATCTAAATATTATAGCAAAAAAAAAAAGAATAGGGAATTCCCTGGCGGTCCAGTGGTTAGGACTCGGCGCTCATATTGCTGGGGGCCTGGGTTCAATATCCCGCAAGTTGCGTGACACGGCCAAAAAAAAAGAATAAATAGGCTTTGTCAGGCAGATTCAATGGGGAAATATATTCTAGCAATAGAGCAGCGTGTGCAAAAATGCAAAGACGGGAAGCAGCTTGGCTCCTTGGGGGAGTCAAAGCTCATTTGTATTTGAGGAGGTGTGCCGGGGAGCAGCCTGGAGAGACACCAGGGTCCAGGGTTGCTGGGGGCCTTAGGAGGGAGGAAAGGGGAGCACTTTCTCAAACTAACAAAATTCAGCTTTACCCAGCAGGTGCCGGGATAAATCGACTCTGACCAAAGTGTGGAGAGGGGTTGGAGTTAAGGAAAGAAGCTGGGAGACTGGAATTCACAGGTAGATTTGGGACAACAGCTGAGGAATAATTTTAAGTTGTCTGAAAAGAATGTTGCTAAGGATTCATACTTCTCTAGAGAAACTACAAACTGCTTCACATACAAAATATAGTAGTAAATACAAACAATGACTATGTGTTTATTTATTGGCAGAAGGGAAAGAAAAAAAAAGCTGTTACTGAAAGAATTCCAGTTCAGAGGTGAGAGGGGCTTGTCATCATAACTGTATGTTCTATTTAGTCCTTTGGGTGCTTATTATAAATGAATTTTTACAGTATTTTTTAAACCCAACATGGATGGAAATGGATGCTGTCTTTATAGACACGGAAGACCATGCAATGACAATGGGAAAGTCTGCCTCTCTCCAAAGGCCTTATTACCTTATTCTAGGCCCTGGTTCCACTGTCCAGAAACCATGCCAGAGAAAGAAAAGTTAAGTCTGGAAACATGACTTTTATGGAGAGAATACTGGTTGAATAATATATGGATATACATGTGAATAATAAAAAGGCACAGAAACTGTGTGTAAGAAATATTGCCTCAGTAAATCTAGAGACAGTAAACTAACTTACAGCAAAATTATTATAAAAATCCCTTAATGTTACTATCCATGGAAAACAGACATACTATGGTAAGTCAGGCACTTTTTACCACCTCTGCAATCACTGTAACAAAAACTAAACAACTCCCTTAAACACTGAAGAAACCCAGGCATTCCTAATTTTAATGTAATTTCTTTCATTTCATATTTTAGGTGATTCAAAGTTGATTATTTGGTCTTCCTCTAAATTTCCTAACTGTAATAAAATATTTATAACTATAAAATGTTGGAAACTACATAAATATCCAAACATACATGAGTGTTTGAACACAGTGTGGTACATATATACAATGGAGTATTATGTAACTGTAAAAAAGAATGAGGATAATCTTTGTGAAGTGATATGATTTCCATAGATATTGGGACGTGAAAAAAGCTAAGCACAAAAGAGCATTTACAGTCACTCTTTGTTTAAGAAAGAAGAGGAAACAGAATACATAGCTATACCTGCTTAGCTTTATAGAGAGAAACCAGGAAGAATAAGACAGACAATCATGAAGTTGGTTACTCCCGGGGTGGGGGGGACTGGGTGGCATGAGTGCAACAAAGGAGGGAAGACATTTCTCTGACTATTAACATTTGTATAGCTTTCACTTTGGAGGTCAATGTTAATCTACAAGTTCAAAAATTAAATCAAGCCACCAAACTGAAAGTAAACTCATCTCTAAACTAGAAACAATAGCACTAACTCACAAAGTTGTTGTAGTATAAGTTAATACAGGTAAGGTGCTTAGAACAATGCCAAGCACATGTGCCAAGCACTGAATAAGTGCTAGTATTACTATTACAATTGTTATTATATTAGGTACCTGAGCACTACTTCCAAAAATAGTTTATAATGACCTGTCTACAGGGTTGCTACTCAATATTTGGTCTTCCAATAGGCCCACCACCCCACCTAGGAGCTTGTTAGAAGTGCATATCTCAGGCCCAACCCAGACCGACTGAATTAGAATCTGCATTTTTAACAAGATCCCTAGGTGATTCCCATGTACAGTATAGTTTAAGTACTGGGCTGCAGGACCTGTGTGTGACAAGGTAGTCTCCTAAAATGGCAAAGACCAGTGTCAAATGGACGACAACAGAAATTCATGTCACAGGAATCCCATTCCTTCTCGGTATCTCACTCTGTTAGGATTTATTCAGAGATGATCAAAGCCTGAAGAAAAGCAAAATTGATTTTACACACAGGCCGATTTACCAGTAACTTCCTCATCACAGGACTCTCAGGCTGGTGTGGTGCCCTTGAAGAGAGTGCCCTCCTGTGGAGTAGAGAGGAAATTTCCAGCTCTTCCTCCCGGCCCGCGCTGTGAGGGTGATACCCGGCCTCTGCTAAGACGCCACTGGGTCTCCAGGCGCGCTTTTCAGCTTTAAGACCCGCTGCCAAATAGCTAGCTCATCATACGTGTCACAACGGTATGCACTCTGGAAACGCACAAAAGCAGAAAAAAAAAAAAAAAAGAACCAACCATAATCCTTGCTAAGACAAAGCCAGGGGAAAGTTTTTATATTGAAATCATTTCTACCCCTCACCTTCTTGGATTCGAGCACTCTGGCCACGGTGCTCTCTTTTATCCTAGGTGTTAAAACTGGCTCTTTCCTTCCCTCTTTGCTTCTTCTTTTATTCCTTCCTTCTTTCCAGTCTCCATTTCCCCTCCATTTATGTTCCTTTCTCCTAAATTGCATATTATGTTGCATTACTTAATAAAAAACAAAAGCTGATTTGTAAATTCTAACTCGAATGTCTGGGAAAGAATCTGTCGCGCATGTTTGCAGGTAGTGTTCATCCGAGGCAATTCGCCAAAGCTTTAAAACACAAAATAACTGCACTGTCAATTCAGTATTGTCATTGTTCTTGTGTCATTGTGAGTCTCCATAATGAGTGTATTTTTAAATATCTGTTAGGGTATTTTCATTTTTAAAAAAAATGACAGTAAGCAATGTTTCCCACTTGAATACTCTCGCTTGTCTATTGTGTTTGCTGCACGAATCCCATCCTGAGGAGTCGGTGGGCTGCGGGAGACGAGTGTGGGTGTGGCTCGCGCAGCGCTGCGGGGCTGGACGCGCGGGGTGTGGCTTTCCTTCCACCTTAGAAGTTCGAGAGGAGGCTCTGGGTCGCAGGGGTCGCGCGGCGCGGCGCGGCGGGGGGCGGGGCGGGCTCGGGTTACGGGTCGCGCCGGGCGCCGCGCCTCCACTGCCGGTCTGGGGAGCGGCGGCGCGGCGTCGAGGCGGTAGCGGCTCCGGAGCGCGGCGGGGCGGCGGCTCCGCCCAGGGCAGCGCCGGGCAGCGCCGGGCAGCGCCGGCCGGTGAGTGCGCGCGGGCCGGGGTCGGGGTCGGGGCCGGGGCCGGGGTCGGGGCCGGGGCGGGAGCGGCCGCGGCGCGCGCGGAGTGCCCCCCGCCTGGTCCGCGGGGGCCCACGGGGCTCCCTGCGTCGCCACCTCTCCCGGCGTCTTTAGCTCCGCTCTGTGTCTCGGGCTCTCTACCTCTCCGAAAACCCCTTTCCTAAAATGAATTCAACATTTGACGTGCCCACGCCTTGGCCGTCTCTCACCCCTGACAGGATAAAGTCTGAAGAAGCGCCTTCCTTTGTCAACCCGCCCCGCGCCCTCCTGAGGCCGCGGCCGTGGCCTCACAGCTTCTTTACCCGACGTTTGCATCTTCACTGGACGTGTGCGTCCCTGTGGTTCTAATGCAACCCCCTGGTCTTTACAGTTTTGTTTTCGTGGCTTCTTAGGCGCCCAGAACCCTCCGCCTTGCCCTGCTGTGCGCAGCCTCAGGCCGCGTGTACCCCAGCCCCGGTGCTGCCCTTCGTCTTCTCCCTGGAGCCCGGCGCCGCCTCCAGCCAAGCCGGGAGCCGGGATGCGCTCGCCGCTTGGATGGCTCGGGTTCCCCCAGGGGAGCTGTGGTTCGGAGACTGGGCCGCTCCCCGCCTCCTCCCGGCGCCCGGGGGACGTTTGAACTTCGGGTCTCCGGCCTCTCCCTGAGCGGAGGGCTTGCTGAGAGCCTTCCTGCCATAGAATTTGGTAGTGGTGGCCTCCCGCCTAAGACAAGTCTCCGGTCTAAGCAGCGGGCGCTCTACCGTAATAGCGGCCCTGATATGATGGCCTCTGAAAGCCCTGACTTGTAAAACAGTTGATCAGGAAATCAGTTCGCTTGCATTGACTGCCTCGCTGGGGCGCACCCTGGGCCAGACCCACGAGGAAGCAGGATGGAAACCCTAAAGCAGCGGTCAGATAGGCTGTGACGCAGGTGGGGAGATTCTTTTCCTCCCCGTGATGAGGACTGTGTATCAATGTGGACTCTAAAACTTTCAAAACCTGAATGGAAACACAACAAAAATGGCAATTTCGGGGTGGAGGGTGGACTGAGATTCATCTTTTTCTTACCTGAGAACTGGGAATAATCTCTAGTGTTATATAAATGTATCATTTAAGGTGAGCTTGGAAATGGAGAGGAATTTGAAGCATGCAATAGGATGCATAAACCTTTCTGAAGTGAAATTTGAAATAGGTTTTTGCCAGGCAACCCTTGCAATTATTTCTGTAGTGTTTCTTTGTTTCTGAAGACTTTCAGCAGGGGACGGGAGGCAGGAGAGAGAAATTCAAGCCAATTTGCATTAGAAAGAAACGGGGGGAAGAATTCCTAGGTAAGGTTGCTATGGCTGATATCTTAAGTGCACTGCTGGAAAGCATTCTAGCCTGTTAAGTAACACCTGAAGCCCCAATTCTGTTACGTAGCATTTCTTTTTTTTTTTTTTCTCTTTAACTACTCTGAAACTATACAGAGTTACACGTTCCTCATTAATTTATGAGTGATACCAAAAGAATTGACTCAATCCAACAAGAATTTGAGCACCTTTCCTGTATGAGGTGCTTTGCTAAGAGCTGCAGAAGAATGGAAGATGGTGGAACTTTGTAATTAAAACAACAGCAACAACAGTGGACTGATTTGTAAGGTGTAGTTGCAGGTGTGCACTGCCTGTTCAATTTAAAATCAAAAACAGTTGGGCTTCTTGCTAAATGCCATGGTAGCCCCTGATAATTTAATCATTCGGCAATTTTATCCTGCCATTGCAGGTGGTCTGCATTTTAGTAATTCCAAAGTAAAAGGTTTTCTAAGAACTACAACTAAATAAGAAAGTAAGTACGTTTTCCTTAGCGTTTGCATTACCATTAAGTTAATGAAGTCAGAATCAACAAGAAAAATTATATGATGATTTTCCTTTCCTTTTGTTTCAAACTAGTGAAATCTTGCACAAAAGAAGGCAGAGTCAGCATGAATAAATTTAATTTCTGGTGCTTTCCAAACTGTTTTATCTAAGTCCATTCTTTTGGAAGACATCCAGTTTCATGGTATCTTTCAAGCCTTCTTTTGAAAGATCGTTCCAGAGGCCAACTTCATAAAACCTTTCACTGTAGATACCAGAAGCCATCAACATCATCATCAGCTTCCCAATTTTACCCTTGAAAACAGTTGTATTCTAGGGGACTTTTGGGGAGGGGACAGACCTTTTTAGAAATCTGGCCAAAGCCAGGGACTTTATCACTAGAAAAAATGCACCTTCACTTAGAATGTTGTGTATCTTTTGGAGGATTCATGGTATCTTGCTTAAGAACAGGGGCAGTGGGGCTTCCCTGGTGGCGCAGTGGTTAAGAATCCGCCTGCCAGTGCAGGGGACACAGGTTCGAGCTCTGGTCCGGGAAGATCCCACATGCCGCGGAGCAACTAAGCCCGTGAGCCACAACTACTGAGCCTGTGCTCTAGAGCCCACAAGCCATATCTACTGAAGCCTGTGCGACTAGAGCGCATGCTCTGCACCAAGAGAAGCCACCGCAGTGAGAAGCCCACGCACAGCAACAAAGACCCAGCACAGACAAAAATAATAAATAATTAAATACATTTATTAAAAAAACAAAGAACAGGAGCAGTAAATAAGTCAGAAGGTAGGTAGATGGAGGAAAATGGAAATGAAGCAAGGATGTGGGTAAATCCACAGACTGTAGATATATTTTAATTTACTTCAAATGGAATAAATACCTGGCCTTTTGAGTAAGTGTTCTGTGAATGGGAAGTAATAATTGTATTAGTTGTAAAAGACTGAAGACAAATTAGTCCTATTAATTTTTTAGTTGCTCAAGATCAGCTTTTATCTTGAACATCATGAATCTCGTTTTTCAGTTTTTCTTGTTCTCAAGGAAAGTGTTTCTCAGATGATTTTTCTCTTGGCACTGATGCCTCATTCAGAACAGTTTATCATGTGCCAACTTTTCTAATATGGGAATGGTTGAGTTCAAAATTTGAACTTGCTCACTCAACATATATTAGTAGTTCACCTTTGGGAAGGAGATAGATATATAATTACCATATTCAGTGTGAATCACTGTGATAGCAGTGGTTGTGTCTTGGGGAGAGTTGGTTAGTATTAGGAATGAGTGGACAGCATTAAGAATATTTTGGACATAACTTCTTTTAAAAAGAAACAGTAACTAGTGCATTAACTTTCCTTCTTCTATCCCCAGGGCCAAGGAGCAAGCTCTCCCATCTCCAGCTCTCAGACTTACAGATCAAGATTTCCCTGAGCTGCACTAGACTTCCCATCTGGGGACCCTGCCCCCTGCTCTGTGTGCTGCACGTTGGATCTGGGTAAGTAGAGGCCTCTGGAACTAGTAAAATGGGAAAGTGAGTCATAGGTGGTGATGAATTTTACCTGGACTGCAAGATTCCTTAATATTTCCAGAAGCCTATATCACCTAGCACTGTTTGGAAGAAAATGGTAAGAAAGAGAATGCCAGAACTATCACGGTTTACTGTCTCCTTTTAACTTGGATCAGGACCAACCTAACTGATCCTTAGATATGAACCAGTTTTAACTTATCTTTGAGTGACAACTAGGTAACTGGTCATAACCCTAGAGTGTCATTGATAGACATTAACTGGATTACTAAATTAATGGAGATCATGGTTTTAATCCAAGTTCTCTCCTTAACTAAGTATGTGATCTTGGTTAAGTAACAAATCAATAAAATTATTTGGACCTTAATTTTTTCTATGTATAAAGTGTGTGTCATGGGATCAGTGGTTCTCAACTACTGTGTAGTTCCATGCATTTGATGGAACTGGAGAGTTTATTTAAAGTATGTGTATACACTGGGTCAGAGATTCTGATTTAATTGGACTAGGGCAGGCCCAGACATCTCTTTTTTAAAAGTCCCCCCAGCCCCCAGGAAACACTAATGTCCAGCCAAGATTGAGAATCACTGGGTTACATAAACGCTAAGAACTGATTGTAAGGTTGTGTAACCTAAAGACAGAAAAGCAGTAAAATCTGCTTTCATGCGTAGCTTGGCCCAGCATTATGTCCACTCCATGGTAACCAAGCCTAAACACGCCTTTCTAAGAAGCAGTCCAAATCAAGCAATTTAAATTTATTCAGGGAAGATGCTGTGCCTTCTTGTCATTTCAGTATTCCCACAATGCTTTGCGAGTTCTCAGCACCTCGTTCATTTTGATGGACTGAATTAGGTGTAACTCTGCCCATCTAAAATGATTAGCTGTTCCTGAAGGTCCCCAGAGACGATTATCTCTCTTCTCTCGGTATCCATGCCAGTGTTTACTAGCCTATTGAAAGTTTCTCCTAGAGGTGATCTGTGACTTTCTGGGGTTGGGGAGAAGGTGTCAGCAAGGGATAAGGATGATCACATTGATCGTTGCTGAAATGTGAGCTTCTGTGTCCAAACTGAGATAAAAAAATGATCCTCACACCTTCTCAAGTAGTTGTAGACTATCGAGTTACCAGAACTGGGATAGGAGCGCATTGTTTACTTTCATCAGTTGTTGGGACCTAATCTTGTTGCCATTACATTGTAAATTCTGTACCTGTTCACACTTTGAAAATTATTCTTCACTTTAGAGATAGGAGTCATTAAATTGCAGTCCGTGAAATCTGTTTCTGTTCCCCTACCCTCTTCCGCCCGCTGCCCCCTCGTATCCCAGAACACTTAGAAGAAGAAAAATAGCTGTGTGTGTGACTGTCAGATCAGTAAAGGGAAACGGACCTGAGTTGACAAAAGACGGAAAGGCATTAAGAAGGAAACGTAAAACAAGGCTAAGGAGGCTCATGGATTGCAAGGAGCTACACTTAATTTCTTTTCTCTCTGCTAGTGGTCTTAGAGCTGCTACACATTTATTCTCAAGTTTTCTAAACTTTAGGCAAATCAGATCCCACCTGCTGTGTGTTGGTAGATGTGGGCTTGTGGCCCATGATCCCACCTGTTGCCTGCATCTTCCATACACAGTGCATGGAGTGGTATCTTCATGGGTGAATTGGCAGCCTGGACATACTTGGTCTAATTCAGCATTGACCACTCCCAGAGCCTGACTTAATTCTAAATAATGTCTTAGGTCGGGGAATATTTTCTTCTGGAGTGGAAAGCTACTGGCTCTGCGGCACTTTACTTTTGTGTCTTGGAGCTGCCCTTACCTGGCGTCAAAAATCTGATGGAGAACCACAGACTCAGCTCAGCCCTGCACTCTCCATCCTCCTAGAGCTGACTGCACTCAGAAACAATTCTAAGATTGGATTCGTGTTATATGTTTATTGCTGATCATTGTTCCCAAAGATTTAGTTGTATTGGGCACAGGCTGTTTTGTTATTTCACAATTTATTCTTTATCTCCTTCTTAAAATGAATTAAGATAGGAATAAATGTACCAGAAAAAGGTGGTTTTATCATCATAACCTTAAATCTAATGAAAAACTTAATTCTTGCTAAACTCAAACACCCAATTATGTGTTTATAGATAAGCATTTGTCCTCCCACAAATCTAATTTTTGAAGCTAGTAAGTATAATCAGGGTTGGTCTGGTTCTTAGGATTATCATTAGTTTGCTTTTTAATCTTTACTTCCTCAAACATCTTCTTAACTGGTCCCTGTTTTCTTGAACACTTTTAACAACAATCTCCAAAGCTAGCAGGGTATTTTGTTTTTTCCTTCCTTCCTTGATTCACTTATCCATTCAACAAATGTCTAATGAATTTCTGCTTTGCACCTGTCCTCCTGTATCTTTCATTTTTGCAAAGGGAGGAGGGGAGACAGAAAATAAAGAAGTAAAATACATTGTGAGTTAGATGGTGATATGTGCTGTGGAGAAAAAGCTGGGAGGAAGGCAGTGGAGGAGTTGGTTGGGCAATATTTAAAATAAGGTGGCCTGAGAAGGTGACCCTGAGATTAGACCAGAAGATGATTAAAAAAAAAAAAAAAAAAGAAAGAAAGAAAAGAAAAGAATAGGTTATGGAGCTTTCTGGGAGTGGAGCTTTCTAGCCAATACAGTGGCGCTGAGGCAGGTGTGAGCCTGGCACATACACAAAACAGCAAGGAGGTCCGAGTGGCTGGAGCAGAGTGATGAGGGGAGAAGTAGAAGGAAATGAAATAAGCAAAGAAAGGGGTGGCTGTGCGATGGAGTCTGGGAGGGTGGGGAAGATCTTGCAGGGCCTTTTCCGTGGGTTACTGCTGCCGTGAACTGAGGATGCGGCTTCTTACTGGTTAGCCAAAACAATGGAAACCCCGTGACCTCTGTTTCTTCTTTGTTACACCCTCTGGATGTTACCAGTTTTTGTTTCCTCATCAAACCAGGCTCTACCGATATTTCCCTTTGTGGTTTCTTTATCCCCAAGGCTGGCTCTGGAGTGGAATTCAGTCTTCCCATCTTTGCTTTCTTGATGCCCTGAAGATTAGGCTTGCCCTTCCTTTTTAAAGAATGTGCCGCTAGTCAATAAAGAACAGAAATCGTCAGTACCGAAACCAACAATCATGAGAGAAATTAACTTATACAATGTATATCCTTGGTTTATACTGTAGTCCAGACACAAAGTGGTTGCATTGCTAGTGAATAGAATTTAGCCTGTGTGATTTGTTGGGTCCACACATTGTTTTATAAAAATTTGTGTTGGTTTCCAACATTTAAAAATTAAGAAAGTTTTCATTAAAATACACTTTCAAGTTCTCTTTGAAAATTGAATGTTCTATTTATATGAAGTTCTAGAATAAGAAAAACTAATCTATGACGATGGAAGTCGGAACTGAGGCTGCCTGACATGGGGGTGTGGCAGGGATTGACTAGGTAGGGCCACTAGGAGAAGTTCTGGATGATGAAAAGGTTCTGTGCCTAGTAGTCTGAAATGCATGATAAAACACATTAAACCATACACTGATCCGTGTAGTTCACTATATGTCCGTCAAACCTCAATATGAAGAAAGTTTAAAATGGAAGCCAACATTCAGTGAGAGCTGACTAGCAGTGACCACTTCGGACTTGGCATGTGCTCTTGAGATTGGTGCAGACTCACCTGGTTCACTTCAATCATTGTCATTACCTACCTGGCCCCTGTAGGTGGTATTGGTGTGTGGTTCCTGCAGTAGTGGTTTTGGTTTCAATTATCAATGGAGAACAAATCTGAAGGGGCCTGATATACTTAACTGGCAGTGGAGAAATTATTACCTGCCTCCTCGGGTTGTATGTGAAGCATGTAACAAAAACATAAACCTGGTAGCTTGGATCCATCCATCTCTCAATTAGCGGTATTCTCAAATCTGGGATTCTCAGAGGTCTCTGAACGTAAATCTTACCTTTCCTCTCAAATGTAAGGGTCGCCTATGTTTGCAGACTCCTCCTATGAAAGTATAACAGAAAGTACCTTTCAATCCTATTATCAGCACTAAAAACTTACTTTTATTATGTTTGTTATGAAAATAATAGAAAATCCTAGAAATAATAGAAATCCTAGAAAGTACAGGCAAGAAGAAAATAAAATTACCCACAATTCCAAACATAACCTCTGTTTACCATTTTGTGGTAAATGCTTTCACATTTTTCTCCATACATCTATATATACATTATATTGAAAATATGTTTACTATGTAAAATTTAGCACACGATCACCCAATTTGCAAAATGAAAAAAAATAAGTTAAAGATGAAAGATGACAGACTAAGCACAGGCATTTGCCTTCCCTCTATCCTGTAACTCTTTTTAAATGGCTGTAACATTATACAAATAGTAGGAAGAACTCTGAAGAGAATGGGATAGCAAAATGTTTGGAGGCAAGTTGATGATGAAACAGAACCAAGATTTGGATCACCACCATGATCAGGAAGGACCGCCAGGGGAGGGAGAGTGACCCTCTAGAAAGAAGCTCTGAGCATGAAGTCAGCAAGGACAGAGAGCCGGCATAAGCAGGGGGGCATGAAAGCAGAGAAACTGATGGAAACTATGAATTAGTTAAGGTGAACCAATGCTTCTAATGTGAGTTTGGCATTGTAGAGTAAATCCTTTCTGTTTCTGGCATTTGAAAAGAGGGTTGCCCCTAGCCTGAAGGCCAGCTGTTGCCTCCTCATCCTGAAGTCAAGCTAGAAGTTGAAGAGCCTGCTATGCTACACAAAATGTCATAATCACCATTCCATTCAGGGAAGGATCCTATCCTGGAAACACTTATATACATGATAGTGGAGGAAAGTGATCCCAATTAACCAGAAAAGTCAATGAAGTCTTTCATTTATTTAAATATGTATATATATATATATATATATATATATATATAGAGAGAGAGAGAGAGAGAGAGAGAGAGTTATAAAACCAAGAATAACCTGACATATGAAGGAGCATGAAAAAAAACCAACAACGCCAAAATAAACAGTTATTAATGTCAGAGGGGAGATCGTTTATTTATTTATTTAGGCTGCACTGGATCTTTAGTTGTGGCATGAGAACTCTTAGTTGTGGCATGAATGTGGGATCCAGTTCCCCTACCCTAGGGATCAAACCCAGGCCACCTGCATTGGGAGCGTGGAGTCTTCCCCGCTGGACCACCAGGGAAGTCCAAGGGGAGATTGTTTACAATAGCTTTAAACTTTGAGTAACCAAATGGGAAGTGGGGGGCGGATAAGCTAGGCGTTGAGGATTAGCAGATACAAACTACTATATATAAAATAGATAAACAAGGACCTACTGTATAGCACAGAGAACTATATTCAATATCTTATAATAACTTATAATGGAAAAGAAGCTGAAAAATAATGTGTGTGTGTGTGTATATATACATATACACACACACTGTATAACTGAATCACTTTGCTATACACCTGAAACTAGCACAGCATTGTAAATCAACTATACTTCAATTGAAAAAATAAAATAAAAATCTAAGGACTACCAAAAAAAGAAAATAGCTTTAAAAAAAATGTGAGTACCCTCAGTGATTAAAACGATATTGTTTCCATACAACAAAACCATAATTCTATAAAGAAAAAATATAATCAAAAAACAGGCAAAAAAGGATCTTGAAAATTTTTAAAATAATTACTAAAATAAATATCAGTTTATTAGAGCAGCTGAAAGATAAAGTTTAAGAAATCTCCTGGAATGTACAATGAAATGTCAAAGAGATGGAGAATATATATGCTAGAAAAGATAAGAAACATAGAGAAACAGTCCATTAAGTCCAGTTTCAGCCTATTGGGGCTCTAGAAAGAGAAAACAAAATGGAAGGGAAGATGTTGACAAAAAAAATACTAGGAAAAGATTTCCTGTAGTTGAGGAAAAGCATGAGATAAAATGATCCATCAAATGAATGGAAAAATATCTATATAGAGATACAATCATTATAAAATTTCAGAGTCAAGGATACAGAGAGGTTCCTAAAACTTTCTAAAAGAGAAAATAAAGTCACTCAAGATTGATGTAAAGCTTCTCATCATTGAACTGGATATTAAACTACAGTGGAGCAGTGCCTTCAGAGTTATGAGGGAAAATGATTTTGAACTTAAAATTCTATTGCCAGTAAAATTATTAAGTGTGAGAGTAAAATGGAGACATTTTCAGATCGTCAAAGACTCAGGCAATTTACTTGCAAGTACCCTTTCTGAAACAGTTACCTAAGGATGTGCTCTAGCAAAAAGAGTAAAAAGTAAGAAGGAGGAACATGTGAAATAAGAGGGTTACTCCCCAAATGCAGTCCTAGGCTGGCAGCTTTGTACCAGGCTTAGAAAGAAATTGATACAAATTAAAACAAGTAGTCAGTAAACTCCAAGAAGAATGACTTTTAAAAGAACTAAGTAATTTCTTTTCAACAGATAGAACCAGTAATGAACTATATTCACATAGTTATAATAACAGGACATCTAGCAACCTGGAGAACTAAACTGAGTCATACAGACCTCCCTTCAGTACAAACATACAAAAATAAAGAATAAAACACAATGACATGTTTAAATAAGTAGTTAACTTTAAAATAAAGACTTCCAGGGCTTCCCTGGTGGCGCAGTGGTTGAGAATCCGCCTGCCGATGCAGGGGTCACGGGTTCGTGCCCCGGTCCGGGAAGATCCCACATGCCGCGGAGCGGCTGGGCCCGTGAGCCATGGCCGCTGAGGCTGCGCGTCCGGAGCCTGTGCTCCGCAACGGGAGAGGCCACGACAGTGAGAGGCCCGCGTACCACAAAAATAAATAAATAAATAAATAAATAAATAAATAAAAATAAAATAAAGACTTCCAGAAGAATGCAGGAAATCGTTTAAAAGAGCACTAGTGCAAGCTTATACTCAGCACAACCAAAGCAGTTTCTCTGGGGGATACAGATCCTGGGGTGTGGAGATGGGATCACGCCATTTAAATCTGGAAGGAAGACGTGACCTCAGGCCCAAGGAGACAGGGAACCTCTTCTCACCTCCCTCCCATTTAATATGAGCTCACAATTTTAAAACCTACAAACCACCATAAGGGAGTTTCAGTAAACAAAACAAATAGAAGAATCAGATCCCAAAGAATTGAAAAGAATAGAAATATGTGAAAAAAAATCTTAAGTGTGTTAAAAATTATAAAGGGATAAAAAGAATAGAAAAAAGGAAAAAATAGTGCACAAAAAAGCATATTTCAAAAAGAAGATAAATGAAAAATATAGGCTTTTTAAAAAAAATTTAATGTACTAACTAAGCATATTAGAGCCAAAGGTAGATTAGGGAACTGGAAGCCAAATCTGAGAAAATTGCCTAGAATCAATCCATTGAGATTAAAAGATGGAAAATGTCAGAGGTTAAAAGACACAATGGTATAATGAGAAGCGCCAACAAATGTCTAATAGAAATTCCAGAAGGAAAGAATAGAGAGGATGACTTAGCCTATATTGGTTATATAGGTAAACAAATTAAAAGGTAATACAGGG
The DNA here is from genome assembly GCF_026419965.1 of Kogia breviceps. Lineage (NCBI taxonomy): Eukaryota > Metazoa > Chordata > Mammalia > Artiodactyla > Physeteridae > Kogia > Kogia breviceps. The sequence goes on along the minus strand of NC_081318.1, from coordinate 93,963,789 downwards.
ACTTCCCTGGTGGTGCAGTGGTTAAGAATCCCCCTGGCATTGCAGGGGACCCGGCTTTGATCCCTGGTCCGGGAAGGTCCCACATGCTGTGGAGCAACTAAGCCCGTGCACCACAACTACTGAGCCTGCGTGCCACAAGTACTGAAGCCCACACGCTTAGAGCTGGTGCTCCACAACAACAGAAGCCCGTGCACAACAAAGGGTAGACCCCACTCACCACAACTAGAGAAAACCTGCATGCAGCCACGAAGACCCAACGCAGCCAAAAATAAATAATTTTTTTTAAAGTAGTACAATCGGGGCTTCCGTGGTGGTGCAGTGGTTGGGAGTCCGTCTGCCAATGCAGGGGACACGGGTTCGTGCCCCGGTCCGGGAGGTTCCCACATGCCGCGGCGCGGCTGGGCCAGTGAGCCATGGCCGCTGAGCCTGCGCATCCGGAGCCTGTGCTCCGCAACGGGAGAGGCCACAACAGTGAGAGTCCCGCGTACCGCAAAAAAAAAAAAAAAAAAAAAAAAAAAAGTAGTACAATCTAGCAAAAAATTGCAGGGAGTGTGGAGACTTAAATATTCATTTTTCATGGTAAGCATTCATAAATAATGTCTAATTTCGATAAATCAAAAGATAGACGCAGACATGAAAAGAAACGAAATTGAGTTATTTGTGGTGAGGTGGATGCACCTAGAGTCTGTCATACAGAGTGAAGTAAGTCAGAAAGAGAAAAACAAATACCGTATGCTAACACATATGTGGAATCTTAAAAAAAAAAAAGGTTCTGAAGAACCTAGGGGCAGGACAGGAATAAAGACATAAAGACGCAGACAGAGAGAATGGACTTGAGGATACGGGGAGGGGGAAGGGTAAGCTGGGACGAAGTAAGAGAGTGGCATGGCCATATATATATACACTACCAAATGTAAAATAGATAGCTAGTGGGAAGCAGCTGCATAGCACAGGGAGATCAGCTCGGTGCTTTGTGACCACCTAGAGGGGTGGGATAGGGAGGGTGGGAGGGGGAGAGACGTAAGAGGGAGGAGAAATGGGGATATATGTATACATATAGCTGACTCACTTTTTTTACAGCAGAAACTGATACACCATTGTGAAGCAATTATACTCCAATAAAAATGTTAAAAAAAAAAGAGAGCCATATAATTATATTACTTAGAGCGGTAGTTCTCAGTCCTAGAGGAGATTTGGAAATGTATCATAGTGGCTAGAGGGCACTACTAGCATTTAGTATCGGAGACAAAGATGCAAAATGCACAGCACAGTTCCACGCAAGTCCCACCCAAAATACTTATAGCACTCTTTTTGAAAATGCTGATTTAGAGTTAAAAATAAGCCCACAAGAGGAACTAAAAACAAAAACTGGTTTTAAGAAAATGGTCGCTTCAGTGAATACAGCTGGAATTGGGGAAAAGAGGGATGGAAAACTGTTTATTTTTTATTTTTTTATTTTTTTTGCGGTACGCGGGCCTCTCACTGCTGTGGCCTCTCTCGTTGCGGAGCACAGGCTCCGGACGCGCAGGCTCAGCGGCCATGGCTCACGGACCCAGCCGCTCCGCGGCACGCGGGATCTTCCCGCACCGGGACACAAACCCGCGTACCCTGCATCGGCAGGCGGACTCTCAACCACTGCGCCACCAGGGAAGCCCAAAACTGTTTATTTTTGTGATTAGCCCTTCCATAATACTTGTATATTTATCATGTCTGTATTATTTTGACTAAAGTTATTATTTTAGAAAAAGAAATGACTGGTAAGCTAGTAGTTCTTTCATTTTCACTTAAACTAGAAAACTCTTTCTTATTAAAATATCTGTCATTCAAAGTTAAGCACCAATATGAATTACTGAGCTTTTTATCCCAAAGAAGATTCTGGAGGCATATTTTCTGACTGTTAATGATCTTTCATGTGTTCCTAGTTGGAAAATAAATCTTGCAATTTATTAACTTAAGGAGTCACAGAAAATTAGTGCTGGAAGGGATTCAGTATCTTTAGTGGAATTGAGTAATTTTTCCGTGGTACGGTGATTTTTTAAAATTTATTTATTTATTTATTTTTGGCTGCGTCGAGTCTTCGTTGCTGCCCACAGACTTGCTCTAGTTGTGGAGAGCGGGGGCTACTCTTTGTTGCGGTGCATGGGCTTTTCATTGCAGTGTCTTCTCTTGTCGTGGAGCACAAGCTCTAGGCACACGGGCTCAGTAGTTGTGGCCCGCAGACTCTAGACAGAAGACTCAGTAGTTGTAGCACACCGGCTTAGTTGCTCCGCAGCATGTGGGATCTTCCCAGACCAGGGCTCAAACCCGTGTCCCCTGCATTGGCAGGTGGATTCTTAACCACTGTGCCATCAGGGAAGTCCCTGGTATGGTGGTTTTGATCAGTAGTTCTGTATAGGACAAAGGAGGATGGGAATATATTCAAATAGCTAGAGCATATGGCTTCAAATTTGAACGTGTAGCCTGCCTTTTATGGTTCTATAAGACCTCATCCTGTTCGACCTCTCCAGTTTCATTTCCTATAACTACCTAAAACAAAGTTGACCAGTGCTTTTGGTATTCTGTGAATAGGTCCTATTAATTTTTACCTTTCACTTCTGTGTACAGAGTCACACACCCTCACTTTTTGCCTTCTATCTATCACTCAAGAGCTACTTCCAATGCAGTATCCTCTCTGAAACCTTCCTTGACCTCTAATCTTGCTTCTAATTTGGTTAAGACCACCATGCTTCCTAAGCAACAAACCACAAGTGACAACATATGCTTATAATTAATATAATTTAGATAAAAGTGGATAAACATTTTGACATGATTTTTTTTTTAATAAATTTATTTATTTATTTATTTTTGGCTGTGTTGGGTCTTCGTTGCCGCATGTGTGCTTTCTCTAGTTTCAGGGAGCAGGGGTTACTCTTCATCGCAGTGCAAGGGCTTCTCATTGCGGTGGCTTCTCTTGTTGCGGAGCATAGGCTCTAGGCGCGTGGGCTTCAGTAGTGGTGGCACGAGGGCTCTAGAGTGCAGGCTCAGTAGTTGTGGTGCACGGGCTCAGTTGCTCCATGGCATGTGGGATCTTCCCAGACTAGGAATCAAACCCGTGTCCCCTGCATTGGCAGGCGGATTCTCAACCACTGTGCCACCAGGGAAGTCCCTGAAGTTGTTTATTGACATGGCAAAATGTTTTATGATATAATGTTAAGTAAAAAAAAATTTAGGGCCTCCCTGATGGCGCAGTGGTTGAGAATCCGCCTGCCGATGCAGGGGACACGGGTTCGTGCCCCGGTCCGGGAAGAGCCCATATGCATCAGAGTGGCTAGGCCCGTGAGCCATGGCTGCTGAGCCTGCGTGTCCAGAGCCTGTGCTCTGCAAAGGGAGAGGCCACAACAATGAGAGGCCCGTGTACTGCAAAAAATAAAAATAAAAAATTTTAATGCAAAACTATTAAGACTATTTCAGCCATGTGAATATACATTACATATACATACAAACATATGTATTTGCAGTATACATTTACTATGTATCATTTATGCATGAGAAAAATGGAAAATTTCCAAATTTTCACAGTGCTTATGTATTACTTTTATAGTAAGGAAAAAGTAACATGATTTTTATATCGAAGGCCCTTGATCTCATTTCCTAAGTATTGTATTTCCTCACCAATGATCTCTTGTTCCCATCCCCAGAACCTCCTATGTTCCCCTATATGTTCCATTATTTCATATGCCCCTAGCCACCTGTAAGACATCCTTAAAAGGATATAGATTTCTGCAAAGACATTAGATGACAAGTTCCCTGAGGGCATGTACCATAGTTTATTAATCTGTAAGCATAGTCAACTTGCATGTTTCAGCCAAACATATAAGTAGGGACTAAGTAGGTTTGTATTGAACGAATGAATAAATGGAGACCCAAGGCCTCGAGAAATGGAGCAGGTGAAAAGAAATAAATGTGAGGTTTGTTTAAAAGGTAATAGTAATTATAAATAATAAATATCGAATGCCTTATTCTAAGCGCTTCATAATTCTTACATTAAGCCTCAGTGTAGCACTACTAGTACTGGCCAAGCAAATTGAGGAACATCCACATAACAGCACAGTATGCAGCTGTTTAAAAAAACACAAGAATGAGGAAACTTTTTTGTACTGATATGGAAAGATCACCAAGCTATAGTAAGTGAAAAAAGCAAGGTGTAGAATGGTGTTAAGTCATGCTACCGTTTATAAGAAGAAGACCTTATACTCATATCTGCTTATGTAGAAAATATCTCTGGAAAGACACACAGGAAACTGACACCATGATTGCCTCCCAGCCCTGGAATGGCAGTGTAACTTCACTTTAATTCTTTTTACACATGAATTTTTGAGCCTTGTGAATATGTCAGTGATTCAAAAAGACAATTAAATGAAAACAAAGGAAAATCATTATCCCCACTTACAAATGAGCAACCCGAGGTTGAAGGAAATTAGGTACCCTCTCCACAGTAGTAATAATAATGGTCACACTTACTCAGCACTTACAGTGTGCCAGGCCCCATGTAAGTACTTTAGAAACATTTTCTAATTTATTTTCACAGATATATAATGAGGTGTTATCTGAGTGGTATAGCTGAAGAATATGAAGGAAATATATAATTTATTTTCCAATCCAGGACATTCTGGAAGTAAGAACTACTCTGGGACAGCAAGCATAAGCCAGGACTTATAGTCACCCTATTTTAGAGAGGTCAGGTAACTTGCTAGATGTCGTAGCAAGAGGTCAATACCAGGACTGGAACTTAGATCTGTGTGATTTCACAGCCTATGCTCCGAACTTCCACTTATAGATAAACAAATGAAGGCTTGCAAAAAACACATATTAAGTGCCAGTTCCAATCTACAAACACAGTCTCTCCGAACCCAAAGCCTACCATGTGGTGTTGCCTCTCTGGATACTAATCTAACAATCCTTTGGCTGAGGAGGTAGGTGGCCTCCTCCTCAGGGGAGGTGGATAATTATAAAAGAAGAGGGAAAGGATGGGGGAAAAGCCTCAGGCTACATCCTCCAGCAACCTTGGCCCCCAACACTCAAAAGCACTCCGGGAGCATTCAGTCAACAAGGTGCATGCTACTATGTGCTAGGTGTTCAGACAATGGCCCTCCCCTTACAGAGCTTACAGTCTACATTCAGGACCAGCTTGCATGGATTTTGCATGGCCTTTGGCTCTTTCTGCATATTGGGCCTCTTTAATTAATCAATGATTGTTAATAAGGAAAAGCAGGGAATTTATCTTGGTTATGCTAAAAGTCCCAGAAGTGTAGAAAAGAGGAAGCAGCTTTTTCAAATTGCTTTCAGGGAAAGGCTGGTAATATCATAGGTGAAAGAAAAATTATTTCTGGACTGTAATTCTTTTCTGGACTATAATCTTACCCTGTGAGCTTTGAAAAATAGAGACTCCAGAATTACTAAATCAGAATTTCTAGAGGGCCTGGAAATCTGTGGTTTTTGACACTCTCCATGTGATTCCAGTGTGCTTCCAAGTATGGGGACCCCTGGTCTAGTTGATCCTGTCATAACAGTATAGAAGAGCTAAGATGATTGAGAGGCAGAACTAGGGCCAGACGCCACCCCCAGCCTCCAGTTTGGAGCATCTTCCACAAAAGCGTAGTGAATCTTCATAATTGTCAAGCAATTAATTCTTGCCTTTAGTTTGAAGTTTAAAATGTTGCTGCTGTTATAAATAAAAATGTAGTTTTACATTTTTATTTGTAAATATCTGAGCCTTTTACATTTGATGACTACTTTGAATAGGAAACAAGGTTTGCATTCTGAGAATATTTTTGGATAAGTCAAGTGAGTGAAGATGAGCTCCTTTCCTCACCAAGTAAAGAAGTTAAATTGTATGATTGCCAAGATTACTTTCAGATCTAGAAATCCATGTTGACAGATGTTCTAAACTGTTTTTAAATCCCTTCTTTCATAGCTGTGGAAAGCAGGGCTTGAATATCTAGATCAATTTGCTTTTCTGTTATTAGTATTTTCGTTGGAGGGCCTGCCAGAAGACTTGTCCCTTTGGGCCATCTGAGAGGTGACTTTTCTCACGTGAGGGTTTATGTACTTAGTCTTACAACTTGGTGATTTATAATTAAAATCAGCACACTGGAAGCTCATTATCTGTCAGATAAGCATCTGGTCATTTGATCTCCTGCATTGGTCCCTTGGTTACTTTGCCTCTCTCCTTCTGATAAGGTGGTTATTGATAGCCTTCAAGGCTTTAATTATTTAATCATTGTGATGAGCATAAAAAGTTCCCCAATAGGACAGCCTTTCATTATAACATCCCCTACTCCTTTACTCTTCTCAGCAGTCCTTTTCTTTCCCAGTTGAGACATCTTTGAACTGCCAGATATCTCAAGGAGGACATAGATTGTAGCCAGTGTCCTAAAACCTCAAAAGTTTGAGAATCCCGTCTTTTCTCTGTCTCTTCCTGACCTACAGAGAGTTGTTGTTGCAAGGTTTAGCAAAGAAAAATATGATACTCAGTTAAAGTTGGGATAAGCAATAAATTTTTAATATAAGTATGCCCCATGCAATATGTGGAACATACTTATAACCAACAGTTTGTTACTTATCTGACTTTAAATTTAATTGGACAGCCTATATTTTATTTGGCAACACTGCAGAGAGTGCATACCCGAAGGCTTTCCTAAGTCCATCTAATGTTTTGGGGTCTAAATTCCTTTAATATTTGATCCTAATTTAAACCTTGAATGGAATGTTTATAACAACTAGGACTTCAGTTTTGTTCAGCATTTGCATGAAGTGTAGTGGATGTTGTACTGCCCACCTACACACAACTCCCTTTTGTTATGAGAATATACAAATAGAAATCAGACTTTGTTGGAATTCTCTCTTTTGTAAGTTTTTATTAAATATTTCAAAGATACACATAAGCAAAGACAATAATATAATGCATTGCACACAATTTATTTACACCCTATTCAGTTTTCTTCTTTTTGTTTGTTTGGTTGGGTAGGTAAATGTGAATGTGTATACTGCCAGCCCCTAAGTCAGTGGTTTTGAACCTTGGCTGTGCATTTGAATCACTTGGAGAGCTTTTAAACTCTCAATCCCTGCCTGCCTCACAGACCAATTAAATCAGAATCCCTGGCAGTAGAGTCAGGTGATTCCAGTGTGCAGCCAGGGCTGAGAACCAGTGCCCTGAATAAAAATGGCAAATGCAAAGAAACATTTTTTAATGGTAAATCATGTCCTTATATTTCATATTCCTCTTCAAAACTTATTTCATGTATTTTTCAGTAAGCATATTACATTATAGCATATTATATGTATTATGTTGTATTATAGCATAGCATATGTTATTTTATACAGTTTACTTTAAAAAAACTCATCTGGCTTTAATCATGTCACTGATTCATTATTAATTTTGGAAAAGCCTATAATTGGTTTTTGTTTTCAGATGTTTCTTTGTGATTTTCCTATGTCGTTTTCATATGTATTTCTCTTTCTTCAGTTATAAACCAGTGGTTTTTAACTTTATCTGCTCATTAGAATCATCTTAGGATGCTCTAAAAAACGATGCCTGGGTCACACCTCCCAGAGGCCCTGCTCAGAGGCTCTGTGCTAATTGGTCTGGTGTAGAGCCCAGGCATTGCGGTTTTTCAAAAGCACCTGAGGAGATTCCATGTTTAGGCAGAGTTGAAAGCCAGTATTTCTAAATATGTTAAATTCCTACCTAGCTGATCATCTGAATCTTGCTGGAGAAATTTAAAACTTATGTATAATTTCCCTGCTTAATGAGGTAGAAATTATTTCCAGGTTCTGTGAAGAGGAGAAATGAGGGGATGATAAATGGCCTTCCGAGTAATAGGTGTAAATGAGGAATTCCTGTTGGGGGTGGCCAAAGGACTTTCGAGAATAAAGAGAAGGCTCTGTAATATTTTAGAAATATTTTATTTCTTCTGCTACACTTCAGCCTAACCTATTATGTTACTCTGAAAACTTCAAAGAAGGTTGCCACTCAGGTACAGGGATGCGTGCCCACACCTACTCAGAGTAAGTGCCCACTGTCCAGGCCCCACCTATGGGACCCTAATTCAGGAGGTTCAAAGTGAGGCCAGACACCAGTCCTTTAAAACCTTCCCCAGGTTGTGAGAGGGCAGTTTTGGTCACTACTGCCTTCTGCGATAACACATCCCTAGACGTGGTCATCACAATTCATCCCATTGACAACTGGGCAAATTCATGTAGAGTAACAGTAAAATCAGTGGTAAAAGTCGGTTTTTGCAACAGGGATTCTTACTAAACCTCCCTCAGATCTACCTGGTCTTTTTCTCTTTGAGTGGCTATATCAAGAAAGAAGTTCTCTTTCTAAAGTAGGACAGAAGACAACCAAGGAGGGGGTGTCCAGAAGCATAAATAATTAAATTAAAATGTCAGGCTTAATCTTAAGCAGACTTAATCTTCTGTAATATGAAGTAACAGAGAGGAGGCGTGGCATACACTATCAGCAACATGATGCACCAGTCCAGAGACCGCATACGTTCATCAGTGAGACAAGGACTGAACTGGGTCCTGGGAATTCAGGGTATGGTATTGCTTCAAGGAATTTGCAATCTAGAAGAGGAGACCAATAATTATATAGTGGGAAGAAATAGAAAATTATACGAAGCAGTGAGTATAGACCGACATCATGGGGGATTACAGGTGAGAGGGGACTCAGGAAAGCAAAGGACGAAACCTGGCTTTTGAAAGATACAATAATTAGGGTGTGGAGAAAATGGAAGGAGAGTGAGGGGAAGGAAACAATTTCTTGTCAGCGTGACTGGAACTCTGGGCATGGGCACAGAGGCTTACAGCAGCACGGGAGGTTGCCTGAATTGCGTATGGTTCTATGATGCTGTTGCGTGACGTTCTGGAGGGGTTGGGGGCAGGGGCAAGGCAGAGTGGTAGTGTTGCTGTGTTTCAGACCCCACCCACATACCTCAGCCCAGTCATTCTTGGATATTATGATGAGTTCCTGGAATAATAAATTAAAAGTTAGATGAGAAGCCAACCAGCCTTGCTAACTCTAAAACAAAAGATGTACAATCTTACTTTGTCAGATTCTGCTGCAGAATCCTCTTTCTGCAGGCTTATCTTTTCATATCATCCGTCTTGATACTTGGTTGCATTTGCTGCTAGAATTCCCTTTTATTCTAGTCTTTTAAACTTTCAGCCTCCTTGGACTTAGGCATTTATTTTGCATGATGTTTCCTGGTTGAAAACATGAACGTGATTTCAATTTGAATGTTAAGATTTCACCATAAGGGGATTGGATTGACCAGCATCAGTAATCCCCCACCTTCACTCAGTCACCACACAGGCACCTAACCATTAACCCACGCTAACCCCCAACTTCTCTGCCCGTAACTTCCTTCCGTTGGGACTGATGGCTTTAGTTGTTGTTGTGCACTTAATTTTTATTATAAAATATATCATTCAAATTTACAGACAGAGTCATGTATTAAACACCAGTTTACTTACCACATGACTTAGTCAAATCTTAACATTTTGCTCTTTTTGTGCCAGTTCTTTTTTACAAACTGAACATTGCAGATTCGGTTAGTTGAAGCTCCCTATCTCTTCCGAGTCTCATTCCCCTTCTCTCCAGAGGTAACACCATCCTGACCTTAGTGTTTATCATTGACATGCATGCTTTTATACATTTACTACATATATGTGTGTACACAAACAACCTACATTATTGCTTGGTAAGGTTTTAAAGCTTTGTTTAAATAATTGCATCCTTGAAGTACCCACCTGTGCCTTGCATTTTTATTGAAAATTAAGTTTTTGAGATTTATTGATGATGACATACAGATTTAGTTCATTTTTTTAAATTACTGCATAGCATTCAATTTATGACTATTCAAAAATTTGTTTTATTGCATTTGGGTTTTTTCCAACTTTTCACTGTCATAAAGCTGCAATTAACATCCTTGTACATATTCCCATGTGCAAAAACATACTGGGTTTTTATTCCTTAATCATTTCTTTTACTCATATGAGTAGTATTCATTATGTAATAGGTAGGTAGGTAGGTAGGTAGGTAGATAGATATAAATATAGATATATCAGTCATCCTAATAGTCTTACACATGACAACACAATAAACTTTAAAATGATTATAACATTGCACTGATGTTTTCAACTTGTAGCTTTTCACAAAAGTCATCAGGAACTTCCCTTGTGGAGACATAAGCCTCAGCTCCGAACCATAGAATAATTTAAGGAGTAACCAAATGTGAATACAAAATTGGAAAGGAAGCTAATTTACCTTCAAGAAACTTAGGGTCAGTTTATGCCCTGATATTGCTCCTTTTTCTTTTTCTTTGATGTGTAAATGGTTAGAGTCAGCCTGATTCCCTATTCCCTTAATATTGACGTGGAGTCAACTTGCTGCAGTGTTTAGCCACTGAAGTTTAACAGGACCCTTTGTTTAAAGTATGCACACTACCCCCTCGTTGCCCTGGGAGAGACAACATGTTTTTTACTGACTTTGCTTTCCTTTCATTTATTAGTGCCTACTCTGTCCAGATCACTAGGGTAGGTGCTCTGGGTGTCCAAAGATGAAGAGGTCCTCAGAATAACTTGCAATAATACCGCCAAGAAGAGATGCATCGGAACAGTCATCAGTAGGATTTTGGCATCTGACATAGAGTTTTTATTTTCTCCCTTAGTGAAACTCAGGAAATGCTTGTCTCCTGCTATTGATGAATAATTTCAGAGTACTATGGATCATGTTGAAGAAACTGAAATCCTTGCAGCAGCCCAGCGGTACCTTGTGGAAAGACCTATCTTTAGTCATCCAGTCCTCCAGGAAAAACTGCACAAGAAGGACAAGATTCCGGATTCCATCGGGGATAAGCTGAAACGGGCATTCACGTATGTTGTTTCAACCTATTTCCTTTCATCTGTCATTCACTTATGAGAGAAGCAAGGTCAAATGTATAAAGAGAATCTGGCAATGTGGAGGAAGAAACAGATGGTGAGCACTTGTGATTTGCAGAGCTGTCCACACAGTTCATTCAGTGGTAGATATTTGATGGAACACAAGCTTCATTACATATTTCACCATATTTATTAAATTCCTTCTATGCTTTATGTCTGTATAAAGGTTTAGATAAACAACCCACTTTCCAGTTCTCCACCCACCTACATAATATCCACCTCTTCCATTTGTCTCTCAGGAATGTTCCAACCCCTCTTTTTCCCACTTGACTTCTACTCCATGTGGCAACACCCTGAATCTATGAATTTAAGTCCCCAACCTAAGCTATCAAGGACACTCAGTGTCTTAGGACACTTACCATTCCCAGGCCAGCAATATGACCGTGTAATACCTGTGTGCCTGACATGTGTACCTGATTTTGCGCACCATCTGATTGCTGCCTCCTGAACCCTTGAGGCCACAGCTTCTGTGCTGGTTCATTTAAGCTTCACAGTGACCCTGTGCTCTAGGTGTGACATCACGAGAGGTTGAAAGTACATGCACTGGAGGCAGACTGTCTGAGTTTTGATCCTAGTCCCAACTGCCCACCAGCTGTGCACTTGAGTTTCCTGCTTTGTAAAATGGGAATAGTAATTAGTGCTTACATCGTCGAGTTACTGGTCTAAAACCTATTAATATATGCAAAGTGCAAGGCACATGGCAAGCACTGTATAAATGCAGCTGTTATTAATATCTCAATTTTCTAAACCAGGAGACTGCTATGAAATCTGGTTTGTTTCACTCAAATTCATTGCTCTTGCCATAGTTGCCTCACATTTTGCTTCCCGTATCTTCCTGCATCTAATTACCAGATACTCTTAACCACTAAAGGCACTGTGTAAAATACCATGCATGCTGCAGTAATGCTTTATCCTTTTAAATGGAGTAAGTTGCTTCCTCATCACCAGGAGGACTTGAGGCTGTCATAGTGGTGATGGAACTCATCTGTCCATATTCTTACTCACTGATGTCTTTGATTATAGGCATAGACTGGCAAAAGGACTGGCTGAGGTCCAGAATATAGTCTGTGTATCAAAGTTAATTAAACCATCCAGGGATTAAATGCAAAGCCTTGGTTTTTTCAGCATGGTGTTCACCTAACCAAGACAACCAGACATAGACTTAGCTACAGTGTGCCCGTGACAAATGATGTTTTGAGTTTACCTAATCAGAGACCCTAAAGCACTGAACACATATTCATAAAGCTCATAATACCTGTGTAAATTTCCTTCATTTTATAAGGAAAGGGAAAACTAAGTGGGTAGATGCTGGTCATTGGTTCCACATTCAAAAGTTAACTGAATCGGTAAATAATTCCCCTACTTCACTTTACACCAACACAGGAAGCACATTAAGGATTTCACCTGTTGAAATAATAGCGTCTGGGAGATCTCAACTATTTTGAAGCTAATTTTTTTTTCATGGTCAGTTGTAGAGCATTAGAGTGGAGCCAATTCAGATGTTCCTATTTTTTAAAAAAAAAAATAATAATAATCAGGTCTTCTTGTCTCTGACCTCTGCAGAGTAGAAGAGTCATCCTCGGCACCAGTTGTGAATTCTTCCTTACTGCTCCAGGGTATGAGGAAGGGAAAATGCCTTGGTGTGAATTGTACAGAAATGGTCCTCATTTTATCTATTTCTTTGTCCTCCAGATGTACTCCTAAGAAAATACGAAATATCATTTACATGTTCCTCCCCATAACCAAGTGGTTGCCTGCATACCAATTCAAGGAGTATGTGTTGGGTGACTTAGTCTCAGGCATAAGCACAGGTGTGCTGCAGCTTCCTCAAGGTCAGTAGAATGTATTTCTTTCCTTCTTTCCTTTGCTACCATCTCCTCAAACAGTTGCTTGACCATTTTTCTGTTTAATTTCATCATGACTGGAAATTCATAGTTATCATTATCGTTCTAGTAACCTTCACCTGTTTAAAGGGAATTCTCCAGAAATAACCCTTTTAAATAACCTTTTAAAAGCCCCAGAGATATTAGTTGTAGAATGTGGTAATGCTGTTTTACAGACCAGTACATTTAGGAGCTGGCCGGGCATTGCCTTTCTCTCGCTAAGTTAATCAGTCATTCCATCAGCATGTTGTTAAGGTTGTCCTTGTTTTTGTTGTTTTTTAAATTTTACTGAAGTATAGTTGATTTACAATGTTGTGTTTCATTCAGCGGTTGTCCTTGTTCAGGTTCTTGACTTATAAGTCCATATTCTTATTACAAGGGACCATGATATACTGAATTCTTGTGCCTTTGTGTGATTTTATATGTGATATAAGAATTCAAGAAAACACATTGATTATTCATCTATTCACACACATTTATCAAGTATCTGCCTGGCCGTCCCCATCTTCATGGAACTAACTATCCAATCAGGGAAAGAAACATGAAGCACATAACAACACGCATCGATTTTTTTTTTGCGGTACGCGGGCCTTTCACTGTTGTGGCCTCTCCTGTTGCGGAGCACAGGCTCCGGACGCGCAGGCTCAGCGGCCACGGCTCACGGGCCCAGCCGCTCCGCGGCATGTGGGATCTTCCCGGACCGGGGCACGAACCCGTGTCCCCTGCATCGGCAGGCGGACTTTCAACCACTGCGCCACCAGGGAAGCCCCACGCATCGATTTTTAATTGCAAATGATGGCAAACACTGTGAAGGAAGATACAGGGCACTCTGACATGATGATACTGGGGGACCTAATGTAAGTAGGGAAGTCACAAAAACTCCTTTAAGAAGGTGAGATTGAAGTGAGACCTGAAGGACGAGTAGGAGGGAGGTAAGGAATGAGAAGAAGCTCACTTCAGGAACAAGTGATAGCATGTGTGAAGGCATTTAGCAGGAAGAGAATTGGGTGTTTGAAGAATTACGGGAGAGGCGGGGTGCTAGGAGTGTGGGGAGTGAGGGGCTGGCAGCTGGCAAGGCGAGCAGTGGCGGGTGTGCACAGCCTCGACAGGCCCCTTGGGATTTCGTTCTGAGCGCCATGAAAGCTGTCAGCGTGCTGTTTTCACTTGGGTATTTCTGGTAAGAGATCACTGAGGCTGTTGTGTGGGGAATGGACTTGGCTGGTGAGAGGTCACCAGGATGAATGTAGGGAGACCCATTAGAGGCGATAGTGACTCTGTGGTCAAAAGGTGATAGTGGCTTGAACAGCCTCTATCTATTCCCTTCTCTAGTTGCCCAAAAACTAGTTACTGAACAATCAATTTGTAAAAAAAAAAAAATTATTTTCCCCAGTGATCAGTTAGCTGAGTTTTTAATTTTCCAAGTGACTGAGTTATCGAATCTATTAAATCTGTTAAACAAAAGCCTTAAATAAGGTTTAGGAACATTCTCCACAACAATTTTGGCACCAACACCCCAAGGATAGAGAAAGGGATGTATTTAAAGACAGAGGCTCGGCATCTGGAGTGGGAAATAGGAACTAGACTGACATTCGCTCAAGTTGGACTGACAGAGCCACAGGAAGCGGCTGCAGTGAATGCATGTAAATGAATATGTCAAAGAAATCCTCAGAATTTAGCCTAGTTGGGTTTTCACTGAAGTGCCATTCTACACATTTTTTTGAACCTGTAGACGTTATGTAAACATCTACCCATTGAACTGTGAACTCACAAAGGCTCTTCCTTGCCCTGTTCAGCTCCAAAGAGCCTGCAAGAACTCATAGCACAAGGCAGATGGTCACCTGTCCCCAGAGAAAAGAGCTATAGTGACAAAGAATATTCTCAGAATTGAAATACATGAGTTTTCAGACTGAGAGCAACAATCAGGTACCCATCAGAATTAATGAAAAATTAACTTAAAACAAGACACACCATTGTGAAATATCAGAATACCAGGAATAAATAGAAGATCCCAAAACTTTCTAAAAAGGAAAAAAAGTCACATAACCATGAATTCATAACCTAGAGGAATCTGAAGAAATAGGCATTATAGAAGGTCGACAGTTTATATCTACAATGATAAACCAAGAAGTAACAATGTGAACAGGTTATGTAGAACGGGTTTCTCAGCCCGTACCATGTACATTGGTAGTGGGGGGGGGCCATCCTGTGCATTGCAGGATGGGTAGCAGCATCCCTGGCTTCTACCCACTAGATGCAGCAGCAGCCCAACTCCCAGGCTTGATAATAAAAAATGTCTCCAGACATTGCCAAATGTCCCCTGGGGGTGGGCAGAATCCTCTCATGTAGGAACTGCTGATTTAGAAAAACAGAGGTAAATGGTAGAAAAACAGCTGAAAGAGTTAGAAGTGAGTGCTTCTGGGGAGTGGAGCCTAGAGTAAGGCATAAGAGTGCTGGCTTTGCCTCCGAGCCTCCCTAGTACCGCTTGGCTTTTTATACTATGGACATGCGTTTCTTTGCTAGAAATAAAAAAAATTTTTAATGCAATATTAAAGTTACCATATTATTATATATGAAATAAGGATGCTTTCCCAACTCTTCTTTTGCTAAAATATTCTTATCCACAACATGACAATGCATTACATGAACTTTCTAGTTATTCCAGATACTTGGCCATCCATGTAAAACGATGAGTGAATGACACACATGCTCTCTCCTTAGTGCATCACTCCAACAGGATGTAAGGGGACAAATCTGATATTAGATTTGGAATGAGAATTTTCGAGAGAAAGGTGAAAAAAGCCCTATGCATTTCCCCTCCACCTAAAGTTAAGGAAGGAAGGGAGGACTGCAAGAGAATCACTTGGAGCACTAGACGTGTGTCCCCTGGAGTTTGTGGGCACTGTTGCCTAATTCTTGCAAGAAAAATAAATCTACAGGTGAAAGGATGTGAACTGCCTATGACAGTAGAATGAAGAGGACCCCTCCTGTGGGCATGGCCTGCACTTGCACAGTTTCCTGGGGTAAAGCCTCAGATAACTGGGTGCCCTGGGAGGTAACCAGGTTTGGCTCATTTGAAAGGTACCTGCCCAAGAAGTCTGCCTACAGGATGAGCAGCTGCCAGCAGAAAGAACCTGGAGGAGGTGTAAGAACTGGAACCTGTAAGGGGCCTAGGTCGGGGTCGGGGGCGGAATTACATCGGCCAGGGAATAGTACAGTGGGAGTTCCTCATTGAAAATGGGTCTCCAGAGAACCCTGAAAACACCCCATTGGAGAAACAGCTGGCATTTGGGCATCAACACCAGATTACAACTGCACCCGTCAAGTAAGACTTTCTGCCGTTATGTAATTTGAGACAGAATAAAGCAGAAAAAAATCCACCCCTGGCAAGGAGGAGATGATGAGGAAAACTGTCTCAGCCTGGACTCTCTGAACACAAATTATAGGATTCCATGTAAGAGTGGGATGGAAGGGTGGGCATGTTAAAAACACATCTGCTTAAATTAACATGATTTTCACGTGTTCATCATAGATAAAGAACCAAGAGAAAAACACGCATAGCCCTCTGTTTTCTAATGAGCTCCCCATTTCTGTTTGGTTTTTAATCCCACAGGTTTAGCCTTTGCAATGTTGGCAGCTGTGCCTCCGGTGTTTGGCCTGTACTCTTCATTTTACCCCGTTATCATGTATTGTTTTTTTGGAACCTCCAGACACATATCCATAGGTAAACCTTATAGTTGATATTTTAGTACCTTTCCTTTTGGATTTCCAAGCTTTACAATGTGCCAGAGAAACAGCATGTTTGTTATTAGGACATCTGCTTAGTAACAACTTTTGTTACTGTATACCCAATAGGTGCTTTTAAAGAATAGACTCCCCCTCAAGATTTCTAGAACTAACAGCTTTCTTATAATCTGGGCATAATAGAAAAAGACAATTTTCTTGTGTAAAAAGAGCAATTGTTGAAATCTGTGAAATAAGTTCTTGAGTTCATAATACAATTTGCCTGCATCTGTTTTTTTTTCCTCTGTTTTATTAGTGATACTGCAAGTTCCTAATTACTATGCATATAATGCATTTTCATCTTATTTTAGGCACTGAATTGTACTTGGTTTCTCTTTAGTGTATTTAGGATCAGATTTATATGGATTTCATAATAGTGTTGATGCTGCCTGAGGCTGCCACCAGCCAACACACACAAGGTCTCAGCTGTCCATTGCTGGGGAACACATACCCCCCCAAGTTTAGCAGCTAAAAACAACCATCATTTGATTATCTCTCACAGTTCCTGTGGGTCAGGATTTGGGAAGGGCTCATCTGGGCAGTATCTCTCAAGCAGTTAAGAGTCAGGTGGGAGCTAGAGCCAGAGCAGCTACAGGAAGGCTGGACTCCCCCTCCCTCTCTTCTTACCTCCCGCCCTCACCCACTCTCCACGTGGTCCTGACTGGGGCTTTCTTGCATGCAGGGCTGCAGCACAAGCGAGCAGCAGTACAGCCCTCAGGTGGAAGCCGCATCACCTTTTGTTACCTGGCCTCAGCAGTCACGCAGTATCACTTCTGCTGCATCCTTTTGATGACTAGCATGTCACAAGTCCACCCAGATTCAAGGAGAGAGGAATTAGACCACCTCTTCATGGGGAAATGTCGGGGTTCTAGAAGAGTGTGGGGGATGGAAGATTTTGTCACAGTGCAGTGTTAGTTCAAGGAGGATTTATTGACCTCACCTGTGTCTCCTGGGGTACTGGAAACAACTGCATCAGACACACTGAACATAATTTTCCTGATTAATGCTTCCTGATTTCAGGTCCGTTTGCAGTTATTAGCCTGATGATAGGCGGCGTGGCTGTTCGATTAGTACCAGATGATATAGTCATTCCAGGAGGAGTAAACGCAACCAATGGTACAGAGGCAAGGGATGCTTTGAGAGTGAAAGTCGCCATGTCTGTGACCTTACTTACAGGAATCATTCAGGTAAGACTCACAGATGTGGAAATGGGCTCTCGTTTGCTCATTGAATAAATATCTGTTGAGCACGCTTGGCTGGTCTACATGGTGGACAGGGTCAGCCAGCAAAACTCCAGAGCTCAAGGTTCATAGCTCTGGAACACCAGTCCCGCTGCATGCCTTACTTAAATTGATACTGAATAGGAACGAACTAGCTTCAGTTGGATACTTTAGAGATTCCAGAAGCAAGACTAGCTTGAAGCGGGATGGGTTACTAATGGGAAGAGGGCCTGGAAAGAACAGGAAGTGACATGACTAAGCCTACCCCACTTCAGAGGGACAGGGAGAGTACGGGGGTGCCCATTGCTCTGTGGGGCTCCAGGCCCTTCCAAACCTTCCATTGTTTTCTGCATAACCAGTGATTGATTTATTAGCTACTTACTTGCTGCAGGTGCAAGTTTGTAGTGTTAGAAAATGGTCCAGAAAGAACTTTTTAATGTTTTCTGTTGGTTTTAACTTCCTGACCTATCATGTGATTTATTTGTTTCTTTGTCATTAAAAAAAAAAAAGTTTTGCCTAGGTGTCTGTAGGTTTGGATTTGTGGCCATATATCTCACGGAGCCCCTGGTCCGTGGGTTTACCACTGCGGCAGCTGTGCATGTCTTCACCTCCATGTTAAAATACCTGTTTGGAGTTAAAACAAAGCGGTACAGTGGGATCTTTTCAGTGGTGTATGTAAGTAAGCAACTTCCCGACTTACTGGTACTTGTTTTCCCTTCTTTATTTTTCCCCCTTCTCTTCTGTATCTCTTTTACCTTCAAGGCTCACTTTTCTTATTTCCAAGAATTTCAATAAAATGGAGAAGATTTAGTTATTCTAAGGCTTTTCTGAGAAGAGCACTACAAGGAAAATTAAACCTTAAAGTCTCATTTCTTTAATATACGATACTATCTACCTCACAAGGAATTTTTTGGTTAGGTCTTTTTAGAATATTTGTTTATTTATTTGGCTGTGCTAGGTCTTAGTTGCAGCATGCAGGATCTAGTTCCCTGACCAGGGATCCAACCCAGATCCTCTGCACTGGGAGCGTGGAGTCTTAACCACTAGACCACCAGGGAAGTCCCTGGTTAGGTCTTTATTTGGTTATTTCACCTCGACTCTAGTTAGCTAAAGAAACAACTTTTTTCTTAAGACCAAATTAGATTATCTTTGGGAACAGACAAATAATATAAAGGCATTATGGAACAGTAGATCTCTCTCAAAAACTGCTTACTCAAGCAGGCAAAAAAATAAGTCTGTAAAGGATTTAACTATCACAATTAACCAGTTTAATCTAATAAAATATACATAGATCCTTCTACCTAACTCAGAGAAAATATAAATTATTTGCAAGCACGTAGGTAACAATGGTAATAACTGATCACGTTGAGAGTGGTCATGTAAAACTGATCGCAAATTCTAAAAATGCAATGTTGTTTCACGTGATGCAGTAAATTAGCAATCAATAACTAAATATAGTTTTAAAACCCCCATACATTTGGAAACCAAAAACATATTTTTAAATAACCCATGGATAAAGAGGAAGTTATGAAATAATTAAAACCAAATGACAGTGTAAGTGCTACGTACCAGAACTGAGATGCTGCTAAAGCTATCCTTGGAATGAGAGATCTATAGCCTTTGTAGGTACTGATATGTCAGACACTGTGTCAGGCAGAGCAGTGAGTTTACAGTCCAATGGGAAGACAAATAGTAAACTGCTAATCACATAAATATGCAATTAAGTACAAATTGTGTTAAGTGCTGTGGAGAAAAAATCAGGCTGCTCTGAAAGTTGAATAGGGAGACCTTCAGATTAGGGGTCTAGGAAAGTCACTTTGAGCAAGTAACAGTTAAATTGAGTCCTTCATTGATTAGAATGGAGTCCAACTGAGGAGCATTCCCTAGATAACTAAATTCTTTGTTTCCCGTAATAGCTGGTAACATGCTTCTCACTCTGAGATTTCTCAAAATGCCTTGTCACAAAGGAAATAGAGCAGACAAGCATACTAGAGAATGCTCTAGGCATTGATAGGAAAGATGTGTAGCCTGGGCTCAGTGGTAACCTACTTTCCCAGGGTTCAGATAAGTACTGACTGCATTTGGGGTGCCGAGACTGCAGCCTTAGGAGAAAATTAAGCAGCTTTCTTCTCTAACTTTCCTGGGCTTCTTTCCAAGCTTCAAGCCACTCTCTTCCCTTCAAAGCTCACCTGATTTGTCTTTCATCTGCTAACAGTGATTTCTCTCCCTCTTTCAGTTCATAAAAGCTTTTGTATGTATTTACCTTTGGAATTTTTTTGCTGATATTACCCCTAATCCTTTCCTAATGCTCAGGACTCAGCTTCAGGGTTACTTTTCTGAATTTTACAATTCTACATTGAGATGTTAGCGTAGCAAAGAGCACTGTCATATAAGATTGTCAGGTAAGGATTACCACTACCAAGTTGTATGACTGGGTAAAAATGACTCCTAATTGGTGAAAGTTGCAAAGAGAGAGACTTCAGCCTGAGAACCTTTAGCTAGAAATGTCCACTAATGGGATGGCTGGTGTGAATTAGAGCACTAGACTGTCTCTGTCTATTCAGGGGCTCTTGCTTGATGTAACATCCAGTGTTCACTGTGTTACAGAGTACAGTTGCTGTGTTGCAGAATGTTAAAAACCTCAACGTGTGTTCCCTAGGCGTTGGGCTGATGGTCTTTGGTTTGCTGCTGGGTGGCAAGGAGTTTAATGAGAGATTTAAAGAGAAATTGCCAGCGCCCATCCCTTTAGAGTTCTTTGCGGTAAGTCAGCTTCCAGCAGCATATACCTATCTATTTCTGTGCGGGGGTTTAGAAGTGGACCCGGGAGGAGGAAATTCGACCTCTTTTCTCTCGCTTCTGCCAAGAGAAGGTTGGAATTTGTCAAGGGGAACTTTTACAAATACACTGACAAAAGAAGAAAAGCATTAAAGCAGTCATGGATGATTTTTAAAATATAGCTGAAGTCTGTCCATAAAAATGTGAATGTAAATTATCTTTGAGTGAAATTATGGAGATTTTTCATTTTCAAAGTTTTTATTGTCTAATTGTTTTATAATGAACATATAAACTTTAATAACCTGAAAAAAATAAGCTGTTTCCATTCTGAAAAGAGCAAATGACAAAGGTTCCCAAATTTTCTTGGTTCCTGGCACTCCTAGGCCAAAAGAAATACCTAACTAATAGTTCCATTTACTAAGTAGTAAGGTCCAAACAACTTCATACATATTTATGTCTAACAACTTAACTGTTTGTAAAAATAATGCACATAAATTGAAATAAAATATATTTTATGAGATTCTTAAAGTCACCACAGTAATTTATTAATGGATGTGTATGGCAGCTGGTGGGCACTTCACAATCCCTCAAACCTGGGAATCAGATGGACACCACTACCATCATTTCCTGTTCACTTTGATTTTTGCATGGTACCTGCTTTTTTTATCACAGTGACCACTGAATGCCCAGCTTTGCAAACATGTGGTGTGACTGAAAGGAATGTAGTAGGAACTAATATCGAAACTGTGAACTACCTCAAACTAAAAGTTTGCATGGTGTTTGACAGGTGTCACTGTTTTCCTTGAAAGTCATGTCCCACAGTGTCCTGGTGAGTTCTCCTTGGGAGCCTGGAGCACTTTGGTGTATGGTTTTTTTTTGTTGTTGTTGTTGTTTTTAACATCTTTATTGGAGTATAATTGCTTTACAATGGTGTGTTAGTTTCTGCTTTATAACAAAGTGAATCACTTTGTCATTAATCACATATACATATGTTCCCATATCTCTTCCCTCTTGCGTCTGCTGTACAGTTTGGGAGCCACAAGGAGAAGAAATAAAAAGTATAGTTGTCTGATCCAAATCTAGCAAAAAGTTCCAGCCACAAAAACCACTGGCTCGTATAGCTCACAAAGAAGCCAGTCCCTTTGACCCTTTTCCTTGCTTTCGTCTTGTCTATACCCGAATAGGACTGTCTCTCACTGTTTTAAGACCTGTTCTCTCATTGGGTTTGAGTCCAGAGTTCCTGTTTCCTCTTGGAGAACAGCAAGAGGTTCTCAGCTCCTTCGCATGGCAGTGGAGAAAGGCAAGCCCTAATCATGAAGTAAATGATGAAGACTGACTTTCCTGGCTTGGGTTCCTAGTTTTGTCCACTTTCCAGATTCCCTTTAAAGTTTCCTTCATGTTTTCCAGGACAGTGGTTCTCCAGAATTCTATCATTATAATTATGGTTGAACCTGTTTTTTGTTTTCTGGGTTTTTTTTTAAACTTCTTATCTGTATGCTCCTCAGAGCAAGGGAGAGGGAAGCCATACTGGAAAATTTGGGACAGAATCTTCATAACTCTCTTTAAACATATAGTTCCTTTCTTATCATAAAATTGTTTGGGGTTCTTCATTCTATTTCACAATGCATCTGTTTGTGTTGGTAGGAAAGCTTTGGTTTGAATTTATTTATCACTGCATAAAGTTGATGCTCCAGGAACTTGAGCTATGTGTATCCTGTAGATTTGAATTTTCTGGGCACTCCCCCAGTTTGCGATGCACAACAGATGCAATTAAGGGTGACAGACATTGCAACCAACAAAGAAGGGGCATTTCATCATAGCGGCCAGAAGCAGCCACGCCCTTGGTTTCTCAGGCTGCTGTGTCTGATAATGAGCTTACCTTCTTCTTGGTTCCCTGCAGCAGCCCCCTTTGATGGGGGTCTGGCTCCCTTCCCTGGCCAGCCCTATGCCTTCGCTCCTGGATAACCCACTCAGAAAGTTCTACAAGCAGTGTTTCTTTGGGATGAAGAAAGTTGCTGTCTCTCCTTCTGTTATTTTTCTCTTCTTGTAGCTCACTAAGGCTTGTACTTTACACACAGACTGAATCTGTGCCCCGACAATCCAGGCAACCTTATGTACAAGGACACTCTGTGATGGGCGGTTTCACCCTGACCCTGACTCGGCAACAGACATGGGAGAAGATAGCCATGGAGTGCTGGTGGAGGCCTCTAACCACCTTGGTGCTGCTGTCCTGGAAACATGAGTCCATAGGAAGATTGTGCAATAGATCCAAACCTACATGTTATAATGATACACTGTCACTGTACCACCCTCACAATACATATTTCATGTCCTTTATTTGTGCCACCTTGGCCAGAGCCTCATTTTACCTGCCCCAAAGGCAAAGCCAACTCCTGAAAGGTTTTATGGCTTCTTTCTGTTTGTAGCCAACTAACCAAATGCCTCAGGATGGAACAGAACAAAGTAAAGAGAAAAGAATTCCAGGCCACAAGGAGATTGTAGAGTCCATTTTAATTTTGTGGAGAAGGGTCATTAGGAGAAGTTAGAATTGCTGGAAGCTAACTATAATTCTTTTTTAAAAAAACCGAGAAAGTGAGAATAGATCTGGCTTGGCTAACAAGTTCTTTGAAGCTTATTTTTGTGGCATTTGAATGTTCATTTCTAAAGGTACGTTTGGTTTTGTGTCTGTTTCAGGTGGTTATGGGAACTGGCATTTCAGCTGGGTTTAGCCTGCATGAATCGTACAATGTGGATGTCGTTGGGACACTTCCTCTGGGGTAGGAAAATAGTTTCAAGTAACTGTGTAACTTAAATAATCAAGGGATCTATTATTGCTTCTAACTCCTGCTTTAGTATTGCAATGAACAATCTATTTTTTTCCTACGTATCAAATATCTGAGGGTTTGGGGGGTTTTGAGTTTGGTTTTCTTGGCAGTGTGTATGGCGGGGAGCGTGGCTTATTATGGTTAAAAAAAATAACATAAAACTTAACCATTTTAACCATTCATAAGCGTACAGTCCAGTAGTGTTTATTCACATTTTGAAACAGATCTCCAGAACTTTTTCATCTTGCAAATCTGAAACTATACCATTAAACAATAACTCTCCATTCTCCTTTCCCTCCAGCCCCTACTTTCTGTCTCTATGAATCCGATTACTCTAGTACTCATAAGTGGAATCATACACTTCTTGCCTACTTTGTGCTTGGCTTCTTTCATTTAGCATAATACCAAGGTTCATCCATGTTGTAGCATGTGACAGGATTTCCTTCCTCTTTAAAGCAGAATAAAATTCCACCTTATGTATATACCACATTTTGTTTATGCATTCATTTGTTGATGGACATTTGGGTTGCTTCCACCTCTTAGCTATTGTGAATAATCCTGCTATGAGCATGGGTGTGCAAGTGTCTCTTCAAGACCCTGCTTTCAGTTCTTTTGGATATATACATAGAAGTGGGATTGCTGGGTCATATGATAGTCTGCTTTAACTTTTTGAGGAACCTCCATAATGTTTTCCAAAGTGGTTGCACCATTTTACAGTCCTACCAACAATGGCATGTGGTTTTTCGTTTTGTTCTGTTTCCTGTTTAGCATTTATCGGTTTTTTAGATCTCTTCCTGGGTAGCTTTGGAGCTAAAAGCAAAACGACCTAAATCTAGCCTGCCACTTAGTAGCTTTGTGACCTTGGGCAAGGTCACTTATCCTCTCAAAGCCTCAGTTTCCTCCCCTGCTAGGTAAGCATGGTAATTAATGACTATCTCAAGAGCAGTTGTGAGAGTTACAGGAGAAAATGTGTCTAAAGCGGCCAGTGTAGCATTTGGCATGTGCAGTGCACGTTCAGGACATGTTAATTGAAAGTTCTGTGGCTCATTATTTCAACCAGGTTTCTAGTTTTAAATCATATATTATTTCTTTGCTTCATCTGTTTTTCTTTTACCTAATTCTACATTTTAAAAATTTTACTATTATTTTTATATTTGGAGGAGTGAGAGTGACTGTGAGCCTCTCCTGGCCTCACTCTGTCCCCCTCTGATACTCTGGCGATCTCTGTACCTCTCTGCGTGTCTCTGTCTTTCTGTTCCTGGTACTGTCTCTTTCTTGCCACTCTGTTCTGTCTTTCCAAAAGAAGAGTCAGACATTTGCCCAGATGCTGGATATTGACAGGACCTGGTATATTCCATCAGGCCTTGCCCCTGGAACCACCTAAGAATCTCCAGGGAAGCACAGGCAGCAGGAGTTGCTCTTTAAGCCAGAGTTCACCCCAGGGAGCAGGTGTTGAAGGAGGAAGCCTGCATTCAACTTCAGCGTATTGCTGTCATAAACGTGTTACCTATGATTCAATGTAAAGGTATAACACAGTGATAACCCTTGTTTTTCTGTTTGCACTTATAATTTTTTAAGTACTTTTATACCCACCATGTCAGTTGATGCTCACAATTAACACTGTTGATATATGTTATCTTCATTTAACAGAGAAGAGAGTTCATTTATTCCCATTTATTCAGCATATGTTTATTGAGTGCCTATTATGTGCCAGGGACACAGCAGTTAAAAACAAAAGTGAACATGCAAGCAAAAAAGCCTTTGGTCTCATGGAACTTATATTCTACTAGGAGAGATAGACAGTACATCAATAGTGAGACATGCTGTGAAGACAGGGGAAGCCAGGTAAGAGATAGGGGGGGCTGGGGTTGCTCTTTTAGGTAGGGTATCAAGGAAGGCGACATTTGAGAGACGTGAGTGAAGTTTGCTATGTCCCAGCCTGGACCCAGAACTCAGTCTTCTGATACCCAGTTGTGTGATCTCTCCATTACCTCACACCTGGCTCACTAACATAATTCGTCATGTGATAAACATGTGTCTTTGGATCCAGTAGATAACCCTATTCAATAACTAATCACAAATAATCTACTTGTGAATTCTCACGCTTAGATTTCTCCTTTTAAAAATTCACATGCCACTATCATTCCTACCTAATACCTTCCTTTCCCTATTGCATTATACCCAAATATGTTGCTTTCCCTCTGTATGTGAGAGCTAAACTTTTTTTAAAAATAAATTTATTTTATTTATTTATTTTTGGCTGTGTTGGGTCTTCGTTGCTGCACGCAGGCTTTCTCTAGTTGTGGCAAGCGGGGGCTACTCTGCATTGCAGTGCACGGGCTACTCATTGCAGTGGCTTCTCTTATTGTGGAGCACGGGCTTCAGTAGTTGTGGCAACGCAGGCTCTAAGAGAGCTAAACATTTTTTTTAAAAGTAAGAACATTTTACCTTTTTGAAACTTGGCTTCCCAGAAACCTTATCTTTCTGGAACTTTGCCCCAAACCAGGCAGGCAACCAATAATGCCTCCCTAACTTCCTATCTGTATACAGTCATACTGCTTCAGTGATCTGTGAGTCTCACTGCCGAAGAACAGTGGCTTATAACAATGTCCATTTATCTGCTCACAGTTTGTCAGTGTAGGTGGGGCTCAGCTGAGTGGTTGTCTCACTTGGGGTCTCTCAGGCAGCTGCAGACTCTCAGGTGACCAGCGCTGGAGGATCCAAGAAGGCCTCGCTCACATGTCTTGACAGCTCATCTGCAGTGGCTGGAACAGCTGAGGGCTGGCTGGCATCTTGCCTCCATACGGGTCTCCAGCAGGGTAGCCAGGTTCTTTATGTGTCAGCTCAGGGCAACAGGACAGAAAAGCAGAAACTGCCAGGCTGCTTATAGCACTCATACAACATCACTCCCACCACATTCTGTGGGTCAAAGCAAATCACAAGGCCAGCCCAGATTCAACCAGAGGGGAAACAGACCACATCTAGATAGGGGAGCAGCACACACAAGTATGGGAGGAATTGGTGGTGGTTGTATTTGGAAACAAACTACCACATTTATCTACACACACACACACACACACACACAAAAATATGTAATACAGTGTCCAGAAAGTGACACCTGACTGTTAGAAATGCCATTCATGGCAATATATCATGTTCCTTGGTTTACTTCTCTTAACTCATTGCAGCATACATTCTTTTCTCATATTGTTCCTCAGACCCAAACCTGCTGCCAGGCCTTCTCTCCTGATTAGTGCTTACGTAGCAAAGTGCAAGGAAAAGACAGTAAGTTCTGTAGTTAGACCCCCTGGGTATGATTCTGTGCTCCATCTTCAGCAGATTACTTAACATCCGCAAGCATGCATTTTTTCACGTATAAATTGGGATAATAATGGCACCCATCTAAAAGGATTGTTGTGAGGGCAAATGAGATGACATATATCAAGCATGTAGCACATAATCTAGGCTTAACATATGTTAGGTTCCTTTGCTCACCTCCTTTTCCCTTACCTCAGAACCTGAGACAGCCCCGTTGTCACTGTGCTATGACACAGTATGAGAAATAGTGTGGAGAGACGGGTTCTTTGTGGTTTTTGTTGTACTTAATAGATGAGCTGTTTGACCTTGGACAAGTTACTTGACCTCACTATGCCTCATTTTCCTCATCTGTAAAATGGGGATTATAATGGTACCTAGCACACAGTGCTGTTGGAGATAGATAAACACAGAACCTGGTGCAAGAGGAAGCACCTGATGAATGACTGTAACAGTAATAATATTGTACATCAGTTAATTGATATTATTTAGCCAGGTGCCTTGAATTGGAGCAGGTGACTTTGAAAACCTCTCTTGCCCCTTCCCCATACCATTCTGGGGAACACCTTTTCTGTTCTTTTAGGACAAAGGTTCCAAACTATAAGAATGGACCACAAAAATTAGGTTCCCCATTGGGGAGCTCCAGGAGCCACACTTTTGGCCCCTCCAGATTCCCGAGATTCCCAGATGTAACCCAAGGAGTATAATCTGCTGCTGCTCTTTTCCCGTGTTAGCCACTCACCTAAAGGGATCCAGGGAAGAAGCAGGGTCCTTACGTCAAACAGCAAGGGAGAGCAGTGAGTACCTAGTGTTGCCCGGACAGTAGTAATTCTCTGGTATGATAGCCCTTGTCCACCTCCCTCCTCACCTCAGTTTTTGGTTCAAATGTCTTGTGGCATCTGAGCGCTTCGCTGACCCTCTCCTCTTCCTGCTCTGAGTCTTACTTACACCTGCCACACGGGGTGCCGTGAGGTATGAGGTTACTCCTTTTCTAAATAAAACGGCATTTGATCTCTGCTGATAACCCATTCAGGTAGAAAGCCGGCACTCTGGGGTTGGGGCCTGGAAAGAACTTGTGTATCAAAGAGGGCCCTGCTTTTTGCCAAACGAGTACCCAAGTGTTGATCACCTCATCTGCAGATAATGCCCCCCTACAATGCTCCCCTCTAGCTGCATGTTTTTTTCCAGTGGTCACAATGCCCAGGTTAAAGTCAGCTTCACCTTTCAGGTTGCTGCCTCCGGCCAATCCGGACACCAGCCTCTTC
The DNA here is from genome assembly GCF_026419965.1 of Kogia breviceps. Classification (NCBI taxonomy): domain Eukaryota; kingdom Metazoa; phylum Chordata; class Mammalia; order Artiodactyla; family Physeteridae; genus Kogia; species Kogia breviceps. The sequence continues at coordinate 93,935,743 of NC_081318.1, read as the reverse complement.
CACCTTGTGTACGTGGATGCCATTGCCATAGCCATTGTTGGATTTTCAGTGACCATCTCAATGGCCAAGAGCTTGGGAAATAAGCATGGCTACCAGGTTGATGGCAATCAGGTAAAAATCATTAATTTCCTGCAGATGTTTCCTGGTGGCACAATCATCTTGCTCTACTAAAGGAGACAAACTGGATTTCTCCATCTTGGTAGAAAAAAAATTAGTATGGTGATGGATGTATTTATTCAACACTACAATTTTTTCGTGGTTTGTGTGCCTTAAATCATCAGAACACTGAGGTAGACTCCTACCTCACCTCATCAGTAGGTGCAATCTCCACTCTGAGGTTTACAGTTTGCCATACTCCTCTAGGTGCTGTCCCTATTTTTAAAGCTCACAGACTGAGAATCTAACATTTTTCCAGAACCATTTTTACTCCACAGGAAGCCTTCTCTTTGTTCACTGAACTTTGAGTTTATGATTCATCACTTAAACTCCACAATGCATTCTTTGCTGCCTTCTTTTTTATAAGGTAGCTACAGATAAAGTATTTAATCTGAATACCATGAGCTATTATTTATTTCTAAGATAAATACCCAGTGTGTATTTATCTTAGAAATTCACACTGTATGTCTTTTTTTTTTTTTTGCTGTTTGTGGGCCTCTCACTGTTGTGGCCTCTCCCGTTGCGGAGCACACGCTCCGGACGCGCAGGCTCAGCGGCCATGGCTCACGGGCCCAGCCGCTCCGCGGCATGTGGGATCTTCCCGGACCAGGGCACAAACCGTGTCCCCTGCATCGGCAGGCGGACTCCCAACCACTGCGCCACCAGGGAAGCCCACACGCTGTGTATTTCTAAGAGGAGACTAGACGCTCCATATTCATACGAGACACAGTAATCCATCTAGGAAAACCGGAAGTTGCCCTGAGATCAGGACTCACCCACTGGTCCCAAGGAGGACACTGGCATGGGTTCCTTGATGAGCAAGAGCCCAGGCATTTAAAAGATGCCAGTAGTTGTATTCACCAATAACTTTCTCTTAAACAACAAAAATATTTTGTCCGTTCTGCTGCAGTTTTCTTTAAAAACAAAGACATTATTTGTGTAGAGTGTGTGTTTGGGAAAGAGGGGGCTAGGTGGTGAGCGCAGCATTTACCTCCAACACAATAAAAATTCAAGGTGTTTTTCTCCCACCTTAAATTATGCATTAATTCCTGTTTTGAACTCATGCTAAACAAATTCTTGTATCTGGAAGGAGAATGAAGTGACAGTCTATACTGCTGAAAATGTGTGTTCAATGGGCCATCATGCCTGGCTTCCTGAAAAATAACTGATCTCTTTTGTGCTTTGCTTCCACGTGGAAAAGGAGCTCATTGCCCTGGGACTGTGCAATTCCATTGGCTCACTCTTCCAGACTTTTGCAATTTCATGCTCCTTGTCTCGAAGCCTTGTTCAGGAGGGAACTGGAGGGAAGACACAGGTGCGTATGCAACTGGCCTCCAAGGTCTGGTGATTTGGGTGATAAACTTTAATCTGTTGATTGTATTCTGCCTGAAGATCCATGCTCCAGTGAGCTGTGTATGAATCAGAGAAAGGCATGATTGGTTGAAGCAAATCACAAGGAACTGAATCTACAGAAAAGGGGTATATTCGCCAGTCAAATCGAAAAATTAAACAACACTCCCTGCTACCAGTAAACCTCAAAATTCAGACATAGGATGTTGTCATGAAAGCCTGAGAGTGAGTATGGGCAGGATGCCAGCACCACCCAATAGACCTTTCTGCTGTGATGGAAATGTTTGCTATTTGTAACTGTCCAGTATGGCAGCCACTAGCCACAGGTAGCTCTTGAGCACTTGAAATGTAGCTAGTGCAACCAAGACCTGAATTTTTAATTTTATTTAATTTTACTTTTTAAAATGTAAATAGCCACATGTGGCTAGTGGCTACCACTTTGGATGGCAGAGTCTTATCTGAACTCTTCTGGCCCCTGTGAGTCTTGGGTCAGCACCATACATCTCCTTTCCCCCACCCCTGGCACGGGCATTTCATTCAGGGTATTTAAATATTTCAGCTTCTGTTTTAAAGCTGTATGAGGAACCAAAACCTCAGAAAGGGAGTGGGAACGAGTTACAGGTTTATGTAATGGTATGGATGACTTATGTGAAGCCATATCTTCCCACAGTGATTATCAAAAGACTAAGACCAACCTATGCCCCACCTCTTACTCAGGTGCCCTAAAAGCCCCTTCCACGTGTCTTCTCTCATTCAGCTTGCAGGTTGTTTGGCCTCGATAATGATTCTGCTGGTCATATTAGCCACTGGATTCCTCTTTGAATCATTACCCCAGGTATGTAGCTTGGACTTGGTGTGAGGTTTTCTCATGTATAGAGATTTTGCTATTTTATTTGTTTATATTTTTATGGCTGTCTCATGGGTTTTTACTGTAACCCTAGTGAGGTGGTATGAGAAAGGGCCAAGGCTAGGATCAATATCCTGTTCCACAATCTGCCAGCATTTGGGACCTAGGGAAAGCCATCTCAGCATCTTTGATTCTCAGTTTCTTTATCTGCAGAGTGGAGGTTTTGGTTTGGCTAATCTCCAAGGTCCTTCTCTCTTTGATCTTCTATGACCTTATACTCCCATTAAAAATTTGAGATGACCTACACTCATAAAACATTTGGTTACTGGAACATTTAATCCAGTAGAGCTCAGGAATGCTAGAGCATAGAGAAAATCATAATGCAGGAAGACCATGGATGAGATAAGTCCTTGAGTACCATTTAATTCTGAACCTCTTGACCACCGTGCAGGTTTGCTACTAGGATCTAAGCATGGTTTTCAAGGCCCATTTTTGCTCACCAAGTCCTGAAAATCCAGGTGTTCTTTTCTCCACATGTACCGTCACTGCCGTGTAGGAAGGGAGCAGGGAAAGGACGGTGGGAGGGCAGCCCCAGGACAGTGAGGGACCAGCGGAGGGGTCTGTGGATACACGAGGAGAGGCATGTGTGAATGTGCTGTGTTTCAGGCTGTGCTGTCGGCCATCGTGATCGTCAACCTGAAAGGAATGTTCATGCAATTCTCAGATCTCCCCTTTTTCTGGAGAACCAGCAAGATAGAGCTGGTAAGTAACAAAGGTGATGGCTGGGTGAATGTGTCATAGCAGCAAATGTATTGTTGCTGATAAAAGTGTGAGAAAGATAAGTTACTGTGGCCAGTTATTATATGCAGTATCCAGTTAGGCAACAAGGCTAGGTACTCTGTGTGTGTGTATGTAACTCTTAGGAGATTTTTCACATGATTCAACCTGAAGCTTTCTGTCTTTTGTGTAGACCATCTGGCTTACCACTTTTGTTTCCTCCTTGTTCCTGGGATTGGACTACGGCTTGATTACTGCTGTGATCATCGCACTGATGACTGTGATTTACAGGACACAGAGGTGAGCGCACAGATTGGCAGGGGTGTGCGTCCTGCCTGAGACTGCAGCGGTGCATTTAAACGTAGATCAAAGCTCGATCTGGTCAAAGTAAGCTCCTTGGTTACTTCTGGTCAGCATGAAAGGGAGCTGAGGACTCATGGGGCTTGTTGACTAAATAAACAAAATGCCAAATGAAAAACTCAGTATGATCATGCTAGATGCTCTACTCTATCACAGTTTATAATTCCATCAGTGGTTTTCTTAAAAGAGCCTAATTTTTCTCATGGTTCCTGCCATTCTGGCCCCTGTGGCACCCTGGCTTATTGACCCTCTTGTGAGGGTAAATGAACTGTGTGTTCTTGCAGTCTGCTTTGGCACCGGGTGCTGACAAAGGTTTTGATAACGTGGAGCAGACGCTGACACCAAGTTATCATATGTGGGGCTTCAGCTGTTCCTTCCTCCACCCTGAAATATTATCACCTGTCATCTCTTCTCCTAGTATGAAGCTGAGCCCAATAGGGAAGGTATAAAATAACTTTAAAAAAATACTCTGTTCATGATAAATAAATAAATCACTATAAAGAAAAAAAAAAGGAAACATCATGTTTTCAAATAGCCTGAGTTTGGAGTCAGACAACCTTAGGTTCAAGTCCTGGCTGCACACTCTATAAGCTCTGTGATTTTGCGTGACCTTTTGGAGCCTCTGTCTCTGCCTCTATAAAATGAGACTATTACTTGCTACCTCAAAGAGTCACAGTAAGGTTCAAATGAGAATAATGCACATGAAACAGTGCCACACACATCCTGTGCACGCAACAAATTTAACACGGGAGGAATGAAAATGAGGTTAGTCTGATTTTGCCTGTGGTTGCAAATCACACAATAGTTCTTAAAGTTTTGATTGTGGTATATTGAAGGGCTGCTAGATGGAAATGATGGGATGCTCCCCACTCTACAGAGTAGGAAATGAGCATTTTCCTCTTCAGAAACGACATAGAGGGAAATGTAAACAACATGTGGAATCTAAACTCAAAAATTACACTGTTTTTAATAACAAACTCTACCCTTTCACCCACTTTTATGTAAAAGAAGTTCACCCCCCCGTTTTGTTTTTTTGGTTTTTGTGTTTTTGTTTGTTTGTTTTTGTGGTACGTGGGCCTCTCACTGTTGTGGCCTCTCCCGTTGCGGAGCACAGGCTCCGGACGCGCAGGCTCAGCGGCCATGGCTCACGGGCCCAGCCGCTCCGCGGCATGTGAGATCTTCCCGGACCGGGGCACGAACCCGTGTCCCCTGCATCGGCAGGCGGACTCTCAACCACTGCGACACCCGGGAAGCCCTCCCCACCGTTTTTTATACAAGCATTATTAGTACATGCAAGAGTTATTTATCTCAGAGCTTTAGTGAACATCATGGTTTAAAAATATCTATATCCTTTAACAAGCCATGGCATAGAATTGGAGATTTTTTTTTCACTTTTTGGTTTATTTTTTACCCAAATAATAGTTTATGATTTCTTATCATAAATTTTAAAGTTAGGCAGGTTGTTTTTTAAATGCTCTGCTTCTTTTTCTCCCCCAAATAATTAACTAAAGTTCATTTTTAATGTTCTGTCCCTGTTGGTGATGGTGCTGGGTTTTTGTAGGTTAGAGTTTGGGGAGCCAGTACCAAGGCTACGTGTTTATTTTCATCTGCTTCGTTCTCTGTAATTAGGGCATGCTGTCCAGAGAGGGCTAGTGCTTCAGTGACTTTGCTTGTCTTCCAAACACCCAGATTCCCTCAAAGCCCAAGAGGTTAAGGGACAATCAGTTCATCAACAAATAGTTCCTTATGCCTCCTCCATGCAGGCGCTGTGGGTGATGCTATAAATGTGATGGAAATTCAGTTTTTGCCCCCAAGTGGGGGCAAAACATATTAAAATAATTATAATCTTACAATCTTAATTGGACAGTGTTTTTTGAGGGACTACTAGGTTCCCAGGGAGATACTAGACTCTAGGGATATTGCAGTAAATAAAACATGGTCCTTCCCTTCAAAAAGGCTGCACTCTCCTAAGGATGACATATACATAATGATAATGATGATGCTAATCATGATAATGAAGTAATGGTGGCACTAAATTATTGTTGTTAGTTATGCGCCTGGCTGTGTGCGAAGATCCACGCTTTATGTCATTTCATCTTTCCAGCCCAATGACTGTTAGCAACCCGTTTCACAGATGTGGAAACTGAGGCCTAGATCGATTGAGTAACTTGGATCACACAGGAAGTGGTAGGCAATGATTCAAATATGAGTTTTTGTGAATCCAGAGGCTAACTCTTAATCAGCATTTTATAATCCATCTTCAAGAAATTGGAATACACAGTTGTAAGTGCTTCAGTTAAGTGTAAGAAAGGTACAAGTGATAATAAGCATAAGAGATGGCCAATTAAAACCCCATCAGAGTTCATAAAGAGAGACTTTCTTGCTCCTGGGGTGATGAGGGAAGAAACAAGGAGTATTTAGACCTGAGGAAGTGGGATTCCAGCGCACTCCAGCTGGTCAGGAAGGCCTTTTCCTCATCCGCCTGTTGAAATCCACGTAAGTTTAGACCCCGCTCACCCAGCCCGAGAGATGCCAACTCCCCTGTGTGCCCGCAGCGGCACTGTGGTCCTCCAGCACCTCACACGTCTCCCAGTAACTTGTGTACTTGTGTGCTCCCTGTGTCTGCTCGCTGGCACTAGATTGCAACATGTGGACAGCATTTCGAGTCTCGTATGGAAGGTTTTCTCATAATTGGGAACTCAACTGAGAACCTTGCCTCTCATCTCCAGTATCAGTCGTTGGTGTTCTATTTGTCCACAGACATCACTAGACTGTGAGCACCTTGGTTGTGTACGCAAGGTTCCTAGAGCCCAGTACCAGCATATAGTGTGTGTTCTCTGAATGCTTGTTGAAGGAATCCAGCTAGAAAAACCCCTGATATTTCTGCTATAGATTCTAACTCACAAAGCACTTGCACGTAGGCGCTGAGAGCACCAGAGCATAGTAACAAGACCATGGAATGTCCGTACAAGACCTTGAGCCATATTCTGGCTCTGCCAAGCTCTCTGACCTTGAACAGCTCGCCTAACCCCACTGGACTTCAATTTCTCTTCCACATGACAGCAGAAATAAGCCCAGTAGGATTTTTTTCATGGGCTATAATAAGGTAATATCAGGTGCTTAAGAAGTAGTACCTGTCATCATTTCAGTATCTAATTTGAGCCAGACTGTCCTATAAAAAGAATTCGGAATTTGTGCTTTTAAAAAATAATGTTTAAAATCTATTCACACCAGACTTCAGAAAATTTTTCTATGCTGATTTGAGATTTTTTTCTCCCCACACCTTCTGTTGACTAAGCCCCGCCCACTGCTCCATGAGTCAGAGACTCTTATTAGAGACAAAATGAAAATCCCCTCTCCTGCTTTAGAATTAAAACAGGAAGATAATTCTATCTACCCAGTAATATGAGATCGAGTTACACATGTCCCTGGCCTGGTTTGAACTCTGCACAATTCTTTTTTGCCCCCATCTTTAGATGCCTGAGTCTTTTGTCTCCATCAGGTTGTGTGTGTGCTATCTGGATGGTATGTACACGATGTGTGTGTAGTGTTATGTAGTGGGTATGTACGTGGTGTGTGTATGTGCTGTGGGTGTGTGTGTGTGTGTTGTGAGGTGTATGTGTTGTGTGTGTATATTGCGTACGTCTTGGGGACGTGTGGGGTGTGTTAGGCTTGGAATGGCACTGGGAATGGGAATATATGTGGAGCCCTTCTGAAAAGGCACCTTAAAAGGATCAGGTATCCCTGAAGTCACTAGCAAATCCAACGTGCAGAACCTCGTGATTCCGTCAAGTCCTGCACATCAGCACATTGGTATTTTAACACGCTCCTTCTCTGTCTTCAGTCCGAGCTACAAAGTCCTTGGGCAGCTTCCTGACACTGATGTGTACATTGACATAGATGCGTATGAGGAGGTAGGACCTTTTTCTATCATTTAAAATTGTTGTAAGCATGTGATGTGACTGGCCAACTAGATATTATTTGTACTTAGGACAAAGAGTGGTGTGGAGAGCAGGGAGGTGTGGTGGTCAGAGCGAAAAGCCTGAACTTCAGTTTACTATCTGGATTCAGTTTTACAGTTTATACTACACATCAGTTACACAACCTCCTAATATTTATTTTTCCTCTTTTTTTAATGAGGATAAACATATTCTTGGACTTAAAATATGTGTTTACAAAATACTGAGACTGTTTGCCAAGGTGGTCTGTATGGGCATGATTTCCTTCTGCTGAATTTAAACTGGTGGTAAAATACTAGTATTAGCAGTGTAAAATGTAGGTGGTGGGGCTATGGAATTCTCCTTCATTTTTTTCCTGCTTCATTTTTTTAATTTATAAATTTATTATATTTTATTTATTTTTGGCCACGTTGTGTCTTTGTTACAGTGCGTGGGCTTCTCATTGTGGTGGTTTCTTGTCGCGGAGCACGGGCTCTAGGCGCACCGGCTTCAGTAGTTGTGGCTCATGGGCTCTAGAGCGCAGGCTCAGTAGTTGTGGCGCATGGGCTTAGTTGCTCCGCGGCATGTGAGATCTTCCCAGACCAGAGCTCAAACCCGTGTCCCCTGCACTGGCAGGCAGATTCTTAACCACTGCACCACCAGGGAAGCCCTCCTGCTTCATTTTTAATCGTTAAAATTATAGCTCGGAGGCCACTCTTCATTGCAGTGCGCCGGCCTCTCAATGTCGCGGTCTCTCTTGTTGCGGAGTACAGGCTCCAGATGCGCAGGCTCAGTAGTTGTGGCTCACGGGCCCAGTTGCTCCACAGCATGTGGGATCCTCCCAGACCAGGGCTTGAACCTGTGTCCCCTGCATTGGCAGGCAGATTCTCAACCACGCACCACCAGGGAAGCCCCAGACAAAGTCTTCTTAAACTAGTTTTATCTGTTTGTTTTGGTTTATGCTTGGGAAGAAATTCTCAAACTCACTATAAGATATTAAGAAATCAAACTGGTGTTAGGATTGCTGTTTTATCCCCCTTTCTAAAGAATTATGTGCTGCGTTACTTGTTTCCAGCTGCATTCTAGAGTTCCATGAGGCTTCTTGATAAAATTTTCACTCTGTTTCACTTGGTTCCGTTTTCACTCCTGCCTACATTTTGTGAATCAACCAGTATCAACCTCTGTTCATTTTATTTGGCTGCTTCTCACAGTCTGAGTGGCAGCTTCCCCTTTCCTATCCACTTCTCTTGTTTAACATATTTCAGTTTCTTCTTTGTACTGTATGGTAAAAATGAAACAAAGAAAGACTTTTAAAAGAAATGAAAAGATGTGCATTTTTAAAGGCTCTCTGCTCAGCATGCATTCCTCCAGAGCATGAGTAGGTCAGCTAGAGTGACATTATTTTATTTAAACACTGTCAGAGGGCCCTTAGCAACTTCTGTATTAATTTTCAAGTTAGAAGAGGGAGGCAATTGCTGTTTCGATTCTGAAATATTTCCATATATTAAATTCACTAACGTTTTATTTCTCAGGTGAAAGAAATTCCTGGAATAAAAATATTCCAAATAAATGCCCCAATTTATTATGCAAATAGTGATTTATACAGCAGTGCATTAAAAACAAAGGTGAGTCACAAGAAGCTAAGGGTGATTATTTCTGAGGAGGGAATCTGAGGATTGATAGGCATGGGGGGGGTCACTTAAATGTCTTGGTATACCTTTTATACTATTTGTTTTTCTCCGCCTCTTTTTTTTAATTGTGGTATAATATACATAACTTAAAGTTTATCTTTTTTGTTTTGTTGTTTTATTTTTCTTTACATACCTTAAAATTTATCATTTTAACCATTTGGAACTGTACAAGTCAGTGGATGGAATTTAGTACATTCACATTGTTGTGTAACCAACACCGCTGTTCATTGTCTTTTATCATATGCATGTATTACCTTTTCAAAAATATTTTTTTTAAAGCGAAAAACTAATTTTAAATTTCTTATTCTTGGGTTCCTTTGATCATGATTAGGACTCCACCCCACACTATCCAGCAAGGAGGAAAACCTTCCAGTCAACCCACAGAGTCTCTTAAATATAAGAGTCTGAGAGATCTAAGTTTGAAAAATGCTACTTTAAAATTCTCTTTAATATTTAGCTTCTGGTTGTCTTGAATCAAGACCAAGAATAAGAAAAGTTACCACTGTTCTTTTAATGAGGGAGTAACCCAGTTCAGGGCATCTGAGGGAAAGGTAGAGCAAGGGTTATGGTGATAATTTGGCATAGAAAACAGTCAGATGGAGACATTTGAAGATTAATTGCTTTGGGTGGGTTCCTGGAAGCCAAGAAGTGATTTTTGCATATATTGCCCTTCTGTAAAGACTGGAGTGAACCCATCCTTCATAATGGGAGCAAGAAGAAAGGCCATGAAGAAGTATGCTAAGGAAGTTGGAAATGCCAACATGGTCAATGCAACCGTCGTCAAAGTGGTGAGTGTGACCCCTTCATTGTAACTTTCCCTTGTCTCTTGATCTGCAGTGCCCCCCACCTTTATTCATGATTGAAGTTTTAACACAGCGTAAAGTCCCTAAAGTAGGAAAGCTTAGAAACAAGCTGTATCCTTTGTATATTAAAGATACATGGTAAGGTCAGTTATGAGAATGCTTCTGAAATAAGTAGTGATAGGAGCCCAGGAAAACATGGTTTTAAAAAATAGAAATCACACAGTACCTTAATAAATGTTACCATTATTACTTTGTCAGAGATTCATTCAGCTGATAGTAAAAAAAACCCTCAAAGACTGGTTTTTGCTGTTTGGGCTTATGATAACTGTGGTCTGTCATGTTGAAGTTAATGGGACTGTTTTAGAAGTTAGGGGAAAATGTATATGATAACTAAAGAGAGTGGATTTCATTGGACAAAAGAAAAAGAGGAAGAGGAGGAAGAAAAAAAGAAACCGCTGAAACTGAATATTGTATACATATCCTTTTTTGTCATATTACAGGGCTAGGATATAGCAAATATTTTGGAAACGGTCTGGTATAGTCACAAACTTGAGCACATGAGGACTAATTTTTCCCTCATAAATCTTTCTCAGAACCGAAATATGAGTTGTTCATAGCACTCTGGTTTGTTTTGATTTTTAACATAGGATGCAGAAGTAGATGGAGAAGATGGCACCAAGACTGAGGAAGAGGAGAATGAAATAAAATATCCCCCAATAGTCACCAAGAGCACACTTCCTGAGGAACTGCAAAGATTTATGCCCCCAGGGGATAATGTCCACACCGTCATTCTGGATTTTACGCAAGTCAATTTTGTTGATTCCGTTGGTGTAAAAACTCTGTCAGGGGTAAGCATCATCTTTAACAAGTCTTTTAATATCTCTGTGCCCAGTCTCACTGTCAGTAAAATCAGGGAATTGAACTAGGGTCCTTTTTCAACTCTCAAAATTTTGTTGTTGTTTTTCAACTTTTGATTGTGGAAGATATCGAAAATATACAAAATAAAGAGCAGAGTGTAATGAACCGCCGTGTAACTATCCCTCAGATTCAACTATTATCAGTTCATGGTCAGTTTTGTTTCATTTATCCCCACACCCATTTTCTCCTTCTCTTATTTTGAAGCACATCCCACTCATCATATAATCTATAAATATTACAGTATATATCTCTTCGAGAAGATTCTTTTAAAAACCATTACCATAATACCTTTATTACACTTGAATAAAATTTGACAAGAATTCTTTGATGTTCCAAATTATCACTGTTATAAAAATCAAACAGAATACAGATTTTTAAATGATTAGTTCAAAATGCATAATTATTGAAGTGGAGTAGCTCAAGTGAATGAACCAGAGCATCTTATATCCCTAAATACGTATTGGTAGAAAGAAACTTGCACCTTGCAGAGTCAAGAGAAATTAAACTTTATTTCAACATTATTACAGATTGTAAAAGAATATGGAGATGTCGGCATTTATGTGTATTTTGCAGGATGCAGTGGTGAGTACACTTTTAGAATGGGAGAAGTTTTAACATTTTGGTTTTGTTTCTGTTTTTTAAATAACTGCATTTGGAAGTATTTTCCCTTAATTTTAGTTTAGGTGAAAATGAAAATTATTCTTCTGAAAATCTAAAGCTAGCTTTGAAGTTTGCCACTTACAGCACTCACATCCCTGGGTTACTTGGTGGTAGGCCTCCTGCACTGGAGTTGGAGGAAAGGAGCTAATAAACCACTGTTCAGGGCTGGCATATTTTTTAGTAATTATTTATGTAATGCCTGCCATAAACATAGTTATATAAAAACATTTAGGTTTTTCCAGACAATGCCTGCTCTTTTTGTTTTAATATAAATTTTGGCTAAAACAGTGCTTGAACATGAAATTCACATAAAGGCATCACTTTTCACCTACCAAAATGGCAAAAATCAAAAATGTTTGACAGCAGGCTCTGTAGGCTCACTGTGGGACGACAGGAGCCCTCAGACATTGCTGGTGGGAGTGCAAACTGGAGGCAGCCTCTGTGGAGGGCAGACTGGCATTTTCTTTCAAAATTACAAATGCATTTACTTTTAACCCAGCAAATCCAACTGTATGCTACACACGTTAAAAATAACACATGTACGTGGTTAATGATCATAGTACTACTGTCTATAAGAACAAAACACTAGAAAATATTTTTTTTTAAAAAAAGAAAAAGAAAGTATTATCAAACAAAAGGGACCAGTTAAATAAACGAGGGTACATTTACACCATAGAATAATATACCATGTAGGGTAAAAAAGTAATTTTTATTATATCATTTAAATATTTAAACTACATGAAAATGTTACTTTTTTTAATGTTTAAGACTAACACCCAGAGTGTGGGCTAATTTTCTTTTTTTTAGTTTATTATTTACTGATTTATTTTATTTCTTCTTGGCTGCATCAGGAGTTAGCTGTGGGATCTTTGTAGAGGCATGCAGGATCTTTCATTGCAGCACGCAGGCTTCTCTCTAGTTGTGGCATGCAGGTTTTCTCTTTAGTTCTGGCGTGCAGGCTCCAGGGCACGTGGGCTCTGTAGTTTGTGGCACCCGGGCTGTCTAGCTGAGGCGCACGAGCTCAGTAGTCCTGGTGGGCGGGCTTAGTTGCCCCGCAGCATGTGAGATCTTAGTTCCCCGACCAGGGATCGAACTACGTCCCCTGTATTGGAAGGTGGATTCTTTACCACTGGACCACCAGGGAAGTCCCTGGGCTAATTTTCCCTTCTTCTTTTATAGCACAAGTCGTGGATGACTTCACTCGAAATCAATTCTTTGAAAATCCTGCCTTACTGGAGCTGCTGTTCCACAGCATTCACGACGCAGTCTTAGGCAGCCAAGTTCGAGAGGCACTTGCCGAACAGGAGGCCACAGCTGTTCCTCCCCAGGAGGACTCTGAGCCCAATGCCACTCCGGAAGCTTAGACGAGGAGCTCAGCCTGTGATGGGGTATGAGCTTCTTGTGAAATTACTAACCTACACACTTTAAATAGTAGACACTAAATGTTTTTTTCCTAAGGGTAAATACTAGTAGTAGGTAAATACTAGTAAACACAAGGCTTGATTTGGAGGGTGAATGACGCATAGCAAGATGTATCTTACTTGTATTTTTTTAATGACTATTTCAAAGATATTATTAGCCTCTTGCCTGCATTTATTGTGTAGTGACATTTCTGTTACTCTTGAGTATTATCTTTGTGAACTTAAAGAATTTATTTAAGTACTTTATACACAAATCAGATACGCTGTCACCAGATGGGTAGTAGTTCTTTGCTTTTGTACTTGTTGATCTATAGACTTTCTGTAATCAGTTATCTCACAGAGGAGGCAAACCCACAATTTTCTAGAAGTTCTTCTTTTAAAATAACCATTTATTGTTACAGGAGCAATGTAAGTACATTGCAGAAAATTAGAAAATATAGACAAACAAAAATAAGAAAAACATTACATTACCAGCAAAGATTATTGCTAACACCTTAATGCATGTCCTTCCAGATCTTTCTCTATCCATATATATTTACATCTTTTAACCAAAATAAGATCACACACTACATAGTGTTCTGTGACCTGTTCTTTTTCAGTCATCCATCTCTGCTTTCTCATTCTAGAACATGTTTACCTCAGACCATATTCAAACTTCCCCAATTATCTCCACAGTTGTAGTTGGTTTATCCAAACTAGTATTCATTCTGTGACCTTACACTACAAATGGTCATGTCCCTCTAAGTCCCGTAACTGTGTCTTAATCTAACACTGTCCCTTTTTTGATGACGTTGACTTGTTAAAGGGAGTTGGGGCAGTTGTCCTGTAGAATCCCATCTTGTGAGTGTGTCCACTCGCTTTTTCAAGGTGTTATTTAGCTTGTCCCTTTATTTCCTGAACTACCTATGATCTAGAAGTTATGTCTAACTAAAGGCTTCATGAATTTGAATAAAACATTTCTTGCTAGAATGTATCATAGAGGAGACACATGCTTCAAATCGCATCACAACAAAAAACAAGTAATATCTAGTTGACCTACCATTAATGATGCTAAAATAAATCACTTGGATTAACATGACAACCAATCCCCCAATTATATTTTCTCCTTTGTGACTAGTGAGTTATCTGTATGGTGTTCCTTTGGCATTGAATGAATGCCCAGTTCTCCATTAGCCATTCACCCAGGGATTTTAACGTCTAGTGTTAATCCTTGCTTAAAGCAGCAATTTTATTAAGGTGTGTGAATTTTCTTTTCCAATTCTTTCATTTTTTTCTGCATTTATCAGTTGGTGTTTCTGTGTAAACTACAGCTTTCCCTCAACTTGAATTATTTAGTCATCCTTAAATATAGTTCTTACTGGAAGGGCAGGTTAAATTTTTTTTTTCCATTTAGTTATCAACTTCAAAGTAAGGAGTTGGTTTAATAGACGGTGACGAATTAGGTTCTTTTTGATTTTTCCTTTCCGTATAATTATACACTCATGAATTGTCGTTTTAATGTGTTTCAGTGCATTATAGTTACTCTTTTTGGTGTTCAAATTGTCACACCTGTGGCCAGTAGGAGGCCCTAGAAGGTTTGTTGTTGTTGCTAAAAGTGATTTACCACATATTTTAGAAAACTGACTCCTGGGTATAATTTTAATACCTTCCTTCTAAGTCCATAGAGTTAGTTAATTCTTCATCAAACTCAGTTTTAAGCCGATGAGTGAGTAAAATGCTGTTTGAAGCATTTTCTCTACAGTTCTTCAAAAGGAGTGGGGAGACCTTTAAGCCAGTTTGTCATCAGAAGTTCCTGCGCCTGTAATTCTAACCACCTGCTCACTCCAAATCACAGCACAAGTATTAGCCAACCTGCCTAAAGCCTCATCTGCTAAGATTTCCTGCTAAGAGTTGTTTTTTTGTTTGTTTTACGTGTTTCCTTACTGACTCCTTGTTTTAGTTTTCATGAAGAAAACACTTCCAGGGAAAAGTGCATCAGGAAAGAAGTAGGTTAGCATGGGTTTAGTCCAAACCAAACCCAATGGCTTGTTTGCTTTAAGTCTTATCAGGTTTCTCAGTGACTTTACTAATTTAATTCAGAGTAGACCCCCGCCCCTTTCTAATCAATACTTTATCTAGATCTAGAGTGAAATTAGATTTGCAGTCAGTTATTTCCTTTGCAATCATCAGATACATCTGCATTCTGATACAGACTGCCTTCTGAAAGAGCATGTAGTTATAGGACCTCAGCTTATACTAGAAACTTTTATAAAAGGGCTTGTATTGTTTCAGCCATTAAAGTAGAACTTAAGGATTTTAAACAATATTATAAAATATTTTATTTCATCATCTTTAACACCAGTCTTCAGTAAATGCTTTACACACAGCAAATATTCAAGTCCTGATTTTTGATAGATTGAAAGCAGTATACAAAAAAAGTACTTGTCTATAGCTTACAAATTTGTATTTAACTTTTCTGTCCTTTAATTTTTAACCTATTTTGAATAGAATTCTACCATGTACATAGAAAGCATTTAAGTCTTACTGAGGGGTAATATGTTTTTGTTTTGGCATGCCTCTGATATCATAAGAATGTATTTCAAAATGTATTCTATCTATATGTAAATATTTTGGAATGTTTTACTTAGAGTTATTTCATACAGTGGGAAATTTCCTGAATTCTTTTACTTACAATCAAGTTTTGTCTCTACCTCCTTCTTTCTGGACCTTAAATGCTGCTCGTATATACCTTTCTATGTTTTCCAGCCCTGGTTCAAATTCAGATTCTTACTGCCTTCTCAAAAAGGGCATAACCCACACTGATGGATATAGGGGCTAGACTAGCCTTATTTTATGGAAATACGGGAAAGCCCTGTTTCCAGGAAGGTCCCATATAGTGATGTTATCTTTCTCAAATCCTGTGCAACATGACCATGGTTGTTCTCTGTCTCATGACTGGATGGAATATGTTTGCAAACAGTTTTGAACCAGGGCCCGGGAAACTCCTCATTCAGGTCATAGACGCTGACTGTACAGTCATACGGCAGCTGAGAGTGGGATCTCAATGCCAATCTCATCTGCAGTGGGACTCAGAGAAAGAGTGAAGGGTATGAATCCTCTGCAGGCTCTGGGAGAAGCATTTTGTAGTTTTCAGGTAACATCTAAAATATCCATGTGGTTTGATCCTGTATCCTTACCTGTTTAACAGAGAAAGGAGGTGCCTGCCTCCAAAGATACATGTTGAGAAAATGAGACGGCCCTCCGGTGTGTGTGGAGAGGGTAGCAAACCCAGAGAATCTGCCCCAGAGTGGGTGGGTGTGTTGTCCTGTTTGGGGAGTGGGGGGCGAGGGGGTACCCTTGTGTGGGGCTGAGGGAAGGAAGGGTATGTGGTGAAGATGACTTTATTATGTCTGCCCCTTTAATTAATTCAGATTCTAAAATCAAACACAACTTCCTTGGTGTGAGCCTGTATGCTTCAGTGAGTGCAAAAATGCTGTTGGTCCTTTTTTTCAGCAATGCTTTTAGGATTCAGTGGTGTAGATTCTTGATAACATAGATTGAGTGCTGATAAAAGTTGGTTTGAGGACTGATAAAAGTCTTATCTAATTCTCCAAACATAGCTAACCAAAATGTGTGCAGTGATTTTGAAACCCCTCAGATCCCAGCAGCAAAATGTTCAAAAGCCAGGACTGCACCACCAGGTAACCTGCCTGCTTACTGACTTGGATTTAAACAAGTTTGAGCATCTCAAAAACCCACTCTGCCTTTAAAAAAGGCTTACCAGGTTTTTCATTGTACTGGTGTATAGCATTTCAGCTTTACGTAACAGATGAACCTGAGCTTTGTGAAAATTAAATTTTATAGATCTAATCACATTTTTTAAATGCTTTTTAAAAGTTTTTTTTAAAGGATCGCTACAGTATTTTTCTGAAGTCATAACCCTTTGTATTGATTTATCAGCATGCTAATATGTATAAACATGTATGTCTGTACACATACATATACACGTGTTTATGCACACACATATTTTAGGTGGAGGGAGTTACCAGTGAATGTGTATTTTTTCTTTTTAAATGGGGTACAAACATGCTAATCTAGATAGTGTTGATGCTGTCTGCATACGTATGCCTGGGTAGAAACACCCAGATTTTTCAAATAATTCATTGTGCATCGATTTGATGTGTGGCCAGTTAGATTTTCATCATGAAATTGAGATGTCAGGATTATTCACAGCCTATGACACGTTAGGCCTGAGTGAGCACCACCACGTAACCAATTTGATTTGTCTCACATTGGAGCATCTGATGTATGTGGCAATATGAACAAGTGGTAAGACTTGAAGGAGTGTGTTCTCAATGCTTACATTGATCAAAACAGCACAAAAACATACATCTTTAGTCATTCACTTATCAGCATAACCTGGAAATGGTTCGCTTTCATACCTCATGAAAGACTAGGGCAGGATTAGAAAAAAAAAAAAATTTCTCATCAAGTTCACAAAAATGAAAAGAGAAAGAAAGGATGTTGGTTGGATTTTATGAACAGCTTTATTCCGCTTTAAAACTTTCATATTTTAAATATTTCAGTGCAACACAGCATTTTCTATGTTGTCAACTTTTTCTTTTGTGAATTAAAATGTATCCATCTCTATTTTGCATTACTTGTGAATACTGAACTACAATAAAAATATTCTTTATTGTGTTTGGGTCTCAGTGTTTGGCAGGGGCCTGGAAGGGGGTAATTGTGGTGGAAGAGGGGAGGAAATTTGGTGGTGGCTGTACAAGAAATAATTTTAAAGAGCTTTGTTTAAGAGTCTAATAAAAACTTTTATTTTAGAAATACCTCACTGTAGACCAGAAGTCTAACGGGAGCTTTACTGAAATTTTAAACCATTAATTTATAAAATGAAAATAAGTACTTTTCTGTATAAAGCCAATTCCAGATTTTCTAAATGAGATTATTATATGTGTATGTTTTTTTTGCTTTACTACTTCGCTAGTCATTAAAATCAACAATTCTTCTTGATTAATTTGAAATCAACTCAAATGGCAAAGCAAAACACATTACATCAGATGCTTCCTACACTTTAAACATAGTTTAGCCAAAGCTGCTTTATTCAACGTTGTAGGAAAAAACCTGTCAAAACACATGTGAATCATGTGCCTGGCTGGGCCACTGTGATGAGGGCAGGAGAGCATAATGGACGGGACATCGGTGATGGAGCTGTCAAACCCGGTCTTGAATCCCAGCTCTGCTGCAAGGAAACGAGGTAGGAAAATTCTGCATCTGTTAAATCTACGTCACTGGGCAGATGGGAAGATAAAATGAGATAATATATGTACAGCACTCAACCAGCATATGCCTAGAACATATGTGGTCTAAGCAAGCACTTCTCAATTTGGAACCTTTAAAAATGGTAGCAAGTCAAAAAACAGCTTTCCTGCCTAACGGCATTAGATATCACCCTTTATTGTACCACAGAGAAAAGACATCTGAAAAAAAAGCATACAATTTTGAAAACCATTTATTTTGTGTGTAAAATGGTTATTAAGAAGTCTGTATAAGGTTAGGATGAAAAGTGTTTTCACGAACACCTCCAGGGCTCAGTTGTACGTCATATAGCGTGGAGTAGCACTGAATTTGGCATAGGACTTGATGACCTTATTTACAGCTTCCAAGAAATCCTTCTCAGTAGCAATTTTTCGCCGTGCTCGGATGGCAAACATACCAGCTTCTGTGCAGACACTTCTGATCTCAGCACCTTTCAAACAAACAAAAAAATAACAGGCTTAATTAAAGCAGCCCAAATAGACCAGCAAACAGAAGCAAGACCACCTTTCTACCTACCAGTGCTATTTGGACACAGTCGTGCTAACAATTCAAATCTGATATCTCTTTCAACACTCATTGAACGGGCATGAATCTTAAAAATGTGAGTCCGACCCTAAAAATACGGGAATTGACAAATATTAAAATGGAAAACACAGGAAGAAAAAATTTCAAGAATCCCTTTTCTACAGTGAAATGATGTTCCCACCTCTAGATCAGGTAAGCTAAACTCAATCTTCCTGTCCAGTCTCCCGGGCCTCATGAGCGCTGGGTCCAGAGTGTCGGGTCTGTTTGTGGCCATCAGAACTTTAATGTTGCCTCGAGGATCAAACCCATCCAGCTGATTGATCAGTTCCAACATGGTCCTCTGCACTTCATTGTCACCCCCAGCACCATCGTCAAAACGAGCCCCTGAGAAGACAGGAGGAAAGAGACTCTTCACATCTACTCAGAGCAGCACTCTGCTCAGTAAATCTCAGTTCAGATCACACCTTCCAGCCCAAGGGAACTTCTCAGTTTTAAACAAATCCTGTAAGAACAGCCTGATTTACACAAAACTAACGAGAAAAGGACACATCATAGGTTGATTTAACATGGGTTCCTTTAAAGTATTTTAAATCCTCTTTAAGGATTTTGGTTTAAGTCACTCGAGAACACCTCCATTCAACACAATATACACCTGGACTAGGCAAAAGAATACATGCAAAGTTTAGCACTATAATGGTATTTGAGTATATGTAAGAAAATGCCATACTCTTCTAAATTTCTCAAAACTGTCCTTAGAAATATGGCTAAATCCATAATACAGTAGAACTATAACAGCTTACTATCACACTGATTCAGATATATTAGAATACTCTAGGTTAATGTCAATATTCTTCTTCATTTCAACCAAAAGAGCACAAGAAGAGGCCTCCATATATATATTTTCATTTTAAAATTGTATAAATGCATACTGTTTATTAATGCATTACATACATTATAAAATACAAAAAATAGAAATTTTTAAAATGAGATTAAATATAAATATGAAGAAAAGTACCAGTATTTTCTTCCTTCAGCCTAATACTGTTTTATACAAAATCCATTTTGGAAGCCATAGTTTCAGAGCATCCTGACATCATAAGGCTTATTCCAATGATACTACAAAAATGACTTCAGGGTCACAACACCACATCTACAGACTGGTCAAATTATGGCCCTTGAACATTACCTACAGAATGTCCAAAGCCCACAACATCCATCCAGTCTAAAAGCAAGACTTTGGGTATCCTAACCAGTCCCCAAACAGTGTTACAGCATCCACTGTTTTTTTTTTTTTTTCCGGTAAGCGGGCCTCTCACTGTTGTGGCCTCTCCCGTTGCAGAGCACAGGTTCTGCACGTGCAGGCTCAGCGGCCACGGCTCACGGGCCCAGCCGCTTCGCGGCATGTGGGATCCTCCCGGACCGGGGCACAAACCCGTGTCTCCTGCATCGGCAGGCGGACTCTCAACCACTGCGTCACCAGGGAAGGCCATCCACTATATTTTTTAAGACTTTTTTTTCACTAAGTTCATTAAACAACAGTCTGGTGATATGACACTTCTGCAGCCAATAGGAACTATTACTCTTATAGACTGTAACAATAGCCAAGGCCTATAGAACAGTACAGAGTTTTCAAAGTCAATCACATTTATGACTGACTTCAAACCTCTCAAAAACCCATGAAATAAACAAGGCTGGAGTTATCATTTCTTTTATAAAAGGAGCAAACTGGGGCTCAGAAGTAGTTAAAATAACTTGTCTAGATTGCACAGCTAATACTGTATTTCATCAAATCTGTGAAGCCAAAAATGTTATGTACACTTTATGAAAAACTACTACCAATTAAATTATGCCCCAGTGCTTTCTGATCTGATTAAGTAAAGCTGTATCCCAAGTTAGGAGTTGCTAAAGTGAAAATATGTGCCCTAGGAAAGAAACTGGGAAAGTTCAAAGATAAAGACTTTGAGAAATACCAATGCTATATAATGCTTCTTTCCTTTATGGTGTGGCCCTAAAGTTTATTAGATCCATGACGCTGATGTGCTAAAGCTCATAAAGGAGTTGGAATTAAAATTCTGTACAAGATTAATGTATCAGGGGAACTTTTCACATACTACTACAGAATTCTCATGAAACCCAGTTGTAGAGTTCTCTGAGATACCATTCATACCTCCAATAGCATCAATTTCATCAAAGAAGATAAGGCAGGCTTTCTTTGTTCTGGCCATTTCAAAGAGCTCTCGAACCATTCGAGCCCCCTGATGAAAAAAAGAAAGTGTTAATTCAGAGTTGGCTTTAAAATCTTTTAAATATAAGTTATACTTCAAACTTTCTAATATTTGTAATACCTAACAGTATTCTTAACCATTATTACCTAAAGCTTTTTCAGAAAGACTGGTTTGTTAACCTATTCCGTCAAATTAATCTTATTAGCTTTAAAACAATATTAAGTAATTTCATGATTCTGTACCTATTAAATAGCCAATAACTTTAAGACCTGAAGAGGTCAAATTAACACGATTAAATAAAGGCACCATTTCAATCAATAAAACTTGAGGAAATAAAAGCATTTGATCCATCACTTGGCATTTCTGATCAATGAATCTGATTTGTAAATTTTGATAAGGGAATAAAAGTATATGTCAACTCATACAGATCCTTTTTCTAATTCTTATTGTAAGTATACTAATCATTAATGTACCAGATATAATATATTCAGCCCTAGACTTACTCTCTAATGAAAAAAACCTGTGTGTGTACATACACCCACGCACATACACATAGACAATCTCTGTTCTCTTTCTCAGAACAACATAAAACACTGCCCCTGAAGTGAATACACTTTTGAATGCATTCACTGGGCATTACTGGGTTATTGATATTACAAACCAAATCTGGAGAAAATGTCACCCTTCTGAGTAGGGAGCATACTGATTAAAAATGTTAAGCAGTTTATTTCCAAATGACCGCACGGGAATGCTGGTGGTTTCTGGGCTTCTGACCTACTAATTACAATCCATCAATCAAAAAATTTCAGGTCTCAATCTTCAGTGTGGAATTCCCATTTTAATTTCATCTATGCTTTATAAATCTTTCTTAGAGCTACATATTCTTTGATTATGATCAATTTACTTTACCTCACCGACGTACTTCTGTACAAGTTCAGATCCAATAACTCGAATGAAGCAAGCATCAGTCCTATTAGCAACTGCCCGAGCACAGAGTGTCTTGCCTGTACCCGGTGGACCAAAGAGCAGCACACCCTTAGGAGGCTCAATACCAAGGTTAACAAACCTCTCTGGCTGTGATGGAGACATGATTTTTACACTTATCAATTCTCTATGATAAAAACAAGACTACTTCTACATCGATATATTTAAACCAAAATTATTCAGTCCACAATTTATATACTTCATCTAAATAAGAATTTTACTTATGAATAAGACATAAGATCTAAACTAGACTCATAGTAATACACAAGGCTGAATGGCTTTTAAAGGTATTTCTATCATCCAGGGTTAACAAAACATTTTTTTCCCTAATTTTAAGAAATTACAGTGTTTAAAGAATAAAAGTATTATCTCATATTTAATATCCTAGTTTTTTCCATTAATCCCCCCCCAGGCTTAATCTGATTCAATTAAAGCCCATTTCTTCTTGATAGCATTAAAACACATTGTTTTTTACACAATAACCTATTCTAAAGGTTACGCCTCAACCTCGTCACTCTAAATAGCAGATTCTTCTTTTTTTTGAATAGCCTTGACGACTAAATCCTTTTGCTTTCTCTTCTGGAACTTACCAATTCTCCACACCTTTACCCTCCACCCCATCAAAATTTTTCATTTAGGAAAACATAAAATTTTAAAACTAATATATAGGCATAATTTTAGTGCACAGTATACAAAAGGCTCACATCTTTGTACAAAGAAATTTAAAAGGCAACAGACTCAACCACTTACATGAAGTAGTGGGGTTTCAACTACTTCTCGAAGTTTCTCAATTTGTTCCTTACAGCCACCCACATCACTATATGTAACGTCAGGTTTTTCCTCCACCTAAGAGAGGGATGAAAATGTACAACATACAGCCACACGCTTTTGCATACTAATCCAATTGTTCTATCCAGTAGAGCAGACCCAATACCCTAAAAGAAAAATCAGATTTATAGCAAGTAAGAATTTTAATAAAAATGGAATACACTGCCCAGTGTCCTAGACCCACTTGCTATATTACTTGTTATGACACTAAGTGAGAGACAAACTACTAAAATAAAGACCAATAAAGACTTTCTCATCTGAAAAATTGTTTAAAAAATTTTGGCAACTCTTCAATACATACCCACATATTAATATTTTATTAGTTAAAAGTTTTAGCATTTTTTTGAGATGGATGCAATTAGTCACGCCATTCCTTTTCCCTCTCATGGTTTCTTACCTGCATCATGGTAACTGTTGGGTCAATCTTAGGAGGCAGTGGAATGTGAATCTGATACTTATTTCTGTCCACACTAAGGAGGTAAAAAAGAGCCTCACCAATACATTCAAAAAATTTACTGAGTGAATTATCATGTGTTCTATATACATTATTTACATTAACTCACTTAATCCTCATAACCATCCTAGAGCAAGTGCTTCCTCCACCTACACCACGTTACCTTAAATAGACTGGCAAAATCAACTCTACAATTCTGTACTTAGTTTGATCATGACATTTGAGGCCATAAAAGGCCAAGTGGGGGTCGGGAGGTCAGGAAACAGATGCAGCAGTAACAAGGCTGTCCAACTGCAGCCCTCTCCTAGGCTACCCTGGTATTACATGGCACCCAGTTCACCCATTCAAAAGCAAGCCAAGGGTGTGAATGTGACATGGCATCTTCAATGAAAGACGAGTATTTACTGCAAATAGAAATCTTACCCAACTCTCATCCCTTCTTCAATGTCAGTAGGTGCAACCTGATCACTGAGGTCCACCACAAACTTGGCAAACTGCTTCACATTGATAATGTACTTCGGGTCCTCCGAATCAGCATTGATTATCTTTGTGCATCTAACATGGCAAAAGGCTTGATTAGAGTAAGGAACCTGAACCACTAATAATGAATTCAGGTAACTAGATTCTCTCCTGGGTATGCAGTACACTAATAAGCAGGTGTAAACTAGAACTGCAGAAACTGGGCCACTGTTAAGGATCCTTCTCTGCAGAATATGCTCAATCCCAAGGGTCTGCTCAACTTTAGCCAAGACATAAAAATTTCAAAAGATACATTCCCCTGGAAAATTAAACCCAAATATTTCATCATCAAGAAGTTCTCTTTACCAAGGGGGGAAAGTGGCAGGGAGGCAGGATGGTGGTGGTGGTGTGATGAATTGGAAGACTGGGATTGACATGTATACACTAATGTGTATAAAATAGATAACTAATAAGAACCTGCTATATAAAAAAATAAAATAAATGCTCAACTACAAAAACAAGTTCTTTCTTGATTTTCATAACTATATGGCTTTATTAGTGATACTCCTCTATATCTTCAGGTATTCTCCTTTTTATTTTTCCTATAAAAAGACAGTCATTTTGTCTTACATCAAGTAATAAACATGTTCATTCTTTCCTGAGTTTATACTTCAAATCCATTATTACTGTTGCTGTTTTTAACTTAAATATATTCTTTTCCTGTGGGTTGTGGTGAAGGCGAATCTGAAACCCCACATACATCACAGTAGAAAGTAGTCTACTGCCTATTTTCTATACTATCTTCCTACAGAAGAAACCCAAAAACAAAAAACAACTCATACTGGAAAGAGCTTATATCATAAGCTGTCGCAACAAATACAGGGAAATACAAAATAGTCTCTGGCATGTGCATATAGGTAGAGCTAAGAGTAAGGTAAAGAATGCTTTGTCCTTGCAGCATAAATTGTGGACAGGACTCTCTTTTCTGTTATTGGAAAGGTCTACCAGGGAAGTAGAATTTTATATATAGAAAGTATCTATCACTACTTTATCTGACAGACCCTACCAACACTGTTGCACAGATAGGGATTTTTTAAATTCTCACCTGAAAAAGTATATATACAGGGACCTCAACTTGCAGAACGTTAAATAAGGACCTTTGAAAACCTCATCCTTAAAAGCAAAGAGAACACTGGCAAAAACATTCAAAATCAACATTTTCAGAACTCAAACTATAGGTTTGTAACAATCCAAAGAATGTTTATTCAAAAAAAAAGAAAAGGGCTGAATCCTGGTAAGAACAGCGAGCATTCTGCGTTTAAATTCGCCTTCATCCCGTAGCCCTCTCCCCAGCTCTGCACAAGACCTGAAAGCCAACAGCCTCACAGCCATGGTAGATGTGAAAACAAGCAGCCTTCCTGGGGGAAGGCAGGGACAAAGAACTGGAGCTCCCCAAAAGCCCAACCCCAGAGAACTATTTGACCTGTCTGGCAGCTAGCTGAAAAGCTCCGTTCTCAGGACTTGCTTTTATTTGACCGGACTCAGAGCTCACTGTCTACACACCCCCTGCCCACAGGACATTTGCTGGAAACAATCGGTGGCAATTGTTTAACATCAACTGTCTGAGGCGGCATTTACCAGTTGGGGCTAAACAAGAGGCTGACCAAAAAACTTAAAAGAAAAAACAGCATGGAACAGCAATAGAAACAAACCCTGGGGAAAGGGGAAATCAGAGTTCCAGAACTGACATTATTTAAAATGTCCAGTTTCTATCAAAAAATTATGAGACACAAAAAGAAATAAAATATGGCCTATACATAGGGAAAAAAGTCCATAGAAACTGTCCTTGAGAAAGCCTAGACATTGGTCTTACTAAACAAAAACTTTAATCAGTGTCATAAATATTTTTTTAAAAACCAAAGGAAACCATGTCTAAAGAATTAATGGGAGGTATAAGAACAATGTCTCACCAGAGAGTATCAACGAAGAGAGAAATTAGACTGGAATACAATTTGGCTATTAAAAAAAAAAGATGTTCTGATACAAGCTACAACATGAATGAAGCTTAAAACACTATGTTAAGCTAAAGAAGCCAGAAAAAGGTCATGCCTTGTATGATTACATTTATATGAAATGTCCAGGACAGGCAAATCCATAGAGACAGGAAGTAGATGAGTGGTTGCCAGGGGCCAGTGAGAGAGGGGAATAGGGACAGTTAATAGGTATGGGGTTTCTTTTGGAGGTGATGAAAATATTCTGGAGAGTAAAACAAAGTGTCAAGAAATGCTGGGTAGGGCTTCCCTGGTGGCGCAGTGGTTGAGAATCCGCCTGCCGATGCAGGAGACACGGGTTCGTGCCCTGGTCCGGGAAGATCCCACATGCCACGGAGCAACTAAGCCCGTGAGCCATGGCCGCTAGGCCTGTGCGTCCGGAGCCTGTGCTCCACAACGCGAGAGGCCACAACAGTGAGAGGCCCGCATACCGCAAAAAAAAAAAAAAAAAAAAAAAAAAAGAAATGCTGGGTCAAGGGGTAGGGTGGTGGTAACTTCACTGAAAATGAGTGTGGAGGTGAGAGGGGAAGGATGATTAAACTTAAGTGAACCTGCCACTGACATTCCCTAGCCCTCTATCTCCACTGTTCTTCCAAAATATTGCAGATTGGAGACAACACGAGACTGAAGACAACTTCTCTGGGAAAAGTGACCAACCAAATGAAAAGATCTAAAGATACTGACCCTGAAGGCTCCCCAACTAAACATTCAACCATATAAGCTACAGTGAAGCCTGAGATAGACATGCCTCACTATTGAATCTAGAGCTTCTATCAGCTTTTTGGTCTCCCACTAAACAAAAGCACAAAGTAAGATTACCAGACATCTAACATAAAAGACAGACACCAGGCTTCCCTGGTGGCACAGTGGTTGAGAGCCCGCCTGCCGATGCAGGGAACACGGGTTCATGCCCCGGTCCGGGAAGATCCCACAGGCCGCGAAGCGGCTGGGCCCATGAGCCATGGCCGCTGAGCCTGCGTGTCCGGAGCCTGTGCTCCGCAATGGGAGAGGCCACAACAGTGAGAGGCCCGCGTACCGCAAAAAATAAAAATAAAAATATATATATACGTGAAGATGCACTGGAGGATTAAGAGGACCAAATTATTTTCAGTAGTTAGATGGGAAGGAAGGTTTTCATATTTTGCTCTGTATCTTCCTGTATCATTTGAATCTTTTATATGATTATGTCTTCACCTATTTCTAAAATAATTGTTTAAAGTGTAAAGTTTTAATTAACCCCAGATACTTTTGGAGAAAGCTGCATTTACTTGGAATATGGCATAAAAATTCTTTACGAACTATTACATTATACTCAAGGCTTGAAAAAGTACTTGAAAGTACAGATAAAAATAAATTTCCACAGAGCACTATGCGTACCTCGCAACCTGCAAAGGCTGTTCACTCTGGAGTGTTTGCTTATCAGCAGCCAAATCCCAGAGTGCTGGTGGGGCCAGGCCAGTGTCAGACTCTTTAATACCTACGTAAAGAAAGATTACAAAATTCACTGGACTGTAACGCAAGCTCTCTCACCCCAGCACCACTAACATTCTGGACTGAATAATTTGCTGTGGGGGGCATCCTGTGCATTCCACAGTGGTTAGAAGCATCCCCGGCCTCTAGCCACTAGTCACTAGCACCACCTCCCCCTTAAGTTGGGAGAATGAAGAATGAGTCTAGATGCTGCCGAACGTCCTAGGGGGATGACCCCAGTTGAAAACCACGGCCCTAAAGTAGTCACAGGCTAAAAATGTCATACGATGCCATATTTGACATTTTTTTGTGCAAGTCAAATACTATCAATATAAAACTTCACCACTCAAGTTCCCAAAAAGAAAAATTTCCGACTACTAGGCCATAGCCCGCTTACTTCAAGCAGTACCACGTGAGATCATATTTTTATTCAAGAAGAAATTTTGACTTGTTTATTATAGTCAACTGAACTTGGCTTTGACCAACAGAAACAATACTTGCTTAAAGGATGATGTTTTTTCATTGCTTAAGCATTAAACTTTCTTGTAAAAGGTAATGAAAAGAGATTATTAAAATGAGATCCAATTTCTTAACAGATAGGAAGGATAATAATTTTTTTAAATCTGTGATTCACGGAAGAGTGACATTGGTATTTCAGCTCCTTTGATATAATCAAACCATTACCCATAAAGAGGGGAAACAGAAATAAAAAATAAACATACCCGTGAGCTCATTAATTTTCTTGAGAAGTTGCTGAATGTCATCTTCAACCTGTTTGATTTGCCTAGAGTAAGTGCTCTGACCCTAGGAGATAAAGGTCAGTTTAATTAGAATATCAGGATACCAACAATGTATTAAACTATAAACAAAAACTTTTAACAGTTACACTTGTAATAGCTGTTATTGTCCTAAAGCTTGTGAAATGAGAGTAGAGGGAATCTATCATTTTCAGAACTATTCCTGAACCAATATATTCCCCTAAACAGGCAACACACCATTATGCAAGGTAACAAATTAAAATCATGCCTAAAATTATCTAAAATTCAAGACCATTTCTATGCATTAAAATTTACCATTTCAGATCTAATTCATTTTCATACATTTTAAATATAGTAAATATTTCTAAATATAGAAAGTTATTTCAAATATCTTTCAATATAGTACTGCACTTTAATTACAAATAGTACAGAGATAATGTATAAGCTTAGACACACTGAGTATTTACTCTCTGATCTATTCTAAGTAGAAACTGTAGGTAGATAACGTTTTTTCAGTGAAGATTACACAGCTGGACAGTCTCTTCCAACTATTCTGGAAGGCCAATATCAACAAGAGTCCTTATTTCAACACAAAACATCTATATTTTGTAGACATTGAAAGGACTTACATAAGTTTTCAGCAAGGCAATATCCCCCTCATCCAGAGCTAAAAGAAAAGAGATAATACATGAATTAAAACAAAAGAAACTAGAGCTTACAATTCTTTTCTGTTCAATTCAGATTGCACTGAGTGAGAAAAACTGTGAATAGTTGTAATGATATAAACACAACCATCAAATAGTTCCTGGACTCAAGGAACTTTTATCTAACTGGGTGAAGGCAGATTTTAAAAAGTACATAACATAGCTTCAAAGTGATATGACATAACATAGAACAGGGAGCCCAAAGAACAGACTTTGAGATTCAAAATGACCTGAGCACTAGTCCCAGCAAGATCATGCATTTGCTAAGTATCCTTGGAAAAACCATTTAAGTTCTCTGAGCATCAGTCTTCTCACCTGGAAAAATGTTAGCCTCAGTGTTGCTCTAAAGATCAAGTAAGACATGGATGAAGAAGTGCAGAAAAATGCTACACACATTAGTCATAACTGTATCCAAGGGATAAATGTGTTAATATATTTATAGAATTATAACTTACCCAGAGAAATACCCAAATGAAATGTTACATCTCTGTGACTAAATTTTACACTAGGTGACTGAGTACCTCTTTCAAGGGAAAAGAGTGAGATGAAAGTGGAGAGGAAATGCTCCTTCTCTGAGGGGTGGGTGGATACTAAGAAGAAAGGGTGCTAGGAGAGGTTGAAGTTGTTTAGGAAGGAAAGACAACAAAAAACCACCATAAGAATGTTATAAAATAGCCTATAAGGAACAAAAGAAAACAGCATAAAGATAAGGCTTTTACAAAAGGGGCTACTGGGAAGAAATCATGAACGAACGTGCTGCAGGGATAGGGTCAAGTGTATAGTCTCTAAGGAGAGTAACCCAGCAGTGTCTATAAAAATTACAACTTCAGTTCTCAAATTTACCCTACAGCTTGTGTTTGTGCATGTAGTAAAGAGTTATATTAACAAGGTTATTCATTGGTCTACAATGGCCAACAGACTAGAAGAAAACGCAATGCCCATCAATACTGAGTAATACTGAACACCCAATTACTTGGGATACTATACAGACCACACTGACTCTACATAATGATATGAACTTATATCATATCATTAAGATTTTTTTAAAAGATGTACATTTATGTAAATATACACACACACACACACACACATATATATATATATATATATATACATATATATATATATATACACACACACACACACAAAGAAACTTGCTTGTATGTACAAAGAAAATGCCTAGAAAGATGAGGCAAAACGGCAACATTAGTTGCCTCCGTGGATAAGAGGTGGCCGGGGTCAAGGATGAGACTCTTTTCCATTTATCTTTTTCGCTTTCGTGTTTTGAATCATGTGAATGAATTATCTAGTCAAAGGAATGTTTTTTAAAAAAGAAAATTATGTCTCAGGATCCTGGCTATACAGCGATAACAGCAAGCTGTCACTTGAGGGGGAGGAGGGACAGCAAAGAGGGTCCGGGCGACCAAGCACCAACAAGCAGGGAACTTTTCAAGGCCTGCAAGGCCAAGCGGGGCGCGTGACTCCTTCAAGACCTGAGACCTGAATATGAATAAAAAATTCGATCAGCGGGAGATGAACACAGGACGCGGAGCTGCTAGAGGGAGACGGAGAGGACGGGCCGGTCAACCCGGCTGCCGCACTCGACTCAAATCACTAGTGGCACAAAACCGACGGAGCGCCGAGCAGAAATCCAACCCCCCCCCCCCATCCCGGACCCCAGGCCAAGACTGGTCCTGCCCCGGCCTCCTGCCCCGGCCCGGAGCTCCTGCCTACGTCAACTGACCTCGGATGGGCTTATCGTCCTTCTCATCTTCTTTGGTTTTCCGCTGATCTGCACCGAGGTAATCCGGCATTTTAGGAGATCCAAGGACCTCAGCTTGCTGGGTGATTACACAGCACCTTCCTCGCTTCCGGTGGCGCCCCCGCCTTTCCCTTCCTCACCGGAAGTAAAGCAGGCTCCGCGGGCCCTTTTGCCCCAGAAACGGGCGGAAGAACGCAACGGAGGACACGTGCTGCGGCGGGAGAGTAGCGAAGGGGAGTGAGAAGGTTTCGCTGTTCGGAGGGAACGTCGCTCTCTATTAGCCTCTCACCGTGGCGAGTTCCCTGAGCAACAGATTGCAAGATCAACTCAGGCTCAGGTCGCTGAGTTTAAATCCTGCTTTAATCATTTAAACTCTGTACTCTTGGGTAACTTATTTAATCCCTGTGCTTTAATTTTCCCCTTGACCTCACAGCATTGTGGATGCATTAAATAACAATGTTTGTAAAGTACCTGGCTTATTCGATACGCAACTAGTAGTGACTAGATTTATACATAGAGTGAAGGTAAATAGAAGTTGTTCACTAATTTGACATTAACAAGGGATGAGGAGGTAAATGGTTTCCATTTTTGACCCTGCTGCCAAAGAGTGGTACCATCTTCAGATACAGGAGAGCCAGAGAAGAGAGCAGGTTTCCAAAGAAATGAATTCGGGAGATGAGGAACGGAAGAGAGCAGTTAGACAATTATAGAAGTTAGAAATGAAAAAAAAAGAAAGAAAAAAGCCTGACCTTTCTGTACCCCGTCAGCAGTGAAAAGGCAACCTACAGAATGAGAGAAAATATTTGTAAGTCATATATCTGGTAAGGGGTTAATATCCAGAATATATAAAAAGTAAAACTCGGGAATTCCCTGGCGGTCCAGAGGTTAGAACTCAGAGCTTTCACTGCAGGGGCCCAGGTTCAATCCCTGGATGGGGAGCTAAGATCCCACAAGCCTGTGGAGCTGCCAAGAAAGAAAGAACTAAAACTCAATAACAAAACACAATCCAATTTTTTAACTGGACAATGTACTTGAATGGACATCTCTCCCAAGAAGTTATACAAATGGTCAAGAAGCACATGGAAAGACGCTCAGCTTCACTAGGCCCTGGGGAAATACACATCAAAACCATGAAATAGGGCTTCCCTGGTGGCGCAGTGGTTGAGAATCCGCCTGCCGATGCAGGGGTCACGGGTTCGTGCCCTGGTCCGGGAAGATCCCACATGCCGCGGAGCAACTAAGCCCGTGAGCCATGGCCGCTAGGCCTGCGCGTCCGGAGCCTGTGCTCCGCAACGGGAGAGGCCACAGCAGTGAGAGGCCCGCATACCACAAAAAAAAAAAAAAAAAAAAAAAAAAAAAAAAAACATGAAATACCACCTCATACTTGTTAGAATGGCTATTATCAAAAAAAAAAAAAAAAGTGTTGGTGAGGACGTGGAGAAAATGGAAACCTTGTGTACTGCTGGTGGAAATGTAAAATGGTGGAAATGTAAAATGGTGTAACCACTGTGGAAAACAGTATGGCAGTACCTCAAAAAATTAAAAATAGAATTATCAAATAACCCAGCAATTCCAGTTCTGGGTATATACACCCAAGAATTGAAAGCAGGGTCTCAAAGAGAAATTTGTACCTCCATGTTCATAGCAACATTATTCACTATAGCCAAAAGGTGGAAGCAACCCAGTCAACAGATGAATGGATAAATAAAATGTACATACAATGGAATATTATTCATTCTTAAAAAGAAGAATTCTGGCACATACTGCAATTGTGAGGACATTATGCTAAGGGAATAAGTCAGTGACAAGAAGACAAATAGTGGGGGCTTCCCTGGTGGCGCAGTTGTTGAGAATCCGCCTGCCGATGCAGGGAACACGGGTTCGTGCCCCGGTCCGGGAAGATCCCACATGCTGCGGAGCGGCTGGGCCCGTGAGCCATGGCCGCTGAGCCTGCGCGCCTGGAGCCTGTGCTCCGCAACGGGAGAGGCCACAACAGTGAGAGGCCCGCATATCACAAAAAGAAGACAAATAGTGTATGATTCCACTTATATGAGGTACCTATAGTAGTCAAATGCACAGAGATAGAAAGTTGAATGATGGTTGCTAGGGACTGAGGGGTGGTGGAAATGGGGAGTTGTTTAATGCATATCAGAGTTTCAGTTTTGCAAGATGAAAAGAGTTCTGGATATTGGTTGCACAACAATGAATGTACTTAGCACTACTGAACTGCACAGTTTAAGTGGTTAAGATGAGAATTTTATGTTATGTGTATTTTACCACAATTGAAAAAAAATAACCTTCATGCTCTTAGAGGTTAAGGTGAGAATAATTGGGATAGGTGTGAGAAAAAATTATTAAGAAAGTGGAGTCAGGTTACCTTGAGCCTTAGAGCTTGTTTTAACAGTGGTTACAGGTCAGGAAGAGTTTTAGGCTGAGATAATTAGCTTAGTTTTTGAAATGTCAGTTTTGAAGTAACAATTTTGTCATGCAGCAGATATACAGGCCAATTCAATGTATTTAACAGTGAAAATGTAATTCCTAGATAATAATTTACTAATTTCTGGTTCTCTTTGCAGAAGAGTGGCACATCAATTCTTCTCTTTTGTACAACCTATTCCAGATACTGTGTGTGGGGTGGAGGATGGGAGGTGGAGTCTGTGAATTTCAACCCACTGGTTTCTTTTTGCTAATTCTTGCATTTGACCTCAGTCTTAGAAGGAATCATACAGCAGAAGTATAATTGATTTTATTAAACAATTAAACATTAAACAATAGAGTCCTGTAATTGGGAATATCTTGAAAGAAAACTTCATGCTGCTAGAGCAGGGTAAAATGATTGCGGCCTTGGATTAGAATCTAATACTACAGAGGGGTTTCTTCTGCAAACGATATGGGTATTAAATGCGATAGCCCAGGTAAATTAGTAATAGCACAAACGTTAGCTCCTATTATTATTTAGGTAAACACAAACGCATTACAGGTTTATGTACAGAATTCTCTATGAATGTATAGACTAACAGTTATTGTCAATACTAATTCATACACATCTTCTCACTTTCTATTTATACAAGTACAGCTACTACTAAAATCAACGGTTCAATTCAAACTAATAAAGTAGTAGTTAACTTAAAAAGGAAAAGAATATAGTAAGAGCTGCTATAGAAAATCATGTCCTACGTATTCCATATTCCACCTGGACGAGGCAAATAATCCTTTTTACCAGGGAACTGATAAACCTAGGAACCTTTCATTCCTGAATCTTGGTCCCCACCCGGATCTGAGTCAGTAGGACCTAGACAGCCGCATACGTTGGCGGGGGTGGGATTGGCCTACGCACCACGAAAGATTCATCCCGGAAGTAGTTATTGGTCGTCTCCATGCGCCGGTTCCTGGACCTCGTAGAGCTAAGGCGCGAGGCTCGGACGGGGAGGTAGAGCTGGCGGGACTCTAAGAGCCCTCCACCTGGGACGGGAACTGCTGCGCCCGCGGGGCTGGCTCCGGCGCCATCATGCTGCTCCTGCCAAGCGCTGCGGACGGCCGGGGCACCGCCATCACCCATGCTCTGACCTCTGGTACGTGCCCACTCAACCCCTGCTCAGTCTAGCCTCAGCAGCCCCTGCCTCGGTCCTCCACCTTGGCGACCCCGAAACCTCTCTACCCTTGCTCCTGGCAACTAGCTTATAGAGTGTGGGGCCGTGACAAGTGTCTTTTTGCTCCCTGCTATACAGAAGTCCTTCTCCAGACTGGAAGGAAGGAGGAAGGGGGGCGTCTTCCTTCTGCCCCCGCAGTTTCTTCCTTGTCTCGCGGCTGCTGACTCATGGATTGGGCGGAGGAGTTCGGAACCGAACCCTCCAGTACCCTAAAAAGGTTCTCATAAACATCTTGCCTACGGCAGGAGACTGCCCACAGCGAGCACCCCACGTGCCGGGATCCCTACAAAGCCTTACAGCTGGCGCTCAGTTATACACCTCTCTCTCCTTCTACGTTTGCTCCGGCTTCGTTTTTAAATGTCCCAGCTCAGACAGTGCTCCTCATATTCAATATGAAAACACCACTGTGTATGCTGGTGGTAAGACCCGTGTAGACAGACTTTTAAAGGCAGTCATTAAGTGAAACTTGTTCTGTGGAAGTCAACTATCTTCAGGGTTTTTTTTTGTAAAAAGCGGGGGTGAAATTTGTCCTGCTGCTGTAGGTTCTTAGATATATAGCCCAGGACAGTCATGGTATTGTAAACTTAAAGAGTCTCTAATTTCAGTGATTTCATTGATTACCATAGCCACGTATACAGACGCTTGTTGTATGTGATTTTGGACGTATCTCACGGCACGTGTTGTGTTCCTGCTTACAGAAGTTTCTGTGTAATCTCACAAGTAGAGGGAAAGGCTTGAAAGGTCATGTTCTTGAAAGCCACACCCACACTACACAGGTAGTATTTCTTGAATATAGTGTTTTTGAATGCTCTCTTGTGAATGGTAGAAGAAATCTTAATTTCCCAATACAAAACATGAAAAGTCAGCTATTTTTACAAAATTGTGGCCATAAGGTACAAGGGAAGACTTAAATCTGAGTTTTTACCATACAGTAAAGCTTTCTGCTTTCATTTGAAATATGAAATTAAAATTAAGATGTTCACTTTTTTCCTGACCCAAACTACCTTTTTTGAATTGTTAATGTACACATATATATTGACTTACCCCACTTCCCAGGAATAATGATAAAGACTTACATTTATTTAACAGTTTGTCGCTTTCAAAGTGCTTTTATCGTTTGTCATTCAGTCCTTCCAAGGAACCAGATAAGATAGGTATTGTTCCCATTTTACAGTTGAAGGTATCGTTGACTCATTTCATATAGCTGCTAATTGTCAGACCTGCATTGAAATCCAGAGCTTATGATTTCAGATTCAAAGCTGTTCCACTAAAGCACAGTTTCATTAGTAAATTCCTGTTAGTTGCTTGAAAATTGTCTTTCAGAAAAAATCATTGCTAGTGAATTCTTAAAATTTTTGAAAGCTATCTAAATTCAGGTATTAATAATTAAGATATTTTGAGTAATTTTTAGATTTTTTTTGATGAGGCTGCCTCTTGACAGTTTATAATTATTTATTGCTTTATTACATGTCTAAAAAGAAAGCAGTTTGCAACATCTCTCCGTTTTCCTCATCTTCCTTTCATATACCCAGAAAAGTATTGATTTATTGTTGACATTGATCAATGTCTTGTTTTGTCAGATAACTGGAAGAGGTTGATTGAATCTCTCTCTGTAAATACTAGGAAATGATTATTTATTGCTAACCCTCATGTTAACTGGATTACTGCAGTTATTTTCTCAGTTGATAGTTTTAAAATTATATTCTGATGCCGTCACTGTTTTGATCTTATTTATTGCCTTGGAACAGATTTATTCCATGCAATACATTGAAGCCTCTCTTAACGCTTTCAATCACAGCCTCAACACTCTGTCAAGTTGAACCTGTGGGAAGATGGTTTGAAGCTTTTGTTAAGAGGAGAAACAGAAATGCTTCTGCCTCTTTTCAGGAACTGGAGGATAAGAAAGAGTTATCAGAGGAATCAGAAGATGAAGAATTGCAGTTAGAAGAGTTTCCCATGCTGAAAACACTTGATCCCAAAGACTGGAAGGTACTTAATATCTGAATCTTGTTTGGTCAGAAGCAGTTTTCCATTATTAAACCATGTTTTAAGATGCTTCAACAAAATAATCACGACTGAGCACTTGTTTATTGTTAAGCCCTGAGTGGGATAGCAGTAGCCCTAGGATACTATCTCTGCTGCAGAAATCCAGAAAAAGCCATGTCTGAGTTGGTCTGAAAAGGTTAAGTGACAGTATATGAAACAAGAAGGGAAAAAAGGTGTTACAGCCAGAAGGAACAGATACGCAGAGACACAAAGGAGCAAAAGAATATGCACCGCCTCTTCGGGGACTGGTGAGGGTGGAGTAGCACATTGAGGGGTGGCAGTGAGAACTTAGACTGCAAACAGAGTATAGATGAAACTCTGTTGTGTCCTTTTCATGCTATGCCAAGGAAGGAATTTACGTTTTATTTTGGGGGCAGTAAGAAATCATCAAACGTTTCTGAGCTAATTTTAGAAAAGTGATTCTCCTGGCAGTACAGAAACTTGCTTGAAAAGGGAGTGCAGGACCGGAGGGGAAGGGAACAGTTTGCTGTTACGGGGCTAGTGCCGTGATCCAAGCCTGTGAATGAGTGCTTGATGCTTGAACTGAATTTGTAGCCAAGTTTTGAGGACAAGTTTTGAGGACAGAGGGACAGATTTGCTTTCTGGGGAGGTAGACTTGACAGGTCTGGGAGACCTGGGCTGTGCCACTCAAGAGAAGGGAACATATTGGGAAGACCCGTGACCATCCCAGCTTGAGTCACCTGCTGGACTGTGGCATCAGTCACCAGCACAGGGTTTCAGGAAAAGGGAGTTTGTGGGGAGCATCGTGTCTCTGCTTCTGGAGCTCAGGAGTCCGCACTAGAGTGAACTGGGGAGTTGCGAGCATTTATAGGGCATCTATCGTCTTCTAGCCCTGGCATTGGTCACATCACCTTGGACCAAAGTATATATAGAGAAAGAAACCCGAGCACTGAGCTTTGCGGGGCATCGAGAAGCCAGTCAAATGGCTGAAAAACGCTACTGGAAGATGGGAGGAAAACAGTGGATTCACAGAAACTAAAGGAAGATAACGTTTCAAGAAAAGAGTCAGCTGTGCTGCCACTGAGAGTTGAAGTCAAGTGAAGGCAGCTGGGTCATGTGATACTGAAGAGAGCAGCTTCATAGCCCGTGGGGTGAGAATGGACAGAGCAGAACTAGATTGGAGTGGTTTGAAAATGAATGCTAGAGGGGGTAAAGATGTTCTGTGGATGGCTTTTTCAAGAAGTTTAATTTTGATGGGCAGCAGAGAAATGGAAGTGGGGTCATGGGAGGGTCTTAAAGATGAGAGATAACAGAGCTTCTTCTTACAATGATGAAAATAATCCAGTTGAAATTTAGAAGACAATTGAAAGATGCTGGCATTTGAGACACGTAGAGAAGATGGTATTCAGAACCAGGAGGAGGGATGGAGTAATTTGTCTCAGTAGGATAGGCTTTCTCAATGTTGAGGGAAAGGGAAAAGATGCATAGATGCAGGTAAGATGGCAGAAAGATGCTGGAATTTGAGTAGGATAATTTAAATTTTTTCATTAAGGAGGAGGCAAGGCCATTGATGAGAGGGTGGAGCAGGGTCTGTGAGGTTTAAGGAAAGACTAGAGGACTGAAGTATGTAATAATACGTAATAATAGTCTTAGGGAGTGGAAAAGCAAACCAACTGGAACAAAGTGTGAGTGCCACACATAATAAAGGAGCACATCCTTGGGGAGTTTGCAGTCCTGAATTTAAAGGAAAACCAATCAACCCTATTTGACTTTTTTCTCCTGTGTTTTATGCCCTCAACCCCTCTTCTCCCCACTCATTCTCCAATACTAGATGCACCCTTTGGGTAAGGAGCCTTCACTCAGGTGCTCCTTCAATCTCTAGATTTGCAAGGATGTTAACCAAAGCAGAAATGAAAGCAGGTGCTTCCTATCCAGAGAAGCCTCATCCCCAGTTTCTCAAAACTTCAATCCAGCCTTCTTTGCTCCATGGCTCCTGTCTTGTCATTGCCACTGGCCCAACCTACTGGGACTACTGTAATGCTCCCCTCAGTTCTGAAATCTTCCTGGCTGTGCCTTGATTTAAGGATGGCTATAGCATATTAATATGTATTAAGAGAAATACAAGACCAAGAGTTCTTTGGTCAAGTTTTGGAAAATGCTGGGCTATATAGGTTTCTATCTGCTTGTTTTTCTTTTTGTTTTTTTTTAATTGCAGGACTTCTCAGAACCTTTGTTTGGCTTCTGTGCATACAAATTATTAAGAAGGCTGTATACAATGGTCCACATTTCCCAAACTTCCATGACCTCAGGACCCGTTTTTGTTTTAATTTTTATTCATTTATTTACTTATTTTTTGGTTGCATTGGGTCTTCGTTGCTGTACATGGACTTTCTCTAGTTGCAGCGAGCAGGAGCTACTCTTCATTGCAGTGCATGGGCTTCTCATTGCGGTGGCTTCTCTTCTTGAGGAGCATGGGCTCTAGTTGTGTGGGCTTCAG
Source organism: Kogia breviceps (assembly GCF_026419965.1). Taxonomy (NCBI): domain Eukaryota; kingdom Metazoa; phylum Chordata; class Mammalia; order Artiodactyla; family Physeteridae; genus Kogia; species Kogia breviceps. Next base: position 93,897,138 of record NC_081318.1, on the reverse strand, counting down.
TAGTTGTGGCTCACAGGCTCCATAGTTGTGGCTCATGGGCTCTAGAGCACAGGCTCAGTAGTTGTGGCGCATGGGCTTAGTTGCTCCGCAGCATGTGGGATCTCCTCGGACCAGGGCTGGAACCCATGTCTCCTGCACTGGCGGATAGATTCTTAACCACTGCACCACCAGGGAAGTCCTAGAACCCACTTTGTATGGACATCTCACTAGACTTCTGTTATGAGAGTCTCACTTTGGGAAACTGTTTTAGGGTACCAGCACAAGGAATAGGATATATGGCTTCATTTCAGACTTGACTTCCTTTTGTGTCTTTATCAGAACCAAGATCATTATGCAGTACTTGGACTCGGCCATGTAAGATACAAAGCTACACAGAGACAGATTAAAGCAGCTCGTAAGTACTTAGTTATTTTGAAATAATCAAATATCTGGTATAGGAAATGTTATCCTCTTGAAAAGATATGCAAGATCATAGTCTATAGCCATAACTCTAGATTTAACATGTGTTCTATGGTATAACGATGTGTAACCACAGTCTCTTACCTTCAAAACCAGAAAAATGCAGTCTCATGAATGGACTTTCTCTTTAGGAACAAGAATTCAGGGTGTGTGTGTGTGTGTGTGTGTGTGTGTGTATGTGACAGGATAAAGAACACTCTTCCAATAGCAAGCTTTTAAAAAGTAATATTTCACCTCCCCTTGCCAGCTGTACTTAGTGGAAGTTGCCTTATTACTTAGATCTTTAATATTCTTTTGTGATCTTAGGTCACATCTTTGTTGATACCACCCTGTGTCTTCTGCGCAAGAACGAGTTATCTGATGTTTCATTGTTCTTTTCATTGACAAGGTTAAAAATTGGGGTGGGGGGACGGGGGCAGGAATTGTTGGCAACCCAGTCTTTATAGGCCTTATGAAACACCATCCCCTTAGTGCTCTGAACTGTCGAACTGTCCTGTCCTTTGCAGTCCTGTGGACATAATTCCTTACACACCATTCGGTTCACCTGATAGTAAAGTTTCATGAAAGAGGTGAAGGTGATGAGTTTTCTGTTTTGTCTTAGGACAGTGTTCTGCCCTCTACTCTAGTGAATGGATATTGAGGTCAGAGGAGGTAAGATTGTGGCCATATGGAAAAGGAGGAGGGAATCAGGGACAGACAAAGTCTTGCACTTGGAGGAAGATGACTGAATGAGACCTACTTCATGCTGAAAAATGTTAGTTGAGCCTAAGTATAGTAGATAAACTCAAAATTTTCTCATTAATGCTTGTATTTAGGAAAGTCACAGGAAATATTTTTTAACAAGGTGAAGGAATTTATGAGATTTCTTTAAAAGCTGGCATGTTTTTAGATTAAGCATATGTTAGTGCATATGAATAGTCATTGCAATATACATAAATGCCAGGAAAATTCATTTGCCCTGGAAAAGTATTTGCAAAGTCTTATTATATGAAAGAATAGCATGCAGATACCAAATATTTCTTGACACATATAATTTGTGAAAGAACCAGAAGTGACAGAGCTAGGAAAGCAGTTGGTGTTTTAAGGTGAAGGAATTGTTTCTTTCTCTAAAGATAAAAAATGTATAATAATTGTAAAAGAAACATCCATTTGCTTCTGTTAAGTCCATTTGTTTTATTGGGATAACAGAGATTAATTTTTGAATATTCTGTTGCCAGAAGTTTTGCACCCTGACTTTACAGATTATTAACGTTATGTGGGCTTACGATTCACTCTCTGCCACCTTGCTGAATATTCTCAGTATTTATTCAGAAGCAGACTGTTGTTCTCTTTCCTCTATCACTGTAAAATAGACAGTTGGTACTTACTGCTCTCTGAAATCTCGTCCAAAAGTAAAAGTACAAAGTTATTGTTTGCAAATTTATAATCATTAGCACAGACAAACCTAATAATGTAAGACTGATGACATTTGAGATCCTTCTAGTTCTTGAATCCTATCACAAACAGACACATAAAGGAGGTTGGTGGGGTTTTTTTACATTTAATTTATTTAATTTATTTATTTATTTAATTGAAGTATAGTTGATGTACAATATTATGTAAGTTACAGGTGTACAATATAGCGATTCACAATTTTTAAAGGTTATACTCCGTTTATAGTTACTATAAAATATCGGTTGTATTTCCTTTGTTGTACAATATATCCTTACAGCTTATTTTATACATAATAGTTTGTAAAAAGTTTTAATTTTGTTTAATGTATTGATATTTTGAATTGCTATAATGAAAATTAGGGATTCAATTACGTGTGGATGAAGTAAGTGGTCCTTTTTTCCTTTTCTGCATTATCTGAAAAGAATATACTAGAAAAGTGGAATGATGGGTTAAGAGAAAGCACGTGGGTACTAACAGAGGTATTTTAATTTTTTTCTTGAAGAAATATTGCCACACTGGCAAATAATGCATGTAGGTTTGCTATTCTTTACTTTCTTTACTTTTTTTTTTTATATTTTACTTTCAAAGTAAAATCTTTGATTTGAATTTTCTAAATTTAATCATTTTAGCTTAAAATACTTCCCGTGTTTTAAATTGAAAACTGTTTCATATTATGCCTCTTAAAAATTTGAAATCAGAGACTTTTTATAATAATCTGTAATGGAAAAGAATCAGAGAAAAAAAAAAAAAATATATATATATATATATAACTGAATTACTTTGCTATACACCTGAATCTAACACAGTATTGTAAATCAACTATAATATTTTAAAAAATCAGAGACTTTTTATAATAATAGAAATATGAATGTACAATAAAAGCCCATTTGCTAATGTACCCTCAAAACACCCCAGAAACTATCTTTGGTGGGGAAGGGCGGAGAGGTAGGTCTTTGAAATTTCAGTAAATATACACAACAGCTGTTCTTTGGCCTCCATTGCCTTATTTTTAATATTGGGTGACATCTTTTGCCTCTCCCAACCCCACCCCTGGGACAGAATATAGGAGAATCTCAGGATGCCCTACTGTACATGAATGACTAGAGGTGATTAGGTGGAAAAGTCAATGAAGGAAAAAACATTGTAGCATAAGAGGAGACTATCCAACAGAAAACCGAGACATCGCGTGTCTCAGACTTTATAATCAGGTTCAAAAGAAAACTTAATTGCTCCATGCTGTCAGTGAGATATGAAGACACTGCCTTGGGGGCAGGGGGAGCAACGTAGGCACTGCAGAAAGAGACTAGCGAGAAAAAAGTAGAATTGCCTGGAAACTAAAAACAGGAGAGCAGCATTTAGAACTAGAAAGGCTGACGTACAATTAGAAAACAAAGTAAAGCAGAGGACAGCCTTGAGGAATGTTCCCAAGATTCAGAAGGAAAGAATAAAGAGATGTCAGATTTCCCTAAAGAAGAGGTCAGAATGAATGTAACAGACAGTAATTGCAAATAAAGAAGAAAAGTTGCCTGATTTATTATAAAAAGATACGACTTGAGATTGAGAATGTTTGTAGGCATGTGACTCTTCAGCATTTCAAAGGAAAACCGATGTGAGTTAGGCCGAGGGTTTTGACAGCAGGGGTGGAAGAGCAGTGCCTTGAGAAGCTATGGCTTTCCCTGAGCCCTGGCCATGGGAGGAGCCTGTGCTCCGTTCCTGCAGTGCCCAACAGTGGTGGGGTCGTCACACCTCTGAACTGTCTGGTATGGTGTAATTATTGTTCCTGGCTACTTAGCTTCCAAGCCTGATAGTCAGACTCGCAGTTCCTGTGAGCTGCCTAATAACCTTTAAATAAATTCCTTTCCTGCTCAAACCAGCTAGAAGGTGAAAATGTCTTCTCTTGAGTGTTAGTGGAGAAACTGATAATACACTTGACTATAAGAAAAATCTTGGAGCTCAAAAGAACCAAAAGTGTATTTGTCATAGTTTCTGAACCTTTGCAGTATATGTAGAAACAACTAAATATGCCCATAAAAAGATTTGTACAAAAATATTCATAGCAGCCTTATTCACAATATCCAAAAACTGGAAACCACCCACATGTTCACCAGCAGGATGATGGATAAGCAAACCTGCCATATACAATAGAATAGTGCTCAGCAGTTTTCAAAAAATTACTAATATACACAAGGTGGTGAATCTCGAAACATTATGTCAGATACAAAGACATACTGTATGATTCCATTTACATGAACTTCAAGAACATGCGAACATAATCTGTGGTGACAGAAATCAGAAAGAGGTTGCCCCAGATGGTAGGGGGTAGGAGTTGACTGGAAAAGGGGTACAAGGGCACTCTGAGTGATGGAAATAGTCTGTATTTTCTTCTGGGTGGTAGTTAATCGAGTGTATACAGTTGTCACAACTTATTGAACCGAACACTTAAAATCTGAACATTTTATTCTATGTAAATTTTCTCTCAATTTAATAAAATAGATCTGATTAAACAAACCAAAAAAAAATCACTTGGGAAATGAAATATATTCTTTTGCACCTAGACAGAAATAAAAATTGTATTAATAGATTTTTTTTATGAAAGATCATTGCCTGTCAAAAACATGGGATGGCAGCTAGAGCTGTACCATCAATAAGTTCATTGCCTTCAACTATTGTGTTACTTTTTTTGTTCGTTTGTTTGTGGCCACATTGTGTGGCATGTGGGATCTTAGTTCCCCAACCAGGAATCGAACCTGGGCCCCCTGCGGTGGAAGCATGGAGTTTGAACCACTGGACTGCCAGGAAAGTCCTATGTTACCTTTTTTAAAGGAGGGAAAAAATAAAATGGGCATTCAATTCGAATGTTTAAAAGAATAGTACTGGGCTTCCCTGGTGGCACAGTGGTTGAAAATCCGCCTGCCAATGCAGGGCACACGGGTTCGTGCCCCGGTCTGGGAAGATCCCACATGCTGCATAGCGGCTGGGCCCGTGAGCCATGGCCACTGAGCCTGCGCGTCCAGAGCCTGTGCTCCGCAACGGGAGAGGCCACACTAAGGAGGATGGAGGGAAAAAATAGATAAAACAATATCTTACAATGGATTTGTGAGAAGAAAAAACAAATAGTGAGATACAGAAAGGATGAAAACAATTACAGAAGATATTTTTAACTGTGACCACTATTAAATGCAGTGAATTTGAAAATTTGATAAATTTGCCTTTTTTGGAATTGAAGAAATTTAGAGTTACCAAGAATTATCTCCTAAAAAATGTTTTAGGCCTAGGTGAGTTCTCAGGTGAATTTTTTTCAAATGATTAAGGAATTGAACATTCTCATGCTGAATGTAAACTGTTTTTGGAACAATTCATTTTGTGACATTAATGTAATCCTAGTATGAAAACCTGGCATTGAAAGGCAGAATTATGGAGACACTAAAAAGTTCATGGTTGCCAGGGGTTGGGGGCGTTAAGGGATGAACAGGTAGAACACAGAGGATTTTTAGGTCAGTGAAACTACTTTATATATTATGATGCATACATGTCATTATACATTTATCCAAACCCACAGAATGTATACCACCAAGAGTGAAAACTGTGGCCTTCGGGTGATTATGATGTGTCAGTGTAGGTTCATCGATTGTTAACAAACAGCGGGAATTCCCTGGTGGTCCAGTGGTTAGGACTTAGCGCTTTAACTCCTGGGGCCTGGGTTCTATCCCTGGTCGGGGAACTAAGATCCCACAAGGCACGTGGTGCAGCCAAATTTAAAAAAAAAAAAAAAAGCTAGATGAAAAAAAATTGTAGCATGTGTACTGCTCTTGTTGGGGGATGTTGATGAGGAGGGGCAGGGAGGGGAGGCTTTGCATATATTGGCACAGAGGGTATATGGATCTCTTAATCATCCTCTTAATGTTTCTGTGAACCTAAAATGACTCTAATTAATTTTTTAAACCTGGCAAAAAGAGCTTTTTAAAAAATGACAAATATCACCCATGAATATAATACCAAAAAAGAAAAAGCACCCAGTTAAAATAATAACAAATTAGGGCTTCCCTGGTGGCTCAGTGGTTAAGAATCCACCTGCCAATGCAGAGGACACGGGCTCAATCCCTGGCACAGGCCACAGAGCAACTAAGCCCATGCGCCACAACTACTGAGCGTGTACTCTAGAGCCCACGAGCCACAACTACTGAACCCGCGTGCCTAGAGCCCGTGCTCCACAGCAAAAGAAGCCACTGCAATAAGCCCGCGCACCACTCGCCACAACCAGAGAAAAGCCCGTGTGCAGCAATGAAGACCCAACATATCCAAAAATGTAAATAAATAAAACAAAATTAATTAATTTTTTAAAATAATAGCAAATTGAATTCAACAGTATATTAAAAGAATAATGCCCATGAACAAGATTTCTCTTAGGAAATATGTCAGTGTGATGTCCTAAGAAGAATGTGAAAGTACATATAGTACAATTTAATATCCACTCCTTTTTGGTAAATACAACTTTGAAAAGAAATGCAGTTAATTCCCTGCTTAGATAAGTATTTCAGACACACTGCCAACAAACTTTTAACTGTGTGACATTAGTGATATTCCCATAAAAACCCATTGGGGAAACTTACCTGCCCATTACTTTTATGCTATTTGGGAGTTTGGGTCAGTGAATTAATGATATTAAAGGAGAGAGAACTAGTAGAAAGAAAGAAAGAAATATATTATTTGTAGGTAATACAGGATCTACCTAAAAACCGAAAGAGTTGAGTCAGGTAGCCAGATGCAAGAAAAATACACAAAAATAATACACAGTTTTTGGAAGTTACCATCAAATTAGAAAGCTATAGTCATTTTAAAGATAATCCTGGGACAGGAATAGGTAACCAGAAACAGACCCTGGTAAAATTTACTGATAAAGGAGGCATCACAAATTAGTAGAAAAGGGAGGATTATTCGATGGTATTAGGACTTTGAAAAAAAACTAAGCTTTTCAGTTCCGACCATAGAAAATATTAAAATAGAAACATGTATCTCAAACGTTTGCGGAATGAAGGACCTTCTACATTTATAAGTACTGGAATAAAATTATAAAGGAAATGATCAGTAAATATAAATTAAAAACTGAATGTTTTTTAAAAACAAGAATAATCACAGCAGTTGTGGAAAGCATTAGCATCAAACATGATGGACTAGGAGAGGCAGCATACAAGCACAGGCTTAGGAGTCAGGCTGCTTGGATTGGAGCCCAACTTGGCCAGGACTTTGGACAGGTTGCATAGAGGTTAAATGGTTATTTCACCTCTCTGTGCCTCATTTTCCTCATCTGTAAAATGGAGAAACTAATGGTACTTTCCTCAGGGGGTTACTGAGAAGATCAACTGATAAAAATAGTGCTGGCACATATTAAATGCTCAGTAGATGTTAACAGCCAGCCATTAGTCATTGTAAAGTGACTTACACAAACTAAGAAGAAAAAACTGAGACAGCCTCTCTTTCCTCCGTAAATGAAAGATGAAGGGTACAAATAAAGAACAACAAAAAATTTGTTGAGCACCAGTGATAATCATGTTTTAAATAATTGGGTCCAGTGTTGAGGTTGTGGTGAAAAGGATGTTCCCATAGGGGTGTGCAGTGGTGTGACTTTTAAAACGGGACTTGTTCCTACATTTTCAGTCACTAATTCACTTCTCTGAGTATATCCTAAGAAGAAAGAGTCCTAAATATGGAAAAATACTTCTCTACAAAATGATTCAAATTGACTAACTTACAGTAGTGAAGAATTGGAAACAATCTAAATATCCAGCAGTAGAGAAACAGTTACATAAGTTATGATAAATCTACTTGAAATACTGTATTAAGTAGTCATTAAAATTTTTTGAAGAGTTTGCAACAGCATGGAGAATGGAACTGCTGTAATGTTAAGCTGAAAAAAATCACAACTTAAATTGGTATATATAAAATGATTATAGCTACATTTTTGAAAGCATATGCTTAAGGGGGAAAATGTCTGTGTGGAAATACACCAAAATATGAACAGCACTTGTCTTTGGGTGCTGGCACTTTGGCCAGTTCTTAAAATAATTATTTCAATTTCTCTGTAATTTCTGTTTAATAAGCATATATTTTACTGTAGGATAAAATATTTTTTAAACTAATACTATGCTATTAGAAATGGCTCTATTTAGCTCATCTATATTTTTAGCTTTGATGCCTAAAAGGACAAATTATCTAAGTCTGACTTATTTTGTAGATAAAGCAATGGTTTTAAAACATCACCCAGACAAACGGAAAGCAGCTGGTGAACCAATAAAAGAAGGAGATAATGACTACTTCACTTGCATAACTAAAGGTAAGAAAACGCGTTAGAGTCAGAAATTTCCGTTAGTGAAGATTATGTATTAATTGCTGGGATTAGGTGTCCTATGTGTATTGTACTTCATTTATACCATAACATTTAAAAACGTCTTTAGTTAACATCTGGTTATTTCTGGTAGTCTCCCCCAGTGCCTCACCACACAAAGTGAGGCTCTCCTACCCAGCAGCATCAGCAACCCTGGTAGCTTGTCAGAACTGCAGCAGCTCAGGCCCTGCCCCAGACCTCCTGAACTGGAGTCTGGATTTTAACAAGATTCCCCAGGTGGTTCTTTTGAGAAGCGCATCCTAGAGTTAATTCATATACCTGTTATGTTTAATGATGAGAATACTAAGATCTTTTCCCATTTCAGACACTTGCGGGGCTAAACTGTTCCTCAGACGTTTTGCTTATTTAAATGAAGAAGTTGATTCTATCCTAGTAAGGGATCCCCCCACAAGCCATCAATGGATTTTTAAATAGCCATATCCTCATTAAGCAAATTAATAGAGGGAGCCGCCATACCTAAGTATTTCCTTAAATGTGATTTTACAGTTTGATGCTAATTTTTAAAAAATTGTATATACATCTTTCAAACTTATTCTTTGTTGGCCCACTCATACACAGTGCTCGGGATGTCAAAGATCTTTTGATCTTTCACAACCTTGGGATCTAACAGTCTTCTAGCTATTTCTTTTTCCTCAGAGTCATGCTTTCCTAAGGGTTGAGTGTTTCTGTACTTATATGGTTTGCCAAGTATGCTATTATAATGAAACTGCCCTTATTTTAAAAGCCGGTCGATGACTCCACTGATGAATTTTGATAAATAAACATCAGGATTATTTTTTTTAAAAAAAGCGGTTGAGTGTTTATTGTTTTGTCCTTTGCCTTCCAGAAGAGGTACTTTAAAAAGTTCTTAAGTCCAGTTGTGCTAGAGCTATTACCTAAATCCTACCTTCCCCACAAGCACACAAAAATTTTAAATATGAAAAATAACCTTTTTTAAGAAAAAAATGTAGCATTGTGGTGATGTGACCTTATGATTTTTTTCCTCAGCTTATGAAATGTTATCTGATCCAGTGAAAAGACGAGCATTTAACAGTGTAGATCCTACTTTTGATAACTCAGTTCCTTCTAAAAGTGAAGCAAAGGACAATTTCTTTGAAGTGTTTTCCCCAGTGTTTGAAAGGAATTCCAGGTGCGTTAAGGCATCCCCTTGTGATCATAATGCTCTATTGGCTGGCTTTTTTTTTTTTTTTTTTTTTTTTTTTTTTAGAAAAATGATCTTTAATTGAACTGAATGCAGAGGTTGGTTGTGCTATGATTCTCTGTTGGTTGGCTTCTTATAGTTCCAAGTTTCTGGTTTTTTCCTCTAGTAATAGCTAGTAATAGTTTTGTGTTTGTCCTCCTCATCCTCTACAATATTGAGCGCCTCTGGTGAACTTACTATACTAATTTATATTGCTCTCTAAATGGAAGTTCTTCCTTTCCTTAGTGAAATTACAGCTCATGGGATGTTTTTCTTTTAAATTTCCTTTGGGGGAACGATGGTTGACTTTATGTAGTGTGATGCTGATACTTAAGTGACAGTAATTTCCCATTCTTTCCTTCACCTTTGTTAATGGGTACACTGCTGCATTTGGCCCATTATCATTTAGGAAAGCTTTTGTTCTATTTTTGAGCATCTGATTATCATAAGGTTCTCTGACAAAGGATGATTTATATTTAAGATTAAAGCATATGTAATTTATTTCATTAAAATCAGTTTTTAAGTAGTATGAACCAATAATCTACATTTTTTGGTTTAATCTGCATTGGAAGGTTTCCTGAGAATGCATCTTAGTTGCGTATTGGAATCAGTTGGAGATCTTGAGCAGTTCCCTCTGCCTGGGTTCCACCTGGAGAAATTGTGATTTAAATTTAATTGGTTTGGAATGCGTGTAGGTTTTTTTTTAATGCTTCCAGGTGATTCTAATGGGCAGCTAAGTTTGAGAAGCACTTTGATTAGCGGTTTGATGCAGACTATTTCCTCCACCCTTTCTCCTCACATTTGTTTTGTAACAGTGCTGAAGGTGGTTTAAAAAAAAATATATATATATATATATAGTATTATATTTTTTTGTGGGGTGGTTTCACAGAGTGGAAAAACATGGGTTAGTAGCGAACTCAGGGTCTTTTTAGAGATGGTAGGTGAAGTGCTGAACCTACAAGTCTGACTCTTAGGGGGAAAGTGGTGGCGATGAGGGGGGTGGAAATCTATTCCATCTGTGAGTATTCACATTTTTTAAAAGGCAAGGCCTACTGGTCGCTTCTGTACTGCCTGTTTAGGGGCAGGACTCAGTGAGCTTGAAAAGTGGGGTTAGAGCCTGTTTTTCCTGGCCAGCATGGCAGCTGCTACAACCCTGTAATTTACAGAACTGAAGATAACCTGAGGGTTAGAACACTGTTCCATTGTTTTCTCCCCCTCATGCCCCGCTTCCCCTTGCCCTGCCTTTACTGCACCTGCATTTTTCAGCACTGCACTGCTGATTTCCCAGTTCCATCTCTTAGTCATGGAGGACACAGGGGAGGGATATTGTAGGGGATTAGTAAAAACTTGTTTTTAATAAATTAGCTTGTTGAACTTTTTGTACAGAATGTTTTGAGTTTTTCTTTTTTTCAATATTTCAGATGGTCAAATAAAAAAAATGTCCCTAAACTTGGTGATATGAATTCATCATTTGAAGATGTAGATGCATTTTATTCTTTCTGGTGAGTGAATACACTGTTTCTCCCATGCTTTCATTTTTTAAGAAGGTAAGTATTCAATAAGTGCTCGACTGACTTGAGGGATGGGAAAATTGCAGAACCTTCACTGAACAAAAGCACTCTCTTTAGAAATCAAAAAGGTTTTCACAGAATGCTGTATTATCTCCTATGTAATATTTAGGCTTTTATGATTATTTTTTTTGATCTGTTTTCTATTTATCAGATTTCTAGATATCAAGCACACTGAAGCAGTAAAAAATGAAAAATAAGGAGTTATTTGAATCATTAAAAAATAATTTTTCATTTAGCTATTTAAGTATTTGAATATATGACAAAGATGATGTCTCTATAACTAATTCATTAGTTTTTAATACGCAGTATCTATTTTCTATTTTTATATTATGTGTGCTATATTTTCTCATTAAGTATCTGGTAAATATGAAAACACAAAATCACTGTAAGACGAAAATGACAAAATTTAGCTCTACAAACCAGATAAAGTAACCACTACTAGGTTCCCTTAAAACTTGACTGACTAGTCAAGTCCCAGGCAAGAGAGAAACCTCATATTCAGAAGAGATAGCAGGGAGCTGGGATTGTGTTTTAGGGGTGATGAGTATTTTAGACTTTCATACCAAATACAATGTCATTTTAAAAAGAAGAAGAAAAAGACTTGGGTATAGTGCTAGTTCAGTATCAAGAGAGGGGAGGGATCTATTAAAATGAACTCATCTACTTATCATTAAAGTTTCTTACAATTATATGTACCTAACTTAATTTTAAAAGGAAGATTTTTTTTTCATTTGTTTTGGCTTGATTTTATTTTATTTCTGTTTATGTTAGGTATAATTTTGATTCTTGGAGAGAATTTTCTTATTTAGATGAAGAAGAAAAAGAAAAAGCAGAATGGTATGTATGTAAATCATTAATAAAGGAAGATATTTGTTTGGTTCTTTGGTATTTGTGATGATGTAAAAATATACCACATATATTTTCTTTTGCATTTTCTCTTTGTGTATCCGTTTTAAATGAGATTTTTGATGTTTTGAGATCCTATCTCATAAGTTAAGCTTGATAGTGCCAGATCAATAGTTGGTTATGAAGCTTAAGAAATTGCCAAGGAATGTAACTGTCAATAAAGCTCAAGTCAGCAAATTCTTTTTCTTCTGGTTGCTTAACCAGTTTTATTTTCATTTTCCCTATATGTGTAGGGAAATTATTTTGACATGAATGTTCCCCAAAAATTAACCAAAAATAATAGTAAGTACTATTACCCTTTAATGTTAATAATGACATAGCATTTTAACCTTTCAAGACATTATTTGCATTGCAGCTAAATTATAACGTATTACATTTTCCTATCATACCATCCATAAGCAATACTTTATTTCCAATATTTCCTATTTTATAGTCGTGACGAAAGGAGATGGATTGAAAAGCAGAACAGAGCAACAAGGGCCCAAAGGAAAAAAGAAGAAATGAACAGAATAAGAACATTAGTTGGTAAGGATAATTGATGAGTTTTTTAAAGTTCTTTAATTAAATGTTAGAAATTCAAAAGATTAACTTTTTTTCTGGTAGATAATGCATATAGCTGTGATCCAAGGATAAAAAAATTTAAGGAAGAAGAAAAAGCCAAGAAAGAAGCAGAAAAGAAAGCAAAAGCAGAGGCAAAACGGAAGGAGCAAGAAGCTAAAGAGAAAGTAAGATGACCTTTGACAAAGTTGGATTTTAAATGTTCATAAAATCTTCATTCTTCAGATCTATTTTTAAGTACTGTAATCTAGCAGTAGAGAATTAGGTGCTACTATGAAAGAATCATGACATTTGGCACAGTTGATAGAACAATCTTCGTTACCAGCAAATTCTTATTGAGCAAAAACATAATGTCATATAAATTTCTTAATACTACACTCACTTCTAATATGTCCTTTTTACATTTCTAATAAATTTTTATAGAACTTTACCATCTGCTTTTCCTTGAAAAGTTGATGTTTACCTTTGTGTAATTTATTTAAAAATTGTATTTTTTGAATAAGATTATAGAGCATTTTGGAATTCTAATTTTCTTATTAAATGATTTTATTTTCCATTATTAAAGCAAAGACAAGCTGAATTAGAAGCTGCTCGGTTAGCAAAGGAAAAAGAAGAAGAGGAAGTTAGACAACAAGCGTTACTGGCAAAGAAGGAAAAAGATATCCAGAAAAAAGCCATTAAGAAGGAAAGGCAAAAACTTCGAAACTCATGCAAGGTACGTCAGACTGTGATTGAACAAGCACTACATACAAGTAAATCAAATTGTTGATTAAGCTTAAAAATATTTCTGTAGTATGGAAATATAAACTACTGTACACATCTCAGAATATAAACGTTTTTAAATTCATTTTTTTTTAATTTCACACATGCATATTCAGTATGCAACTCTGATAGGGTTGGTTGTTGTTTTGTTTTGTTTTTTAACATAACCATCTTGCCATTTTCAAACCTAAAAAAAAAGTTGTTTATTATCTAATACTTGTTCCATATTCACATCTTCTTGATTATCTCAATGTCTTTTTATCTAAATAAGATCAAGAATTTCATCCATTTGTTTCCTGGTTGTGTCAGTTGCAGGTCCCCTACCATCACCATCTCTCCCCCTTCCCCTGGTTGGAGAAATCAGTTCGTTTGTTCTGAAAATGTGCCACAAATTGGTTTTGAATGGTTGCTTCCTTAATGGTGTAAAATTAATTTTTATCAAAGAAAAAGTTCTTCAAGAAGTTAAACTTGGGTTGTTTTTAAGGATCTAAAAGCTTTCATTTTTATCTAAATAAAAGGATATCATTCAGTTGAGTACTGGTAGTTTGTGTTCAGGTAGTTTTTACTAAAAAATATTGACTAAAAAACCCCCAAAGTGTTCAAATATAGTTTTGTCCAAGAGATGGTCTTACTTTTTTTTTTTTTTTTTTGCGGTATGCGGGCCTCTCGCTGTTGTGGCCTCTCCCGTTGTGGAGCACAGGCTCCGGACGCGCAGGCTCAGCGGCCATGGCTCACGGGCCCAGGCGCTCCGCAGCATGTGGGATCTTCCCGGACCGGGGCACGAACCTGTGTCCCCTGCATCGGCAGGCAGACTCTCAACCACTGCACCACCAGGGAAGCCCCCCGGTCTTACTTTTTAAACTGGTAAAGTTAGAGGCCAGTATTGTTCCATATCAAGTAGCATCGAATGAATAAATTAACGAAATTCCAAGCTATAGTAGAGATTGCCGCACAGTATACTACACCATTGTTGTTAAGTTCAGCATGTATGTAAATGTTTACTGTGTATAGAAGACTCTTTCATGTGACTGTCCAGAGGCTCTAGACACTAGTATATGTATTCTAATATATGCCATCCTAAATCTTCAGTTAATAAAATTGAAATTAACCTGCCCCATTAGCAGGCTTTGAAAGACATTTAATAAAAATACAAGCACAGGATGTCTCTTCAAGCTTTTGGTAAGTAAGAGGAAAATCTAAATAGAAAAAAATGAAAGATTTTCCTCAGATTTCACCTAGAAAATTATACTGAGAAGAATGCAGTATATCATAGTTGTTGAGAGCATGGACTCAGATTTGAAGTAATTTTCCACTTCCCATGTCCTGGCTCTGGTTCTCAGGAGATTCCCTCAACCCATTTATGTCTCAATTTCCTCACCTATACAGTAACTGAAATAATACCTAGAAATAGAGTTGTGAAGATTAAATGAGATCATTCACACGTAGCACTTGTTAGATTTGGCATAATGAGAACTGAATCAACAACGTGAAAAGGTCAGTTAGAAAATAGAAAACTTGAATAGTTCTTAGAGATGGTGTCTAAATGAGGTTTAAAATTCTGGCCTTTGGTAACTTATTATATAGCTCCTTTCCAGCATGAATTCATTTATTCATTCATCAAATATCTGATGAGCACTTAACTATGTGTCAAGCAGTTATAATTGATGTTGATACTATGACACCGTCTTTGCCTTCAAGAATCTGCTGGTTAACGATGGAGAATGACAAGAAAACAGGCCAGTGAAACACTTTAAGATGGGTACTAGGACAAGAAGGTACCGAACAGGTGGTCAAGGAAGGCTTTCTGGATCTAGTGGGATTCAGCCAGGTGAAGCAGTGTGTGTGTGGGATTAGAGATGAGAGAGATCAGGGAGCACTGAGAGAGTGTAGAGATGCAGAAAAGTGATGTTTAATGAGCCCAGAGGAAGGAAGGGCCAGGTCTTGAAGAGCATTATGTATCTTGCTAGCTTAAAAGTGACTCTGATCCTGAGTCACTTTTGCTCAGGATGCTGAGAGAACACTAGAGGCAGAGACAAATTGAGTCTTTTGCATAATCCAGGTGAGAGCATGGGTGTTGAACTAGAAGGGATGGTGGGAATAGAAGAAGGTAGATTAAATGAACCAACATTTAGGAGGTAAGATTGGCTGTTGCCTGTTGGGTATTGATTATATGTTGGAGGTGGAAGAGGAGTAGTAAGTGTTAATACATGTCCTGGTTTCTTGCATGGAATACTGGATGGGTGATGGCATTATTCAGTGAAATAGAAAACAAAGGAAGAGGAAAAGGCTAGGGAAGAATGATTTCAGTTTAGGGCATGTTGAGTGCTTTGAGATACGCAGATGAAGATACTCAGTAGGTGACTTTACTTTGACGCACAAGTCTGGAGTTGAGTGGGATCATCACAGAGTCGTCTACATCCCAATGGCAAGTAGTGGGGATCCCCCGGGGAGAGAGTATAGAGCAAGGAGGGTGGAGATGGGACACTGGGCGACACTGATACTTAAGGCACTGACAGAGGAAGTGGAGCCTGAGAAGGAGTGACCCAAGCAGGTAGGAAGAAAATCAATAAGGCTTTTGGAAGCCGAGGGAAGTGTCACAGTAAAAAGAAGCATTGGAACCTTAGCACCAGATTGCATCGATTAAGGAAGCAAGGAAAAGTGAGGAATGAGAGATGGGTCAGCAGCAGCTTAAAGAAGCATGAGAAGTATTGATACTTTCTAATTCTTGTTTATCCAGGCACGCACTAAATAGAACAGGCAGCCTAACAAAGGGATTTTAATTTGTCATTATATAGAATTTCTTGATTCTTCAGTGGTTCTGTGAGGAATCATTGTTTTATATCATCCAGAGGCCTTCTGCACCATCACCTTGCTTCTGTTTTGCGCCTCCATCCATTTAGTAATGCCTCCTTATTGCTGGCTGGCCAGGGAAAGCCTTGCATGGTGCCCGGGGAATGTGCTTGTCAGTGGCCAGGAGGCCATACAGTCAACTTAAGAACCTCTGAAGGACTTCATGCTTGGTAGTTGTGTTAATGGATGTATTCTTAAGTGCCAGTAGAGATGATGAAAATGTTTGTGTTCATACTTCTAGACCTGGAATCACTTTTCTGACAATGAGGCAGAACGTGTTAAAATGATGGAGGAAGTGGAAAAACTTTGTGATCGGCTTGAACTAGCGAGGTATAACTGTAGAGCTGCTGTTGAAGTCTTCTTTGGGGCTTAGGATAAAGTTTCATCCCCTTTTTTCCTTTAAGTTTACAGTGCTTGAACGAAACACTCACATCGTCGACAAAAGAAGTAGGAAAGGCTGCTCTGGAAAAACAGGTAATAGAAGAACACATCACTTCTACCTATATTTAGCATTTAATTCTGCTTTAGTATTGCTTTCACCTTAGTGTTTCCCCACCTAACATGTAAGTTACTATAGGGGCAGAGAGTGTCTCATTTCTCTTTGGGTTGACTTAAATTGGATTTAAGTGTGTATAGTTGTTACCATATATAGTTGTTTGATTTGTGGTTATCTAGCACATTAATCATAGATTTTTCAGAATCACTGTTAGAAAAAAATCATTGTGTTGACTTTTCCTTGAGCACTTTTGTTGGATAATAACACTTAGAACCAAAAGAGATTTTTATTCTGTCTAGTCTACACCTTTTATTTTACAGATGAGGAAACAGGCCCAGAAATTCAATTCAGTGCAACAAGTGTTAGTACCTACCATATATAGCCCCGTGCCTAGGTGATTTGGAGAAAAGCCTGATGCTGTTGCTGCCACAAAGGAGTTCAGGAACAGTTATGCTAAAGAGAAAAGGCCTAAGGACCAGAAGATGGAGGGCCCCCAGTAAATGCTGTAGGTTAGAGAGGAAGTGCCAACACCAGGTTGGAGTGGTCAGGGAGGCTTAGTGAAGGGTTTGAGCCAGTTTTGAAGGATGACAGTGTTAAATGAAGGTCAGGGGAGCAGCGTGAAATACAGGTAGGAGTAGAAAGTTGGGGGAGAAGCAGCGGGATATTAAGTTGGTTAAGAAGAGTAGAGCCAAATTAAGCAGGTTTGAATTCCAGGATGACCAGTTTCCATCACCACAGGTCTTTGAGTGGCACAGGGTTAACCCTGTGCTATTAATCTGGCATTTGTAGACAAGAGGCATTGGATGAGTGTGAGTGACTAGTGTAAGAATCTCACTGGAAGGACTTGGACTGTACGTGATAATGGGAATCCCTGACATCTTTGGGACTTGGTGATGGGTTCTAAGGGACTGAAGTGGGGAAATGAGTCAGAGATGACTCCAAGATAGCAACTGACAGGGCAACATCAAGTAAAGTTTTTTTTTTCACTTGTGCATGTTTGAAGGTACACTGGAAGTGACAGTGTAAAAGGTGGAACTTCAAGATAAACCAAAGGCCACTTTGCTGTGCTTTTTTACCTTTTCGTAGAGAGTAAATGACATTATCTGTGAAAGAGTGGGTATGAGCTTTGAAATGGCCTTGTGGGTGAATAACCCACTGACTGTAGACTTGACAAGTACTGTCCAAGGCAAATAGAGATATGACAAGAATACAGGGTAGGTCAGGCCAAGGCTGGTTCTTGTCCCTCAAGCAGAGATATGCAGCCTGGAAGCCAGAGTGAAAAGGCTGATTGTGGTTTTGGGGTTGGCCTGGGGGAGTGTAGGGTCCTTGCCTGGATGATGCTGAGGGTCAAGAACCACAAGCCAACAAAGGAGTGTAGAGTAGTAAGATGCCTTAAGTCCCTGACTTACCTATGATATTTGTGTAGATAGAAGAAATAAATGAGCAAATTAGAAAAGAGAAAGAGGAAGCTGAGGCTCGTATGCGACAAGCATCTAAGAATGCAGAGAAATCAACTGGCGGAGTTGGAAATGGCAGTAAACACTGGTCAGAAGATGATCTGCAATTACTAATTAAAGCTGTGAATCTCTTCCCTGCTGGAACAAATTCAAGGTACTGGTTCTAATGAAACTTCTCTTCAACACATACTGGAGCCTAGGGATAACGTAGACATCCAAACAGGAGCACGTTACAGCAAACTTCCAGAGATGTGCTTGGATCTAGACACTAAGTTCTGTGCAAAGTGTGAAAAGCAGAGTGCATTTTGAACCTGCTAGTCTTAGCAGCTTATACCAACACACATATGTATATCTATACATACAGCAGGATGCTTCATCTATTTCTTAGGAATTTAAGGATCATAAGACATAAACCTTGACTCTCACGTTGGCTTATTCCATTGTGGTTTATACTAGGCACTAGGTTTTGTGCTCCATAGTTTGTCTTTCAGTCTTAATCCTTCTTTGTTGCTTCCGACCTCAAACTGGAGCTCACTGCAGAGTCTGAGCTGAGAACTCAAAGAAACCTTAGAGATCCAGCCTCCCTTATTCTGCATATGAGGAAAGTAAGGTTCTGTTTTCAGAATCATCTGTCTCCTTAAGTATGTGTCCAAATGGCAGTATACACAAATGTGTGCTTTTATTTCTGTTGGTTTTTACACAGAATCAGTAAGGTTTTGTACAAACTTGAAACCAAGATTATACACAGTTGATTTAAACATATGAAAAGCAAAAACCATAGTCCAGGCAATAGTAATAATTAGACCACCAATTTAGAGCTAATTCTTCAGATATTGTAGCTAACCCTTCTGCATTAAAAATGTGGGATCATTCTGGGTTTTGTTTGGGGTTTTTCGTTATTTTTGTATCGGTTGTTCTAGATGGGAAGTTATTGCTAATTATATGAACATACATTCTTCTTCTGGAGTCAAGAGAACCGCCAAAGATGTTATTGGCAAGGCTAAGAGTCTTCAAAAACTTGGTGAGTTAGTTTTGCCAAATCAGTTTTTTTGCTACCTTGAATACATATTTTAAAAATAATCTATGCAATTTAATGAAAGACTAAATGAGATGATCTGTATTATATTAAAGTTTTTTCCCCTTCTCAGACCCTCATCAAAAAGATGACATAAATAAAAAGGCTTTTGATAAGTTTAAGAAAGAACATGGTGTGGTGTGTCAAGCAGACAATGCAACACCTTCAGAACGATTTGAAGGTAATGAAATTTTATTTTTGTATGAGTGGAAAATGCTAAGCATATATCTGTGTGAGAGTATACAAGATCTAGGGTCTACATTCAGAATGATTGGAATAGAAAGCATTTAGCAGACTGAAAGGTATAAAGCAGATGTTTTCAGGATACATTTACTTCAGCACCATTGAGAATTTTAGTTCTTCCATTTCATATGCCATGAGGGGAGGGGTTGTGTTTGTTCTGTTTACCAGATTTTACAAATCAGTATTAAAGGATATTGGGACAATTGAAATTTGAATAAGGTCTGTAGACTAGATAATTTTTTATCAAGGTTGATTTCCTGATTTTGAAAAATACACTATATATAAGGAAAGGTCCTTGTTTTTAAGGGAAGACAGGAGTAAAGGGGCAGCATGCCTGCAACTTATGTGGCTCAGAACAAGTTAGTTATACAGACACAATTTGTTGTGCTGACATGTCTTGGGTGTTCTAGTTAATTTGATTACTCTGGACCAGTGTTTTTCAAATGCAAATTATGACGCAGAAGTGGGTCATGAAATCAGTTTAATGGGTCATGAATAGAAAATATCAGAGAGAGCATTACACCTATTACATAAGTGGGTATTTGTGAAACTTTTGTTCATGTGTATGTGTCTGGGATGTGACATATTTTTCCTTACTCTGAGTTGCTGACAAAAGTTTGAAAAGTTCCACCAGTCCTTTTCTCCCTAAACTAAACTAATCTTGGATATGCTTTCCAGATCACAGTGCCAAATGTATGTTTTGGGATTAACTGACGGCCTTGACTCTTCATGACCTGTCCCTGTCTTAACAGTCCCACTTTTCCTGTATTCTTGGTCTGGTTCATTATCCCAAAATTTCAATTTGAAAATATTAGGAGAGACTTAACAATTTCTATAAAGAGGAAAAAATCATTCTGCGTTTACAAGTTGCATTTGCAAAATCAGGTGACTTTTGTCTAGGCTGGGTATTATTTTGGCTCTTTTCAGAAAGATAAGTAACAAAGTGGAAATTTCAGAACACTTGGAAGGCACTTCTAAAGGAGATAATCCTCTTGCCCCTTACGCCGTTCACAAAAATCAGACACATTCAGATATTACTGCGTTATTCTCAGCCCTTTCTTGTGGGACTAGTTTCCGTGCTGGGGGCAGACACTGATGGTTTTGCTTTCTGGCAGATGGGTGATCGTGTGAGGGCAGGAGTGATATGGTACTTGGGCCTGACTCCTTTACCTCTTCTTATGGATTTAATGGGCAGGTCCCTCTCTCTTCAACTGCTCCAGTAAACAAGCTGGCGGCCACATTTTTTGGGAATAGTGATTTCTCATAGGAATTTTACATGTTTCATTCATTTTGGTATTGGGAAGTCCCTCGATAATAACAGCAGATAATAAGCAGCAGATAATTATATGTCAGTTCCATCTTTTTTTCAAGAGAGAGGAAATTAATTAAATCTATGGTGTTAAATGGGGCTTCAAACTAATAAAAGGAAATTCCACTAAGGGGTTCCTGGAATTTAAAAGCTGATTTCAAAAAAAGCTTCAGTCTTTAATCTGTCTTCAAATACAAGTTCTCTGCCTTGTTCTAAGGTGTGTTGTTTTTCAGTTTGTTCACTGTGTCTGTGAATTTGTTTTTAATTGGGAAATAACTTAGATTTCTAGGCTTTACTTTGTACCTGATCTCACAGGATACAATTTCAAGAGGTAGTCTCACTACTGGTAGGATAGGTGCCACTGTGTTTTCACTGCATGATCTGAAATGAAGTAACTAAGCTGTCAGTAATCCATTAACTTAGAATAACCAAATCAGCTTTTTAACCATTTTAACATTTTCATTTCCCTACAGAAGTGGGATGTGTACTTCTTACATCCTTAGGAAGGAATATATTTGTTTCTGATACATGTATGAGGTGTTCTATCAAACATAAAGGTCTGATTTAGTAGAGATGCACAGCATAGGCTCCACAAGATTTTTAGTGGACGTGGTGACAGTGCCACACTGGAAATGAAATCTAATCTCACCTTGACTCTACAGCATTGAACCATGGGAGTTTGGCTTAGCTTTGTTAAACTTGTTTCTTCCAGTGTAAAACGAGAATGGTTTCTAGGCTCTCATCAAGCTAAAAGTTTTTAAGTAGGAGGCAGCTCTTTTCCCTATGCTATAAGGAACTAGATTTATCAGAAATCTTAAATGACTTGTGATTGTGGTTTTGAACCCAACAGTCCAACTGTGTATGTTAAATCTGATTTTTTTTTTAAAGTCTGGTGAGTATAAGATTAGACTGTGATAGACCAGAAATACAAAGCATATTGTGCTTTAAAAAAGTCTCATATTTTTCTGGGATGTGAGCTATCTAAAGTTTTTTCCTAATTAATACCTAGAGGTATATATGTGCATCTAATTTGGTCTATTCAAGATTGCACATCACAGATTCAAATGGGCACTTACCAAGATGTGTACCAAAAGACTCATCTGGGAAGGTGTTCCAGGACAGTTTTCTATCAATTAGGATAAAATTTTCCAAACAAAATTTTTTCTTAAACAGGTCCATGCACAGATTTCACCCCTTGGACAACAGAAGAACAGAAGCTTTTGGAACAAGCTTTGAAAACGTACCCAGTAAATACACCTGAAAGATGGGAAAAAATAGCAGAAGCAGTGCCTGGCAGGACAAAGAAGGACTGCATGAAACGATATAAGGTTGTACATCTTTAGTGTATAGATTCCATTATCAATCATTTAAATTATGTCTTTGTGCTTATTCAATACCACAGTAGTCGTGGGGCCAATATTTGAAAGAAATAACCAACCTTAGAAACTTTTAGCTCTGGCAGTTACTTAAAAAAAAATCAACCTTTTCAGTATAGATTTACCCCTGTTTGGATGTTTTGGATGTTTTACATACTTATACCAAACACTAGAAATGTCTGCAAATTCTGACAACTTCTTGGTGTAAGTAACATCTTTCTCCCTTCCTAGGAACTTGTCGAAATGGTAAAAGCAAAGAAAGCTGCTCAAGAGCAAGTGCTGAATGCAAGTAGAGGCAAGAAATGACTTATGACAATCTTTGTTGTGTGTGCATTTTTATAATAAAACTGAAAATACTGTACAAAATTTTATTCTTAAAACTATACTTAAGTGTGTTGTTCCAGTATAATTTCTCAGAGCTCAGAGATCTACCATTCATTGTAGTGGTCTTATTCTTTCAAAGTCTGAGATAGTATTTCTTTCATATTTACCAGTATAGATGTTCATTTTTTTTTCTTTAGGACTTGCAGGTCTCAGTTCTATAAATATATAGGTTCAAAATATGTTTATTAGGAGTTTATTAGGAGCACTTTAATCGTGAAGCCAGCGCATGTTACTGCAAATCTGGTTAAAATCTGGTAGCTGCTCAATGGGACCTAAGGATTAAAAGAAAAGACAGTTAAAACTAATAACTAGAAGGAAAGTCCTTAGCCAACTTTCTGCATAGGAGAAAAGGAGCCAGGCTTACCAACAGCAGCAACAGCTGGACTCTTATCATAAATATATTTGGTACACACTTCTCGAATTATCTCAGCGTTTACAGCCTGAAAAATTGAAGACACAAGCATTCAGAGCTTTTTGTGGTAGTGAAGACATTCTATACCTGGGACGTTTTAGAGCTAAAGCACGATTTATGATGCGTATCTCCAGGTGTTGTAACAAGCATCATTTTACACCAGACCCAATAGTATCTAAGGACTACTTACATCAATTCTTGCTTCAAGCTCAGGGATGGGAATTCTTCGATTATAGCATAACATTTGCCTACCAATATCTTCACAGATGGGAGTGGAACCTGTTTTAAAGAAAAGGGAAAACTAAGCACTGGAACGTAAGTCAACCATGTGAAAATAGGACCTACTTATGTCTTTAATTCTTTTACCATCAAGTTGCAGCAACATGTTTGTTTTCAGAAGATTCTTGGCTCGTGCAACTTCACTTTCAGTGACACTTGTACAGAGTCGCATCCTAAAAACCATTTGGAAAAATCAAATGTCATAGTAGTTCGAAAATGTTACGCGTTTCACGAGGTAATGACCTAAAGAAAGGATGCTATATTCTATGTATTATACACCACGATGTACAAGTGATTATGATTTCAATTTAGTAAAAAGTTGAAATTACTAATGATCCCAACAGTTAAGCAAAAGTTAAAATATTACTGATTATTTTCCTGGTAGTGTTAATTTCTCAAAAATGATATGGTTAGCAGAGATTCAATACAATATAAAAACAGGCTGACTGCAGTTTGAGAAATGCTACAGTCATTTTGAAAATTCATAAATCCCCATCTGATAGGATCTGACTTGCTAGGGGATAAATAGGTTAGTGGGTCATTGGTTTCTCAAAAGAATCCAGTTGAGTCTAACTTAAACCTAATAATTAATGATTACACTCCAACTAGACTTAGAGAGATGTAAGCCATTTAAGAATGGTGGAGGAAAGGGACCAGAGCTAAATAAAAGTTTTCCAAGAAGCTTTGGGCCCTTCTCCCTGTCTCAAGGTACTAGTTTTGACTAAAACACCACATTTTTCTTTTAGCAATGGCAACTTCAGGTTCATTTTCATAACACAGCCTTTCCAAGCCAGATAACTTTTAGAAATATTTCCTAGAATTCGAGTTGGCATTTAAACATTTTTAACTTTTAAGATCTTCTTTCTGAAGTAATGTGCTTCTTAACAATTAAGAATTTTCTATAGTATAAATCAGCTTCACATGAGACTTAGAAGAAACATCTGTTATGCTTAAAAACATGGCAATAACTGCTACTACTTAAGTCTTGTTCTCTTAATAAAATGCTAATAACATCACCATAAAT
The DNA here is from genome assembly GCF_026419965.1 of Kogia breviceps. Lineage (NCBI taxonomy): Eukaryota > Metazoa > Chordata > Mammalia > Artiodactyla > Physeteridae > Kogia > Kogia breviceps. The sequence continues at coordinate 93,872,960 of NC_081318.1, read as the reverse complement.
TAATCAGCATCAACAGTGTAAAAAGGAACAAGTCTAAAGTGGGAATTCTAAGCATGATTTAAATTTTTTCTCACCATTCTTTTTGAACAACATGTAGCATGTCTGCAACAGTAGCTGGTTCACAAACCATATAGATTCCCCATAATCCTGTATCTGTGTAGGAAGTGTTGAAAGACTGGAAGCTATGGCAGAGGTTGCCATGAGAGGTGAGCTGGGCCAGCTTGCTAGATAAATTCTGTAAGGGAAAAAAACTGTCCAAGAGAACTGTAGGTATACATGCCCAAATTACCAGAAAGAAAAATGAGATGTGAAAATCGTGACTGCCTTAGGCTGAGTTTCTGTTTTATCCAGCAGTATCTCAATAATAAAGCTAAAATTCACTGAAACTAAGAATTATGGTAATCTCACCAGCCCAATGCATCATCCCCAGAGAAATTCATAATGTTAAAGCAGTGAATCCTTGTAATTAATTTAGTAGCTGCACCCACTTCTAAAATAATACATTTTAACATATACACACTACTGTGTATAAAATAATCAACAAGGAACCTACTGTATAGAACAGGGAACTCTACTTAATATTCTGTAATAACCAAAATGGGAAAAGAATATGAAAAAGAATGGATATATATGTGTGTATATAACTGAATCACTTAGTACACCTGAAACTAACAACATTGTAAGTCAACTATACTCCAATATAAAATTAAAAGGGAAAATCCAACCAGGCCAAAGCTGTCCCTAAAATTAAAAATAGGTTGACCTCACAGATTGTAGTTCAGGCATGTTCACAGGGTCCCTTGGTCAATCCAGCCCAGCATTCATTCCACTTCTAGCAGTGACTGATGTGAGATATGGTTACGACTTCTAATACTGTGTTCCAGCTTTGTTTAATAATCATTTATAACCATATCAACCAAAAAATTGAATAACCCATGCCAATATGCTTTGCCAACAACAAAAATTTAAAATAAAAATAATTAGCTATTATCAACCCAATTTGTAGAGCTTTGGGCTATTTGCTTACAAAATTGAAATTATATTGCATGTGAAGCCTTAAGATACTTGTATGAAAGGTATTTTGTCAAAATCTTTGAGTACAAATATATACACTTTGTATTTTGAAGTAATTTCAGACTACAGACTAGTAACAAATAGTACAAAGAATTTCCTTTATCCAAATTCCTTAACACCTGTTACTTTACCACTGTTTTTTTTTGCTTTATCATTCTCTTTAACATATTTTTCAATTGTTTGAGAGTACAGTGCAGATATCCTTTTTACCCCTGAGTAGTTTTTAATGTGTACTTCTGAAAAACAAGGAAATTAACCTCAGTACAAGTATTAAAATTAGGATATTAACACTGATATATTACTATTAACAAATCCTTCTATCCTTATTCAAAATTGGCCAATATGGCAAAAGAAAAAAATTGTTTTTTTCTGGCCCAGGATGCAATCCAGGATCAGTTTATATTTTAAGTCAAAATTCATAGTACAGAGTTTCATCTTCTCATTTATTATGGAAATTTACTTTTAAAATCACTTACCATTCCTCCTCCAAAAGAGCGATCCCAGTTGCCAATCAGTGTGTTTGCAACCATGAGACAGATTGTATCTGGATGTGCCCAACCAACAGCTTCAACAGCTATTGCAAGATGTGCCAAAGGCATCTTGTCATCCCTCACTCGAATCTAGTTAGGATAAAGGATGCAAAGCTCTAGTTAAGATTACCACTATATGACAAGCTTAACAAGAAACAAACTCACCAGCTCCATTAATTGCAAAGTTAAAATGCTCACCATGACAGTCCTTTGTTTTTTAAACAATTAGGCCTCATTACACTGTATAGTCTAGTCTAGAAGAATTTCACCAAAAGATCTCCAATTGAAATAGTCCAGACACAGCCACCAGATAATTACCTGGTCAAAAAGCGCTGCATTATTTCACTGGTAGAAATAATCTTTTGTCAGTCTGAATTTTTCTGACTCTAAATTTAAGCTAATCTTGACAAAACAGGGTTATTTTTGTACTGCCAATGCTACAGTCCTATGCAAATGCCAACATCAGGCTTCTTTCCAGATATAACTATATGAGCATCATCCCTAATGTGGCAAACTAAGCTTCTAACGAGGCTTAAAGATACAGCTGACACGTAGCAGGTTCTCTACAAGTTCTGGCTTTAACAGCTACCCCCCAGAACTGTACTGTGGGCAGAACTTTTAGCCAAGAATAAACCTGATTAAAAGTCAAAATTTGGGATGTTTTTAAAATAAAAGATTACTTTTATGCCCTACAATAGGAAAATGGGCATAGTATCAAAGAAAAAGCACAAGAAGACCAAATTATATTTTCCTTAAAACCTTACTTCCTTAGGAAAGAAAAATAGGTGGTTAAATATATGGAACAGGAAAGAATATAAACAACTGAGTCCATCCTCAGTTGGACTCCTTTGGCTTCCTCCATTTTACTGTTAGAAACAGGCACATTTGCTACACACATAAATACACCACAAGAAACTCAAAGGGTTAAACACTAGCTTAGGAGGCTTGCCCTACCTCACTTCCTGTGAATTTGCAGGGAGGCAGAACTGGTATTTCTCCTTTGTGTGTGGACAAAGAGTCACCAAAATGAAACTTTGCTAACTCAAGCAGTTCATCATGGGAAACTCCTAAATTGAAGGAAAATATGTTATATATCCAGTAGCAGTGCAATGTAAAACACACAACGAACTGCCAAATACTTCTGTTTACAATAAGCTCAAGGTGGTATAATGTGATACAGGTTACACATGGACTGCTTGCTCTGACTAAAAGCCTTTTCAAGAGTAAGCTCACAGAGCACACTTTTTCCCTGGTTACAAGGCTTGGGGCTGCACAGCTTTCTCATTCTGAAGAACAATCACAGTTTTCATAACATGCCAATGGATTCACAGATAAGGATAATAAGACAGCTTGAAAATACTTTTCCATACAGAATCATGTTATATTAAATAATTAAAAGTCCTAGAATGCAAACTAGCAAGAAAAAGTCACTTTTCAATACATTTTTTAAAGTAGAAAAGAATAACTATATCATTTAAAGAAAGCTGGATACAAGCTATGCTTCATTCTCTGTGCTCTGCTATCAAAATTCAGGAACAAAATAACCTCATATAAATTTCTGAATAAATTCATAGCTATTCAAACACTCACTACTTGCCATCCAAAACTTAAGTTACTTAGATTCTATATCCCTTATTTTCCAAACTTGGGATTCAAACAGATTCAGTCAGTGAAAGATTCCTAAACTTACAAGACAAATTTAAACATGGGTAAGTGCCTTAAAAAATATCACCACAAGATTTTTTTTTTTTTTTAATGAAACATTCCATTAGAACATAAAAGCACAACTTATACCCATATTTTCCAAACTAATCTCTGGTATAAAACAAGACAGTGAATGATTACACACGTTTTCACAATCACTATGTAGGAGAGCCGCCTTAGATAAATCAATCCAGAGGGTGACAAAACAATAGGAAGACCCTGGTGGTACAAGGATGACACGCAGAGAGTGCAGAACCATGAACATGCACACGGTTCTCAGCACTTAACAGCCACTTCCACTGTTTTACTACCTTCACCTACAGCCCCCCTGGTTGGATGTTCCAGATATTCAGCTCCTGCCCCAGTACCACCTCTGCTTACCTCTATACAAAAGGCAGGGGAGGTGGTAAATTTTATTTTTTTAAATGAAGCTAGGTCTGGCCTATTTCACTGAAGTTAAGATGCCACTGTTGATAAGAAACATCATCACTTATGTACCAATAAGACAAAATGCTAATTAATCTAGGATAGGCCATTAATTAATTGTAAGGCATCCCAACTCTGGTGATGTCAAAATGAACCAATTAACTATGATAAAACCCACTGCATCCATATGCCACTAACAATGGCAGAGACATCCCAGACAGCTTAGCTGCTGAGGCCCCATCCAACCAATAGTGTTTCCCTTTCCAGGGCAGTTTCAATTGTTGAACCCCAGTCAGCACCAGCCATTTTAAAAACAATGTTAACCAACTCAAGATAACTTCAGAGCACACTTATCTGCCACACAAAGGTAATGTGTTTTAAGATATTTAACCCTCATTTTCATCTTCTCCATTATTCGCAAGTAATGAGCCTAAAGTCTATCCAGGGCAACTAGAATTTTAATTTATTGTCATTTCTAAAGAGAGAAAAGTTAAATTTACACAAAAGAACATTCCATGTATCTTCACTTTGTCCTAAAAAGAGAAAGAGAATACAAACTGGAAACCAATAAAATGTACAATTTGCCTAAATTCAGACTACCAGGAAATCTAGCAAAATCTAATGTGAATTTTCTTTCATTCACTGGCTTCAAGCATGTTCTCACAAGGAAGCCTTGTCCTGATGCCACTTGCATGTTCAGATTCCCATTATTCTCCTAATCCCCTATATACCTCCCCTTCTTAGTAACCAGCAGATCTTACTGAAAGAAGGAACAAATCAAAGAATGAATAAACAACATAACATACTCATACCATGCCTGACCAAGGATGAAGCTGGTTCTCAAGAAGTAATTTAAAATCTCAAGAGATTCCCAAACCATAGAACACGATCTTCCAAGTCTCATCTCCCAGTTCACTCATTTGCCCTTTTCTTACAAGTAAACCCCATCATGTGTGCACACTTGTATATTGGAGGGTCACTGAGTTTTCCCACTGAAAAACTACTGGGCTTCCCTGGTGGCCAGAGGTTAAGAATCCGCCTGCCAACGCAGGGGACACGGGTTCACGCCCTGGTCCGGGAAGATCCCATATGCTGCACAGCAACTAAGCCCATGCGCCACAACTACTGAGCCGGCGTTCTGGAGCCCGCGAGCCACAACTACTGAGCCCATGCGCCACAACTACTGAAGCCCACTTTCCTAGAACCCATGCTCCGCAACAAGAGAAACCACCGCAATGAGAAGCCCGTACACTGCAACGAAGAGTGGACCCTGCTCACTGCAATGAGAGGAAGCTTGCGTGCAGCAATGAAGACCCAACACAGCCAAAAATAAATAAAAATTAAAAGAAAAAAAAGAGAAAAACTCTACTAAAGAGAAGACAGAGGAAAAGTCTGGTTCTAGGGCTCCACATTGCCCTTACCCAGCACATTTAACAATCTGCTCTCTAAATAAAAACTCTAAAGACATCTCCCAATAGGATCAAACTGATAAGCACATCACTCTGTGTTTAAAACAGTAACAGAAATTTAAACTAACCTCCAGCAGCAGCGAGTACTATTCTTGGCCCCTTATAATGTGTGGTTATATAATCCACTAAGTCCTTACGATTTATAGATCTGTAAATGGAGTAAGAAAAGCAATATTAAAAGGAAATTTAAAAGCACAGATCCTCACATAATATACCTGAAATTAAATTGGACCTTAAAGGTATTCTAAGTTAAATGCAGTCAGAAATAGGATATATGCAACAAGTATCAAAGAATTTCGACATTTATATATCAAAAAAAAAAAAAAAAATGATTTAATACCATCACTTGTTTATTCCAGAAGTAGCTACAAACCCAGACACCTGGGAGTTAGGTGGAGCTAAAGTGTAGCTTAAGTACAATTTCATTCAGATTATTGGGGGTAAAAAATTACTTTTTGAAACATACTTTTTGAATGTTTGTGAATGTTAATTTTCACAATTCAAATTTTTTCTCAAAAAAAAAAATCTGAGAATTATACCTACTTGATATTTTCAGTTGGTCCCAAAATTGTCCGTCCAAGTGCAGTATTTTGATAAGCTGTGGCATGAAGATAATCAAAAACAACTTCTTGTAAATTGGTTTCAACTTCCTGCATCTCTCTAAGGATTACTCCACGTTCACGTTCAATCTCTGCTTCTCCCAATGTGCTGTTTTGTATTATATCAGCAAGAATTTCTACAGCTTATTGAAAATAAAACACAAGAAGAAACACTAAAATCTTAAATTTTTGCTATTTAAAATCTATTAAACTAGCATCAGAAACCATGATAGTGACCATCACTCAATATTGACTAAATGATTAAACTGGGAAGAAATACATGTTTCTATAATTTGATATACCTAAAAGGACTAAATTAAAATGAGAAATGCAATCCCCTGTGGTACAGATGAACTTGAGGAAAACTAAATTTGCCAGAAGTCCCCAGAACACTTGTAATGACTGCCTACAACCATTTCAAAACGGTCATGGAAATCGGCATATAACTGTATATTGTTCTGTGACAATGGTAAGGAGAAAATTATCTATCTACTCAGAGCACATAGGTACACAGAGAACCGACATCACCCAAATATTTACTACCCAAGATCCCACAACAACGAGGCTACTATATTAAGAAGCCAAGAACCATCGTAATCTAATATATACCCCCAATGAACCACTTACAGAATTAGTGTCCTCTCAAATATCTTTCCCCACTTAACTCCAGTTAATTGTCAATGTTGGTTAGATTCTGACCATTAATTAGTAAAGTCACTGATAAATGATGATCCAACAGAGCTGGAGCAGTTAACATTTGAAAAAAAGGATAGGTACCCCAAAAGAGATAATATGACTATCAAAGGATTAAAAGTGACCCTTGGAAAAACTGATAAAACCCTCAAGTATTTATACAAAAATGACCCTAATTTGCAAAAAGCCACAAGTGAACTGAAGGATATAGCATGCTATTAAGCAATTTTATCAGAAAAAGTACATACTTCTCCAAAAAAGGAAAACCTAAACTATCCTTGAAGAATTAGTATACAGTTGCAATCACAATCTAAATTTTAGTCAATATAAAACAAATTTATAAACTTTAGTTTCATTTTGTTACTCTGCTGTAAATTTCTGTTCCTTGTTTTAAGTTCACTTTAAGGTGACTTGTCTCAGAAGCAATAATGTTCAAATACCAAGCACCTCCTGTAATTAATTATCTCTACAGACTACCCAACATGACAAAACAGACTGCTAGAATAGGCTGGGACTGAGATCCTGGGCAAAAAGAAAAAATTATCTGTAAAACCATCTCTCTGTCTAACACAATGTTGTAAATCAACTATGCTCCAATAAATATAAAAACAAAAACAAACAAAAAAAGCCTATCTGTCCCGACAAGAGAAATAAAGGCACAGGTGGATAAGGAAGAGCCCAAAGACAGATGGGCGGACAAGAGATCCTGTGTGAAGACCCTCCTTTATTTGGAAGCAGTAGTCTAGATTGGTACCTTCTAAAGTGGGAATTCATATTTCCCAATATTTATGTTTTACTCAGAATCTTCTCTCTTTCTAATGTATATGTAATACTGTATATGTTAGTATAGCAGTACATGTATTTAATTTATACATATACCTATATTGAGGATATATGTTCAAGTCTCTTACTGATAAGAATGGATGATCATGAAAGTTTGAAGACCGCTTGTCTAAACATCTAATTATTACCTCACACACCAGGTTTCACCCAACTGAGAGTATAAAAGCCTCAAGCAAATTCCCAAAGTGGGATCTGCTTCAGAGAGCACTTCCATTTTGGATTCCTCAAAGAGCGCCTCTTTTTTCCATTTCCACACCCACTGGCAAGGACTCTGTCCTTCCCAGCCAGAAGCCAGAAAGAAAAAAAAAAAAGGCCTTCTAAATTCTCTCTTCGTTTCTCTAGTCCTCTTTTTTGCTTTCTTTGTTGTTCTCTGTGTAAATAAAGGAGAGAAACAGGCTAGAATGAACAGTCCTTTAAAGTAGGCTGGTCTAGCCCTTTGTTCTTAGTGCCTAACTGGTCCTGGGGCAAAAACTATTTCTAGGGAAATCATTAAGAATCTAACCAATGTTTTTTGCAGTTCAAACTAACACACCCTCCACTGTTTTCATTTTCATTGGTTTTAATGCACAAGTTAGGCTACCATGTTACGAAAATTTTGCTTTATTTGCAGGTGGTAGGTGTTTTGTTTTGTTGTTGTTTTGACAAAGCAACCTGACACAGTGAATCTTAGTGAGAAGACACACATTTGAGTCCCCAGTAAGCCACTAAGTTATGTGATCCGGGGAAAGTCACAGTCTGGGCTGGGCCTCAATTTCCACAACTGCACAGTGGAGACACTTATCTGATTACTATGCTGATCAAATGAGATGATATATACACAAATTACATATATACAAAGGTACTTGTGTAAAGTGGCATTCAAACATTATTAATGAAAGCCTATTAGAAATCCAAAATTTCAAAGTAATGAAATTGACTACAACTATACAAGGACCTTAAAGATTAATAGTCTCACCAATTAGCACTAAAACTGCTACATTTTTTGGTTAATTCACCCATTGAGAAAATGTTTTGTGTAATAACTTTCCCTTAAGATATCCAAAACACTCTACAACATGGTAACTACAAAAAATAGCTATGCTGTCAGAATAATTATTTTACTTCTACAAAATAAAATCTATTTTATTTTATTGCTATGAAAACAATCATCAATAATCTTTTAAGTGAACACTTGCTTATTCTGCTTCAGAGTTTTTGTAACAAACAAGGAATAAAAAAATTGCTCCTAGTCAGAGCAATTAGGCAAGAAAAAGAAATCAAAGGCATCCAAATTGGAAAGGAAGAAGTAAAACTATCACTATTTGCAGATGACACGATATTACATATAAAAAACACTAAAGACTCCATCAAAAAAACTGTTAGGACTAATAAACAAATTCAGTGAAGTTGCAGGATACAAAGTCAATAAACAAAAATCTGTTGTGGGCTTCCCTGGTGGCGCAGTGGTTGAGAGTCCGCCTGCCGATGCAGGGGACAAGGGTTCGTGCCCCGGTCCAGGAAGATCCAACATGCCGCGGAGCGGTTGGGCCCGTGAGCCGTGGCCGCTGAGCCTGTGCATCCGGAGCCTGTGCTCTGCAACGGCGGAGGCCACAACAGTGAGAGGCCCGTGTACCGCAAAAAAAAAAAAAAAAAAAAAAAGGTCCACACCAAAAAAAAAAAAAATCCCCCCAAAAATCTGCTGTGTTCCTATACACTAATAATGAACTATGAGAAAGAGAAAATAAGTAATCCCATTTACAACTGCATCAAAAGGAATAAAATATTTAGGAATAAATTTAATGGAGGAAAAGTACAAGACATTAATGAAAGAAGCTGAAGACAACACAAGGAAATGGAAAGATAGTCCATGCTCATAGATTAGAAGAATTAATGTTGTTAAAATGTCCAAGCTACCGAAAGCAATATACAGACTCAATGCAATCCCTATCAAAATTCCAGTGGCATTTTTCACAGAAATATATGAACAATCCTAAAATTTGTACGGAATCAGAGAAGACCCCAAATAGCCAAAGCAATCTTGAGAAAGAAGAACAAAGCTAAAAGCATCATGCTCCCTGATTTCAAACATTACAAAGAATAGTAATCAAAACAGTATGGTACATAAAACCACGTACTGAATCAATGGAACACAACAGAGAGCCCAGAATAAACCCAAGCATATATGATCAATTAATTTACAACAAAGATCCAAAAATATACAACAAAGAAAGGACAGTCTCTTCAATAAATGGTGTTGGGAAAATCGGCCACATGGAAAAGAATGAAATTGGACACCCATTATACACAAAAATTAACTCAAAATTAATTAAAGGCTTGAACAGAAGGCCTGAAACCATAAAACTGCTAGAAGAAAACTGAGGAAGTAGTAAGCTGCTTGACATAAGTCTTGGTGATGATTTTTTGAACCTGACATCAAAAGCAAAAATAAACAAGTAAAACTACATCAAACTAAAAAGCTTCTACACATCAACAAAATGAAAATGCAGCCTCCTGAATGGAAGATGATATTTGCAAATCATGTATCTGATAAGGGGCGAATATCCAAAATATATGAAGAACTCATAGAAACCAATAGGAAGAAAACAATCAGATTAAAAGACGGGCAGAAGATCTAAATAAACATTTTTCCAAAGAAGACACACAGATGGCCAACAGGTACATGAAAAGATTCTCAACATCATTAATCATCAGGGAAGTGCAAATCAAAATGACAATGAGATATCACCCCATAACTGTTAGAATGGCTACTATCAAAAAGACTAGAGGGCTTCCCTGGTGGTGCAGTGGTTGAGAGCCCACCTGCCGATGCAGGGGACATGGGTTCATGCTCCAGTCCGGGAAGATCCCACGTGCCGCGTAGCGGCTGGGCCCGTGAGCCATGGCCGCTGAGCCTGCGCTTCCGGAGCCTGTGCTCCGCAACGGGAGAGGCCACAACAGTGAGAGGCCCGTGTACTGCAAAAAAAAAAAAAAAAAAAAAAAGACTAGAGACAAGGGTTAGCAAGAATGTGGAGAAAAGGAAACCCTTGTACACTGCTGGTGGGGACATAAACTGGTGCAATCACGATAGAAAACAATATGGAATTTCCTTACAAAATTAAAAAGAGAACTACCATACAATCCAGCAATTCCACTTCTGCATATTTATCCAAAGAAAACAAAAAAACCACACTAACTTGAAAAGATCTGCCTCCGTGTTCACTGCATTATGTACAACAGCCAACATATGGAAACAACCTAGGTGTTCATCAATGAATGAATAGATAAAGAAGTTGTGATACACAAATACACACTCACATACAAAGAGAGGAGTATTATTACTCAGCCATAAAAAAGAATGAAATCTTGCCATTTGCAATGGCATGGATGAACTTCAGCGGCATTATGCTAAGCGAAAAAGTCAGAGAAATTACAAATATGATCTCTCTTATATGTGGGAAAAAAAAGTCAAAAACAAAAAACACCCAAGCTCATAGATACAGAGAACAAACTGATCATTGCTGGGGCGGGGGGTGGGGGATCGGTGATCTGTATTGGGTTTTTTTTTCTTTTTTTAGTTTAAATAAATTGAGTTTTGAAAAAAATTAATGGAAAGGACGGAAGAAAGAAGTGCACTTCAGGATAAGGAACCAGAATGTGCAAATGCAATAAAGAAGCAAGCAAGTTTTGTTCAAAAACAAAGCCCAGCAGTCAATAGATAGAAAATATGTTCTGACTTGTAGAAATAAAATATTCAGATAACAGGATAGAGAAAAAACAAAAAGTAGGCAGTATAAGTAAATAAATAATAAAACAATTAAAAATGGTTCACTACACAGGTATGGCTCTGGAGGAGGTAATATTTGAATCAAGTGTTAGGGCCTGGTTATTACAAGTCCTGCAGCCTACTAATATTTTTATCATTTCTCATATTTGGAGGAAAAAATAAAAACAGGTGCCCCCTCACCCAAAGTATGGTTCATTTTTTTCATTTTCTTTCTCAACAAACATAATGTAAACAGCACTAAATTATTTCTGAATTCCTGTGGAAATTACATATCTGCAGTATAAATAATAACAATACCTCTTGGCAAATCTTTAGAGAATGCTTTGGCATAATATACAGTCTGCTCTCTGGAGGTATAGGCATTGAGATGAGCACCCATGTTTTCAATCTCAAGTTCCAGATCTAACTGGGATCTCTTTTTGGTGCCCTGAAATAAAAGAGGAAAAAAAAATTATGACCTCTTCCTTTATCCCTCATTTCTTCTAAACACTTCAGACAATGAATATGAGGACATAAGCCTATGTAAGGACAAAATTTGGTTTCTAAAGTACATCAGGCTTCAAAAATAGTGGCATACTTTCAGATGACCCATACATTCCAAGAGAAAATCCTTGTTTCGCTCTACAGAGCAATTATCAGTCATTATTTCAGGTAATTATCCTGAAAAAAAGGTTTTTAAAATAATAAAAGTAAAACATGCTATACTATTATAGTTCTCCTTACCTGAGAATGAGATTTTATGTTTACTGCCTCTTAAAGAAAATGCATTTTAAAAAAAAGTCTTGGGGCTTCCCTGGTGGCGCAGTGGTTCAGAGTCCGCCTGCTGATGCAGGGGACACGGGTTCGTGCCCCGGTCCGGGAGGATCCCACATGCCGTGGAGCGGCTGAGCCCGTGAGCCATGGCCGCTGAGCCTGCGCGTCTGGAGCCTGTGCTCCGCAACGGGAGAGGCCACAACAGTGAGGCCCATGTACAGCAAAAAAAAAAAAAAAAAAAAAAGTCTTACAACTTGCCTTGAAAGCCATATGCTCCAGAAAGTGAGCTGTTCCATTATTCTTCTCATTTTCATATCTACTTCCAGCATCAATCCAGAGCCCAACCTTAATGCAATCAAGTAAGAATTAAATAAGACATCATCTTCTTTCTTTTGAGAGGATGGGGTAGGGGTAGGGGGCAGTCTTCTTCCTTTTTCTGACAAATGCTTTCCAGCCTTAACATTAAAGTCTTCTTGAGGGGATTGACAGTACAGTCCTATGAACTATGAGATTTAAAAATTTTGGTCATCAGGCTATTGCTGGGTGCCACAAATACCTACTTGCCAGCTTTACTGAGGACCCAGATTCTTAGCCCAATGTGTTACTACAGTCAATTAACAAGTATAGTATAAAGAACATCAGAGACTGTCAGAAAATCTAGGTTCAAATCCTGGTTCTGTCATGTATTAGCTGTGTGACCTTGGACAAAACCATTTAACTTCTCTGATCTTGTTTTTCAACTGTAAAATGGATGTGATGATCCCTGCTACAAATAACTATTTTAAAGATCAAATAAGACAATATATGTAAAAACATTTGGCACAGAGTAGTCCAGCAAATATATCGCTCTCATTATCATCAACAGTACATGACACAACAGGCTACAAGAACCAGATGTAGACACTTGTGTGGTATGGAAGTATCACAGGAAGAGATTCACAAGTGACAGTCACTTGTCAAGGCAAAATAATTGCTGCTACTTTCAACCACCTGCCAACCAACTGAAAAGCTTAAATTAAAATCAACAGTTTGCTCTCTCGCCTAATGAGGGGTCAAACTAAATCACTTACTGTGCATGTTGAGAGCCCAGAGTCTTCAGAGGCCACTCTGAGTCCGTTCTCCAAACAGGTTACGCGCGTTTCAGGGACATTCAGAACAACTTGTGTAGCAGCCTGTGTACTTCTCAATCTGTTTCCTCCAAAATATAGTGACTGGTTGGGGGTGGAGGGAAGAAGCAAAACATATCACTATTCTAATATGAAATGTTGATTCGAAAACCAAATCTATCCCAAAGAGACTATATAAAGTACTCTTTCCTCCTTAACTTTTATTCCACTGAGACCCACCCCTTGACTGGCCTATGTTGAGAACATTCCTCAACCAACCACTTTCCTAAAGCTAGCAACATGTCTACAAATGCCCTTTCCTTAAGGCAAATAAACAGTTATTATCATTATCCTGAAAGAAACTACTTTTATTTCAATACTTCTCCTAGAAATGTTTAATATTCACCATAGAGGGCACAAGCGGGGGTGGGTGAGTGGGGGAAGCCAAGAAAGGGAGCGAAAAATATAAAAATACCTATACACAACGTAGAAATGCTTAAGGTTTCCACCGTTTAAGAAAAGCAAAGTTTTTTAAAAGGCAGAAAAAGAGAAGGCAGGAAGGGCAGGTGCTCAAGATTATACTCTGGCTGAATGACTTGCTAGCTATGGACTATTTGCCTGTCCCCAGTTTTTCTTTTCCTCTAGACAAAGCTAGTCTTGCACGAGAAATATACATATACAGACACACTTTTCCTTTAGCTACCCCGGGGTTCGCAGGAAGCAGAGCTGATGATGAAGACGCTCGGTTTAAAAAAACACAACAGAACTCAGGGCGGGCGGGGTGGGGTCCTCACTTTTTAATTTCCCTCAATGGCAACCACTGCGATTTTAGTGATCAACACGCACTCTTTATAATGACTCCCGAGTGACTAGGTCAGGGGGCCGGTAAACCAGGGTCATGCCACACGTCACTGGGGGGAAACGCGCTGCGGGGGCCCAAAGGCAGCCCAGCGCCGGCGGGAGATAAGCGTCCCCGGCCGCCTGATGCCCCACGGGTCGCGGCTGGGAAGGCCCGACCCGCCGCTGGGGGGGGTGTGGATCCGACGCCCGCGGCCCGGCCGGGCGCCGTTGACTCACGCGCGTCGCGCGTAGTTCTGCGGAAAGGCCCGACCTAGCCTGGTCCCGGCGGCACCCAAACAAGTGGAGGGAAGCTCACCCTCCCGGCAGCACCTCCGGCCAGGAGCCTCTCGGTGAAACCGGAGAGCCTCCGCCGCACCGCGGGAAACACCACCGCTCGAGCCGCCGCCGCCGCCATCATCTTCCCTCGGGCCTGTGCGAAGGATGTGCTTCCGGGGTCGTGACCTGAGGTCCCAGACGAGAGGGCGGGCCCCACCAAGTGGCCATGATGGGGATGACACTCCTCAAAGCAGTCGTGGAAGGAATCGACCTGGACATGGTGCGAGCCGTCTAATAACGCGAATTAAGGAGTCTGTAGAAGCCCCTGCCTGTATCAGCAGTTACTTCAATCACCTACGACGTGCAAGGCACAAAAGTAGAAGAATGAAAGGTAACCTGGTACAACATATTATCCCATTGGTGGCCGAAATTGATTGGAAAAAGGGGAATATGATCCATAACTCACTGTCCTTAAAGGAAGCCTCTAGTGGGAGAGAGAGGCGCGGTGAGGGGAGGGAAGAAAGTATGAGTGTTGACCCGTACTCACTTTTCAACACTCTACAGTCTGGCTCATTCCATTCCACAGAAATTGCTCTTGGTGAAGCCACTAATTGCTGAAAGATGGACACTTTATAGAGCTTATCATACAGTCCTCTTGGCTGAATTTGACATGGTAAATCTCTGTGAAATTGTCTTTCCTCATTGTATCTTAAGAGCTCCTCCTCCTTCTCCTAGTCCCTTCTTCTTCACCTTCTTGGTCAGCTCTTTATTCACAGATGTCAGTGAAACTAAAAACCACAAGCACTGTTCTAACTGTGCTATTCAATATGCTCATTTTACAGATGCAGAAACTGGGGTAAATAACTCCCCTGAGGTCAGGACACTAATAACAGGCTGTGTGGCTCCAAAGCCTTTGCGCTTAAGCACCATTTTGCCCTGAAAGTTGCTCTTCCCCAGGGTTCTGGACCTGGGCCTGGGCCTCTTCTACTGCACACTCTCCCTGATGGTTTCCACTTTCACCCGAGGCCTTTCCTGTCTACCCAACCAGTCCTCTCTCTTGAGCTCCAGGCCCCCTTAACCACTCAGTGACTAGACAACTACGCTTGAGTATCCCATTGGCACCTCAATATCAACTTGTCCAAAATGCGCTTCGCTGTCTTGCCCAGGAGTCTATTCCTGTATATTCAATGCAAAACAGCAAATGTTACCTCCATTCAACAGACATCCAAACCAGAAACCCAGTTTCATCCTCAGCTCCTCCCTTTTCCCCCCACTCTCAACATCCAATTGATACACCCCTTTCCTGCCTCTTGAATCTACTCCAGGCCCACTGTCATAGTTTTTGACCCAAGGGATCTTTTTAGAATGCAGCTTTTAGTATGATAGTACCATTATGAAGAACCCCCCAGTAATTTCCCTTGGTCAGGATAAAGTGAAGTCTCCTTAGTTTGGAAGATAGGTCCCTCCATGAGCTGACTCCTACTTATCTTTCCAGACTCATCTCTCTCCACATCTCCCTTCTGCTATGAACCACAGGTTCAGCCCACAGGATCTATTATATAATAACAACAACAAAGGTTATCCCTTCATGTTTCTAAAACACATGTGTGTTAACATTAATAAAGAAATACAAACATCATACATGTATATAAAAATATTTAGGTATAATCACAGGAAGCACCTGGGAAATTTTAGCACATCTTAATTCAAACTTAGTTTAAGACGTCAGGGAAAATGACAGAATAAAACCTCTGAAAATCCTCCCTTCTTTTCATAAAATAAATGAGAAAACTGGTTTTAAAAATGGCCAGAATCTGGGACTTCCCTGGCGGTCCAGTGGTTAGGACTCCATGCTTCCAATGCAAGGGGCATGGGTTCGATCCCTGGTCAGGGAATGAAGATCCCACATACCATGTGGTGTGGCCAAAATAAATAAAAAATAAAAATGGCCAGAATCAACATTCTCAAAACTCTGGAAATTAAACAAGTCCTGCAGTAATCTGAGGAACTCTTCCCCCTCCCCAATAAAAACACCTAAATTGCAATAAGCAAAGGGAGCTTTACAGTGCTTTAACTTTATAGTGTTTAAACTTATAGTGTTTAACTCTATCCTTAACCCCTTCCTCCTAACTCCATGGTAGCCTCGAAAACCAGGATCCCACAACCAAGATGAAAATCAGCAGCCTGGCAGCCACCAGAGGGGGCAAAATTGGGCTGGAGTTCCTTCAAGGCCTCAAATCCAGAGAATTGAAATTATTTGACCTGTCTCATGCTTCCCTGGATGATCTCACTTGCAAGTTTGCCTTTATTTGACCTGACTCAAAGCAAAAAACCTTTTTCTGGGGATGTTTGTCAAAAATATTTAGAGGCAGTTATCTAACTTTGGGTGGCTGCCTGGAGGTAGTAGATAACAGTAAGGGCAAGCAATAGGCAAACCAAGAAGCTTAAAAGGAAAAGCTAGCTGAGCTGTCTATACAGGATACCTCGGTTTTATTGCGCTTAGTGCTTCACAGATATTGTCTGTCTTTTACAAATTGAAGTTTTGTGGCAACCCTATTGGAACCATTTTCCCAACAGCATTTGCTCACTCTGTGTCTCTATGTCACATTTTGGTAATTCTGACAATATTCCAAACTTTTTTCATTATTATTACATTTGTTATGATGATCTGTGATGCCAGTGATTTTGAATGTTACTAAGGGCCACATGATGGGTAGCAATTTTTAGCAAGAGATAACTTTTCAATTAAGGTCTGTACATTGTTTCATTAGACATAATGCTACTGCACACTTAATAGATTATAGTATAGTATAAATGTAACTTATATGCAGTGAGGAACTGAAAAATTCATGTGACTCACTTTATTGCAATATGCACTTTATTGTGGTGGTCTGGAACTGAACCTGTAATATATCTGAGGTATACCTACAGAGACTTTGAAAAGCCCAGATGTATTCCTGGGAATCTGGAAGGCCATGCACATGTATATGGCTGTGTGCATACCCAGGGCTGTACACATGCCCAGGAAAGACTGGAGAAGGCCCTAAACCCTCCCACGGCACTGACCTTGAGGCTCTGTGCAAGCAGTAAGTGAAGGCTAAGGCACAGTTGTCAACCTTCTGGCTAAGCGTTGAAGGTATACCATACACAGAGCTCCTCAACAACAACTGAGAAGTTCATTGGTTCTAGGCATTTATGGAAGTATCTGTATAACCATTAGCTGACCGTTAAGCTAGTTGAGCAGAGACTTCAGTGGTAACACATGACTTTAAGGAATTTACTTAGAAAAGTCACTAAACAAACAAAAGCAAACAGCAACAACAAAGTCTGGGAAGGGGTGGAATCTGATATTCAGAATTGACACATTATATTATTTTAAATGTCCAGTTCTTAACAAAAAAATTACAAGACATTCAAAGAACTAAGAAAATATGGTCATGCGCAGGAAAAAAAATCAATAGAAAACGTCCTTGAGGAAGCCAAGACATTGGACTTAAAAGACAAAAACTTTTTAAAATAAGCTGTTTTTAAAATGTTCACAAAACTAAAGGAAACAATGTCTAGAAAACTAAAGGAAGGTATGAGAATTATGTCTCATCAAATACAGGATATCAATAAAGAGATAGTAATTATTATTATTCTTTTTATTATTATTTTGTATGTGTGTGGTACGCGGGCCTCTCACTGTTGTGGCCTCTCCCGTTGCGGAGCACAGGCTCCAGACACGCAGGCTCAGCGGCCATGGCTCACGGGCCCATATGCCTCTAATGTCCATAGAGGCATAAGTCATAATAGCCAAAAGGTGGAAGCAACCCACGTGTTCATCAACTGATGAATGGATGAATAAAACTTGTTATATCCATGCAACAGAATATTATTCAGCAGTAAAATGAATAGAGGACTTATATGTTCTATGACATGGATGAACCTTGAAAACATTATGTAAAGTGGAAGAAGTATATTCCTTGATTATATGAAAGAAGTATACTCAATGATTATATGAAAGACCATACATTCTATTATTCCATTATTAGAAATGTCTAGAATAGGCAAATATGTAGAGAAACAAAGTAGGTTGGTGGTTGTCTAGGGTTGGGGGAAATGGTAAGACTGCAGGTTGACAGCAAAGTGTTTGGGGTTTCTTTTTTTTGAGGTAATTAAAATGTTTCAGAATTAGTGGTGATGGTGGCCCAACTCTATAAATATACTGAAAGCCATTGAACTGTATACTTTAAGTGGGTGAGTTACATGACGTGATTATATTTCAAAATTGTTACCAAAAGTTGGACAAAGGATTTGAATAGATATTTTTCCAAAAAAAGATATGTAAATGACCAATAAACACATAAGAAGATGCTAAACATCATTAGCCATCAGGAAAATGCAAATCAAAGCTATAATAAGGTACAATTTCACATACACTAAGATGGCTGTAATGAAAAAGACAGACAGTAACAAGTGTTGGTGAGGATATGGAGAAATTGTAACCTTCAATGCTGATTGTGGGAATGTCAAATGGTGCAGTTGCTGTGAAAAACAGTGTGGCAGTTCCTCAAAAAGTTAAACATAGAGTTACCATTTGACCCATCAATTCCACTCCTAGGTGTATAGCTAAGAAATGAAAACATGTCCACACAAAAAATTATACCCTCATGTTCACAACAGCATTATTCATAATAGCCAAAAAGTGAAAACAACCCAAATGTCCATTATCTGATGAATGGATAAACAAAAATCAGGAGTATCTATACAATGGAATATTTAGTGACAAAAAGTAATTAAATATTGTTACAAGTTACAATACAGACAAATTTTGAAAACATTCTATGAGAGAAGTTGGTCACAAAAGGCCACATATTATATGTTCTATTTGTATGAAATATCCAGAATAGGAAATCCATAGAGACAAAGTAGATTAGTGATTGCTAGTGGCTGGGTCAGGGAGGAATGAGAAATGACTATTAATGGATATGGGGTTTCTTTAAGGGTGATGGAAATTTTCTGGAATTAGATAGTGGTGATTGTTGTATAACCTTATGAATATTAAATACTACTGAGTATTACATTTTAAAAGAGTAAATTCTATGTTATATAAATTACATCTCAATTTTTAAAAATACTCCAAATCACACCATCCAAATATTATCACCATTAACTTTAGGGTAACATTCCAGGCCTCTTTCTAGGCATATATCTGACTAGAAAGGTAGAATGGGTGAATGGATGGATGGATAGATAGCTATATATATATATATATTTTTTTTTTTTAAATATGTGGGCCTCTCACTGTTGTGGCCTCTCCCGTTGCGGAGCACAGGCTCCGGACGCGCAGGCTCAGCGGCCGTGGCTCACGGGCCCAGCCGCTCCGCGGCATGTGGGATCTTCCCGGACCAGGGCACGAACCCGTGTCCCCTGCATCGGCAGGCGGATTCTCAACCACTGCGCCACCAGGGAAGCCCGATAGCTATATTGATTGAATACTCAACTGATATTTTGAAGAGAACGGGGTGATACAATAGATGCTATGTTTTTAAAAAAGTATCTGCATATCTTCCTTTTATTCCCTAATCCCCACTTTCCCCCCCTCTATTCTGTGCTTTAGGGGGGCTGACCTGCATAGATTGCTTGATTCATCAGGTTTTTAGTGGGTTTAGCCAATGAAAGTCACCAGCAGGACACAGAAGCCTGGAGAAGCAAGGTGGGAGCATTTATCCCTCAGCTTCCTTGGTGGGGGTTGATGCGTCTCTTCAAGGGCCCAGCCTTCTTCATATAGCTGTCCTCTCTGCATTCTAGTGGCCTTTCCTTCTCTTCCACCTTTGAGACTAAGTGGATACAGGCCTCTGCTATTGCTGGTTCTGGAACACGGTACCCTCCCTTGCTGGTTTCTCTAAACCCTGCCCCTACCTTTGTAAATAGTCTTAAACCCTCTTTAAATTACCCCATTTGAATATGGCAGGAACTAGACTGATAACAAAGTTTCAGATTTGTATTAATCACTATGAGTATAAATAAGCAATACATTTAATATTTATTAAGTAGTATTAGGATTAAAATGGATGCAGTATTAGTAGTAGTAGCATTTAATTTTACTTTAATTTATTAGAAAAAAAACTAAAGTAAAACTGAAGAAATTGTTGAACTTCAAATATTTCTTTACCATAAGAGATATTATGTTCCAAAAGCTACTTCTTTAGAGGTTCAGAGCTCTTATTTAAAACAAAATATGTATTTTTTAAAATCCTCTCTAAAAGGGCTTCCCTGGTGGCGCAGTGGTTGAGAATCCGCCTGCCGATGCAGGGGACACGGGTTCGTGCCCCGGTCCGGGAAGATCCCACATACCGCGGAGCAGCTGGGCCCGTGAGCCATGGCCGCTGGGCCTGCGCGTCCGGAGCCTGCGCTCCGCAATGGGAGAGGCCACAACAGTGAGAGGCCCGCGTACCACAAAAAAAAAAAAAAAAAAATCAATCCCCTCTAAAAATTTAAAAATATATGTTTAAATCTAAACAGTAGCTCTTGACTTCCAGCTTTGAAAGATAAAGACACGCGAAATCTTACATTTCCTCTGACCTCATTCCTCTACCTCCTGATTTTTGTTAGTTATATTATTATTACTTTAAAAAAATAAATTTATTTATTTATTTATTTTTGGCTGCATTGAGTCCTCGTTGCTGCACACGGGCTTTCTCTAGTTGCGGAGACTGGGGGTACTCTTCGTTGCGGTGCATGGGCTTCTCATCGGGGTGGCTTCTCTTGATGTGGAGCATGGACTCTAGGGCACATGGGCTTCAGTAGTTGTGGCACACAGGTTCAGTAGTTGTGGCTCACAGGCTCTAGAACACAGGCTCAGTAGTTGTGGCACACAGGCTTAGTTGCTCCGCGGCATGTGGGGGTCTTCCCAGACCAGGGATCTAACCTGTGTCCCCTGCATTGGCAGGCGGATTCTCAACCACTGCGTGACCAGGGAAGCCCTATTATTATTACTTTTGAATTACTCAAATTTATCCCATTCATACTCTTTTCTGTAACTATAATTCCCATAATTGTTTGGTATGGTCATAATATTTAAATGGATCAATGTTTATCACCAGACCTTCTATGTGGCTTTTCTAAACCTGAGTTCTTATATTAATCTTTTAATTGACCGAATTTCATTGTCAAAGAGTTGTCACTAGTTTTGTTGTTTTGAAAGTTTCATTATGGATATCATATTCCTTTAAGTCTTTCATGTTTGAGAATTTCTGC
The DNA here is from genome assembly GCF_026419965.1 of Kogia breviceps. Classification (NCBI taxonomy): domain Eukaryota; kingdom Metazoa; phylum Chordata; class Mammalia; order Artiodactyla; family Physeteridae; genus Kogia; species Kogia breviceps. The sequence goes on along the minus strand of NC_081318.1, from coordinate 93,851,642 downwards.
TTTTGGTTTTATCCTTGACTAATATTTTATCTGGACTTAATAGTCTTGGGTCACATTTTCATTTTCTCAGAATTTTATAAACATAGCACTATTATTTTCTTGAATTGAATGTTGCTTTGGAGAAGTCTGAGGCTAACCATATCTTTTTTTACCACTTTTTTTTTTTTTTTTTTTTTTTTTTTTTTGCGGTATGCGGGCCTCTCACTGTTGTGGCCTCTCCCGTTGCGGAGCACAGGCTCCGGACGCACAGGCTCAGCGGCCATAGCTCACGGGCTTAGTTGCTCCGCGGCACGTGGGATCTTCCCGGACCAGGGCACGAACCCGTGTCTCCTGCATCGGCAGGCGGATTCTCAACCACTGCGCCACCAGGGAAGCCCCTACCACTTTTAAATATGGCTTGCTTTGTCTGTTTGAAAACCTAAAAAATTATTTTATTCTTGAAGTCTAATAACTTAACTAAGGATATATATTAATATTGTGTAGCTTTGTGTTCAGTGAGTTTTTTGGTAGGTGGTGGGCATGCCACATGGCTTGCGGGATCTTAGTTCCCCTGACCAGGGATTAAACCCGGGACCTCCACAGTGAAAGCACGGAGTCCTAACCACCGGGCTGCAAGGGAATTCCTGTGTGTTCAGTGATTTTTGTCATAATTTCAGGGAACACCTTTTCCCACAAATGGTACTGGAGCAATTGGATATTTCTAGTGTCCCCTGCCCCCTGCCCTTCAATGAACCTCAGCCTAAACCTCACACCTTATACAAAAATTAACTCAAAATGAATCATAGACTTAAACGTAAAACTATAAAATTTTAGAAAAACACATAACATAAAATCTTTGGGATGTAGAGCTAGGTGAAGAATTTTTAGACTTGATATCAAAAGCATAACCCATAAAAGGAAAAACTGCTAAACAAGACTTCATCAAAATTAAAAACTTTTGCTCAATGAAAGATACTATTGGAGAGTAAAAAGACAAGCTACAGACTGGGAGAAAATGTTTGCAAGCCACACATCTAATAAATGACTTGTGTTTAGAATATGTAAATAATGTTCAAAAGAGTAAAGAATTAACAATCCAATCAGAAAATGGGCAAAAAACAGGAACAGATGTTTCACTGAAGAGGGAATACAGATGGCAAATAAGCACATGAAAAGATATTCAACATCATTAGCCATTAGAGAAATACAAGTTAAAACCACGAGATATCAGGCTTCCCTTGTGGTGCAGTGGTTAAGAATCTGCCTGCCAAAGCAGGGGACACCGGTTAAAGTCCTGGTCCGGGAAGATCCCACATGACACGGAGCAACTAAGCCCGTGCGCCACAACTACTGAGCCTGCACACTAGAGCCCGCGAGCCACACACAGCCACTGAAGCCCGCACGCCTAGAGCCCGTGCTCTGAAACGAGAAGCCACTGCAATGAGAAGCCCGTGCACTGCAGTGAAGAGTAGCCCTCGCTCACTGCAACTAGAGAAAGCCCGTGCACAGCAATGAAGACCCAACACAGCCAAAAATAAAATTTAAAATAAATAAATTTTTTAAAAACATGAGATATCAAAAATACTAATAATACCATATGCTGGTGAGGATGCAGAGAAAACAGGATCTCTCATGCATTGTTGGTGGGAATCTAAAATTTCAGAGTGGTACAGTCACTCTGAAAAATAGCCTGGCAGGTTGTTTTTTGTTTGTTTGTTTAATTAATTTATTTATTTAATTTTGGCTCCATTGGGTCTTTGTTGCTGTGCATGGGCTTTCTCCAGTTTCGGCGAGCAGGGGCTACTCTTCATTACAGTGTGCGGGCTTCTCATTGTGGTGGCTTCTCCTGTTGTGAGCACAGGGTCTAGGTGCGTGGGCTTCAGTAGTTGTGGCGAGTGGGCTCTAGAGCACAGGCTCAGTAGTTGTGGAGCACAGGCTTAGTTGCTCCGTAGCATGTGGGATCTTCCTGGACCAGGGATCGAACCCATGTCCCCTGCATTGGCAGGCAGATTCTTAACCACCATGTTACCAGGAAAATCCCTAGTCTGGCAGGTTTTTAAAAAAATAAAATTAAATATGTGCTTACTATACAACCCAATGATTGTACTGTTGGGCATTTATCCCAGAGAGTTGAAAACATCTGCATGAATATTAGTAACAACTTTATTCATGATGGCCCAAAACTGGAAACGATCCCAATGTCTTTCAATAGGTAAATGGTTAAACCAACTGTGGTACATCCATACTATGGACTATTACTCATCACTAAAAAGGAATGAACTCTTGATAAGTGCAATATGGATGACCTCAAGAGAATTATGCCAATCTTAAAAGGTTATATCCTGTATGATCTCATTTATAAAACATTCTTGAAATGACACAGTTATAGAGATGGAGAGGAGATTAGTGATTGCCAGGGGTTGAGGTAGGGAAGGGAGAAGGACAGGGAGAAGAAGAGGTGAGTATGGATATGAAAGGGTAGCATGAGAGATCCCAGAGGTGATGAAACTGTTCTCTATCTTGAAATGGTGATGGTTACATGAATCTACACACATGATAACATTTTATAGAATTAAGTACACACAAATGAATGCATGTAAAACTGGTGAAATAAGAAGGTCAGTTAATTATATCAATGTCAGTTTCCAGGGTGTGATATTGTATTGCAGTTATGAAAGATGTTACCATTGGACAGATAGATGGAGGGTACATGAGCTCTCTGTATTATTTCTTACAACTACATGTGAATCTACAACTATCTCAAAATAAAAAGTTGAATTAAAGGGAAAAAATGAGGTTACATTTCCAAAAGAAAATTTGTATTGTGCACAAGGAACCGTATGGGAAGAATACTGCTTCTGTCTACTGATCCTGTATCACAATCATACACTCAAATGCACACATGCACAGATGTATTAGTCACAGAGGTTCTTACAAATTGACATAGTAAAGGAAATTTAGAATTGTTCATCTGGGCATAACTAATAAGGTAATAAAGGGAACTGCAAATGAATTGGAGCAAAAAAATCTTTGCATGTTTCATAAAGCTTTCCTGATCCAGCCTTTTCTGCAATGGCCCCCTAATGAGGAAGGAGCGATTAGTGTGCTCTGAGATGTGTAATGTGGCAGTTAGAGCAGCTCTCTGAGTCTGGCTGTGGTGCTGGCAGTCTTTGTGCCTAGTCTGGACTCATTGAAGTGCTTTGGCTTTATTTCCTTTTGTTTCTTACTTCTTAATGGAGGTTACACTGAGTGGGAAGGGAGTCCCGAGTTGAATATATAATGACCATGGGAACAGAGGCCACAGTCAATCCCTGGGAATGTAGCTCATGGCCCCACATAACTATTGTCAGAGTCCTTAGGCACTTTTCTATGTTTTGAATGCTTCTGAGTTTGAGTGAATGCCTGTGTGTATAATACTTATAGGTTACCTGGTTTATCCTTGAGGGCAGAGGCAGAAGAAAATGTAGGGCACTTTATACAAACAACTTCACATTCCTCAAACTTCTGGTTTGTGTTTATTAGCTAGGAATCAATTGTAATCAAGTATAGTAGAAGAAAAATAATTTCTGAAAAATCTGAACTGCCAGTTACCTCCATTCAGGCCACCATTTCTCTTCTATAGGAGACTAAGTCCAGCATTTATTATGCTAGCAAAATTTGATTTTCTGTCTTCCTCACCTTCATTTCCTCCTGGTCTGGATGACCCCAAATTGCGATGATCTTTGCACACCCTATGGTCCTTCTGGGACTCTTAAATCATGAATTTCCTCCTCATCTTGTTCTTCTCCATTGATTATACACTCAGCGCTCCTTGACTCACACTGGATTGATATGTACGGAAAGTTGCTGCCCCTGGGCTCTATTCACTCCACAAACCTTCCTAGAGACTGTCTTTCCTGTAGTGAAGACCTACAGTGCCTTCTAGACAAATATTCTGCTCTAAATGACTCCAGTGGTTACCTTTAGGATAGACTTAAACTTGCTAAATCTTCACGAGAAGACTCCAACAGACTTGGTAGAGAGCAGATGAAGGAGACAAAGTCTAGGATCTAATTTAATGTGCGGAAAGCTTCTATAAAGATCTCAAAAGAAATTTGCAAGAGTATGAAATCACCTGAGTCACAAGATGCTATTCTTCAGACATGGGTGTAAGATTCTTACAGAAGTAAGAATTGAACCTATTTTCAACATTTGCTCAGTGTATCATGTATCTGAGAAAAGAATAGGCAATTCAGAAACTATAGGAATGATGATCTGCCAATTCAGTACTTGAGATTTCCAGGGAGAGAAGCTAGTCAAGTCAGTCGGTTATCTATCTACCTGGATCTCCTGTGTGCCTCCCTCTCTTCTTAACCCTGGCTGATTTCGCCAAATTTGTATAGAGATTGCTAATCCTGAAGTAGAATTTAATGATAAAGGTATTTTTAAAAATTCCTACCAAATCCATAAACTGGCATCAAACTCTTTTCTATTGATCTCTTTTTAGTTTCAGTGTGCAGTGGGCAGAACTCTAAGATGACCCCCCAGGGACCCGTGCCCTTATACTATCCCCTCCCCATGGAATCACATTCCTGTAATTAGGTTACATTATATGGCAAAGGTGAAGGGATTTTTTTCAGGTGGAATTTAAGCACCTAATCAGTTGAGTTTAAGTTAATTAGCCCTGGAGGGACTTCACCTAATCAGGTGAGCCCTTTAAAAGAGTATAGAGATAAGCCATTCCTCCGCTGGCCTTGAGAGAAGTAAGCTGTCAGCAGTTCTACAGCCGCAAGGAAATGAATTCTTCCGACGACCATGTGTACTTGGAAGAGGACCCCAAGCCACAGATGAGACCCCAGCTCTGACTGACGTGTTGATTGTAGTCTTGTGAGACCCCGGAGCAGAGAACAGCGGTAAGCCATGCTCGGCCTAGTAACCCATGGACCCTGTGAGATCATAGATGGATGTTGCTATAAGCCCCTAAATTTGTGTTAACTTGTTGTGTCGCTGTAGGAAACTCATACACAATATAATCCCTAGATGTTTGGTTAGCCGTTGCAGAGTGGCTATTTCGCTACCTTGCTTTATCGTCAGTCTCTTTCAGTATGCCCTATCAGCTAACAGGGGAAGGCAGGAAAAAAAAACACCCCTTAACACCAGGCTCTGAGCCTGTGTTTTGCATACTATAGACAAAAGAGGGGAAATTGTGTAAATATAAGTTCTTATTTTGATCTTCCATCGAGATATAAAACTTTCCCCATTGCAGACAATTCATTACCGGATTTTGTTGGTTCTACGTTCAAAATACATCCCGAGTCCATTTTTTCCTTTCAATCCCCATATTCCACCCTAGTCGAAACCACCCCCCCTCATAGCCCAGATGAGTATAAACCAGCCTCCTATCTAGTTTCCCAGCATCTTCCCTTTCCTTCTTCTCACTCTTTCCTGACCAGTCCAAGGAGCTATGAAAATACTGGCGGGGAGGACTACGTCTCTTCCCCACTTAAAGCCTTTCAATGGTTTTTCACTGTTCTTAGGATAAAATCCAAAATGACTCGGGTTCTCCCCAAAATAATCTTGATCCACTTTCCTCTACAGCACAATTCTCCAGCGCTGCTGATCTTTTTGTTTTTCATTAGGCACATGTCATCTCTTGAGCCTGGAATATACTTTTTGGCTAATTCTCACTCATCCTTCAAGTCTTAGCTCAAAACTCACTTCTTTAGAGAAGCCTCCCCAGACGCTCTGTAGCAGATGCTATTGAAGCCCAGCCTCATCACCTGTACCCAGGTAGTGAACGTTCCTTAGCCACTACAGGTGTGGCTGCTGCTCTCTGCTCACACCTGCACCTTTCTATAGAGCGTTGCCTTTGGCTGATGGGAACCGCCTGGCTGAAAGATGCCTAGGAGGTTTTTCTCCCCGAAGAGGGCGGCCTTAACCAATTATTAAGTGATATGGGGGTAAAACAGCTCAGTCCTCTTGCCTCTGACACAAATCTGGTCCTGAAAGGAAGCTTCAGAGCTCCTGGTAGGATCAGGCTGAGGCTAGAGTTCTCCTGAAATCCGTCTTTACCCAGATGCTCCCCCCCATCCTCACTCGGCTGCTGTCAGACCCTTAGAGGCCTCTCCAGAGAGCGCTCTCTGAATGAATCACTTGCACAAGTGTCACCACTTCAGGCTCTACTTCTAGAGAACTTGCCCCAAGATGCTCGCAATAGAAATGACATTCGTTACCGTCTCACATACGTCCTCTTTTCCTTCACTGCACTCTTCACAAATAGTGATTTTATATTGGTCTGTGGGTTGATTAATTTTACCTGCTTCCCTGTTAACCATGATCTCTGTGAGGGTGGGGACCATGCCTGTTTCCCCCACCTCTGCACCCCCAACAGTGGCACCATGTCCAGTACCACGGGGGAGCTCCTAAGTTGTTGAATAGATGAATGAATGTGTGACTTTGGTGTCTGTCTTCAAGATGAGTGTAACCGGCAGTAGATGGAATGCATACGTTGTACCTTAGACCATATGCCTTGGAAGTTGTGCGGTGCTCCTTTCTGTGTTTCTAAGTGGAAAAGCACTGAGAAAACTAGGCTTCATTAATTTACATTCTTGCCTCATGAGGAGGAGGGTGAGGAGGGAGAAAATAGAATGGCAAGTGGTGGTGTTTCTTTATTCACATCAGAGAGATGAGAAAACTGAGGTTCAAGGGGATTAGGCCACTTGCCAAGGCACGAAATGAATCAAAGCCTGAACCGGGAACCTAATCTAGGGCTTTCTGACTCTAAAACCCATGCTTTCCTCCTCCTAGGTTTTCCTTCCCTCTCAACCTACTAACTTATTAAATTATCTTGGACCAAATATAAGTAAAAGTTTAAATACATGAACTTCTTTGAGTTAATGTCAAAGCTAGATATAAATCTTAAAATACTGTTAGTCTTATAAACTACCATTCGTCAATATGTGATATTGTATTGAACACCTATAATGTGTTAAACATTGATCTCACCATGACTAAAAAGGGAAATTGATTGGAGATGATTTTTTTAAATTAAAGTACAGTTGATTTACAGTTGTGTTGGTTTCAGGTGTGCAGCAAAGTGATTCAGTTATGTATATATATTTCAGATTCTTTTCCATCTTAGGTTATTACAAGATATTGAATATAGGTCCCTGTCCTATATAGTAAATCCTTGTTGTTCATCTGTTTTAGATATAGTGGTGTGTGTCTGTTAATCCTATACTCCTAATTGTCCCTCTCCGCATCCCTTTCCCCTTTGGTAACCGTAAGTTTGTTTTCTATGTCTGTGAGTCTGTTTCTGTTTTGTATACAGATTCATTTGTGTTACTTTTTAGATTCCACATATAAGTGATACCATATGTGATTATCATATATTGGTTTTTATCTGACTCACTTCCCTTAGTGTGATATTCTCTAGGTCTATCCATATTGCTGCAAATGGCTATATATCATTCTTTTCTGTGGCTGAGTAATATTACATTGTATATATATGCCATATCGTCTTTGTAATTCAAGATGATTTTGTTTTTGGATTTCTTGCTGGCCTAGTTGTTCTAGGGTCACCTGATGGAATAAAGTGTACCTGTGTTTCGAGGACTGGAACAATAGCTTCTGTATCTGCAGTTTCACCTCCCTCAAAGCCATCCTTAACCCCAGAGTTCACAATGACTCTTTCTTTTTTTAAATTGAAGTAGAGTTGATTTACAGTGCTATGCCTATCTCTGCTGTACAACAAAGCAACTCAGGTGTACACATGTATACAATCTTTTTTTTACATTCTTTTCCACTACGGTTAATCCCAGGAGATTGGATATAGTTCCCTATGCTATACGGTAGGACCTTGTTGTTTATCCATTCTAAATGTAATAGTTTGCAACCCAAAACTCTCAGTCCACCCTTCTCCCTCCCTGCCTCCCCCATGGCAACCACAAGTCTGATTTCTATGTCTATGAGTCTGTTTCTGTTTTGTAGATAGGTTCATTTGTGACATATTTTAGATTCCACATATAAGTGATATCATATGGTATCTTTGTCTCTGACTTCACTTAGTATGATAATCTCTAGGTCCATCCATGTTGCTGCAAATGGCATTATTTCGTTCTTTTTTATGGCTGAGTAATATTCCATTGTAGATATGTACCCTATCTTCTTTATCCATCTGTCGATGGACATTTAGGTTGATTCCATGTTTTGGCTATTGTGACTAGTACTGCTATGAACATAGGGGTGCGTGTATCTTTTTGAATTACAGTTTTGTCCAGGTGTGTATGCCCAGGAGTGGGATTGCTGGATCATATGGTAATTCTATTTTAGTTTTCTGAGAAACCTCCATACTGTTTTCCATAGTGGCTGCACCAACTTAAAAAGCAAATGGGACCTAATCAAACTTACAAGCTTTTGCACAGCAAAGGAAACAATAAACAAAAAGAAAAGACAAGCTATGGAATGGGAGAAAATATTTGCAAGTGATGGGACCCACAAGGGATTAATCTCCAAAATACACAAACAGCTCATGCATCTCAATATCAAAAAAAAACGAACAACCCAATCCAAAAATGGGCAGAAGCTATTAATAGACATTTCTCCAAAGAAGACATTCAGCTGGCCAGTAGGCACATGAAAAGATGCTCAACATCACTAATTGTTAGAGAAATGCAAATCAAAACTACAATGAGGTATTGCCTCACACCGGTCAAAACGGCCATCATTAAAAAGTCTACAAATAAATGCTGGAGAGGATGTGGAGGAAAGGGAACCCTCCTGCATTGTTGGTGCAATGACTCTTCGTTTTCAGGATGAAATCCAAACTTTATAGCAGGCTCCACAAGGCTCCCACAGTCTAGCCCTGCCAGCTCTCCTGCCCCCTCTCCTGTCACTTGCCCCTGCAGCTTTTGGCTCAGTCATGCACAGCTTCTCCCACGTTTCCTCTGTGCTCTGGCTTAAACCATCTCAGCTGCCTCAGCGCCTTCCCCCACTGCCAGTGTCTGCCTTCTTTCAGTGTTCAGTTCAGGCATCACGTTCTCTAGGAGGCCTGGCCTGACCCCAGACCAGCCTATAGATCCCTCCTGTGGGTGCCATACACCCTGTGCAGTTACCATTTTATGGTGACTTAAAAATTTTTACTTTTCATTATTTTTTAAAATTGATAATATATTCACATGGCTCAAAATTCAAAAGGCTCAAGAAGGTAAACAATATGCCTTTTTACCCTCTCTTTTGGCCACCCATTTCCTTTCCGTAGAGACAATCGACATTACCACTTTCTCATGACTCCTTTGAGAGACTGACTAGTATATTCAGTTGACCCTTGAACAGCACAGGGGTTGGGGCATCGACTCTCCATGCAGTTGAAAGCCTCAGTATAACCTGGAGTCAGTCCTCTGCACTCCCTACCACCCCTCACAGCGTCTTTGATTGTCGTGTAGTAACCTGTGTTGTTCAACTGTACAAGCAAACATATGTATTTATACTCTATATTTTTTCTCCCTTTTAAAAATATAAATGGCAGCATATTACATACAACATTGTGCTCCTGTGTTTTAAAACAGTATATCTCAGATCATTTTATAGCACTGCATAAAGGTCTTGAATTTTGTTTTTGTTTTTTTTTTTTGGCGGTATGCGGGCCTCTCACTGCTGTGGCCTCTCCCGTTGCTGAGCACAGGCTCCGGACGCGCAGGCTCAGCGGCCATGGCTCACGGGCCCAGCCACTCCGCAGCATGTGGGGTCTTCCCGGACCGGGGCACGAACCCGTGTCCCCTGCATCGGCAGGCGGACTCTCAACCACTGTGCCACCAAGGAAGCACAAGGTCTTGAATTTTTAAATGGTCTTTTAATATACAATTTTAAATTGTAATGGTAAGTATACAATTATATAGGATTCTGTTGAATTGAATTTGGAGATGCTTTAAGGCATTTCCAAATTTACCTGCATTTAGAGCTTGGCATGTGGTAGGTGAGCAGTTAAAGTTAGCTAGACTCAAGTTATTGTGTAAGGACTAAGCTGATCTCCACATGTTTTGCTGCCTGCAAGTGTCTGAGGATCCCTAGACCTGCGGGCCTCTAAGAGGTTTGTTGAGTTATTCTCTGCTCCTCCCCTGCATCCATCCTGTCGCCCTCTACCCTGATCTCTGTACCCAAGCGGGAGCTGAGCCTTACAGACATCATCACCCAGGCTTCCCGCCTTTGGCTTCCCTTGGGGTTCATCCAGTAGGAGGCACTGCCAGGGGATGGAGAGCGGGAGATGGAGGTCCTTCCTCCTGCTGCTTCCCTGCCTCAGCACTCCAGTTCCAGCAGTGGTTCTGTCTTCCTCTGGGTAGGACTACAGCTCCCTCGCTCCCCAGTTCCAGCTCTCCCGGCACTCATGACACCGCCTTCTGCCTTTGCCCTTTCCGGTCAAAGTAGTAACAGCCGCACTATTAGTCCTGGGTGGTTCTGATCTTGGGTGGCTCTCGGCCTGCAGCGGCTTGAAGCAGGTTTTCCGTTCCCAGCCAGAGACTGAAGTCAGGCTGCGGCAGAGAGTGCTGAATCTCAGCCACTAGACCACCAGGGACCAGTGACAAGGCCCCTGGCCCTTTGGCTTTGTAGAAATGAATTTCCACAAGGACAGAAAGTAGGGAAACAAGTGTTTATTAGGAGGAAAAAGAGTACGTGTGAATAGGTACACACGGGCAGGCTCAGAGAGAAAGTCGTGCCCTCGTGGTAATTTGAATCACTTACATGGGGCATTTCTTCCAGGTTTCCTTAGGCCAATCATCTTTCTTTGCCTGTTTCTGAGTCCGTATTTGGTTTATCTCAGGATCCTCGTGTGTGTGTGTGTGTGTGTGTGTGTGTGTGTGTGTGTGTGTGTGTGTGCGCGCGCGCGGTGACACCCCCTCCCTTTTGACCTCTGAGGAGCCTTTCTACGCATGTGTAGTCGGGAAGGTCTCCTTGACCTCGAGAATGAGAAATATGTGGTCTCTTATCTGGGGCAGGGCTCAGCTCTTCCTCCTCTTCATCTTGGAGTATCTGTCCTCAGGGGACAAACTGCAGTTGCTCAGCCTGGGGCCCATCTATATCTCCTGCCTCAGTGCCTCATCCCTTTTTGGATCCCTTAACCTTGCTCACATCCCTATAAATCATCTTGCCATTAAATTATCTTCAGTTAAACCCTTTGCATGGAATTCTGTTTTCTGATAGGAGCTTCACTGATTTAGGATCTCTTCTGAATCTGAAATTCTCTCATTCTAAGCCTTGATAGTTTCTCAACTGATTTTTGAGCTAATATAACAAAATATAACAAAAGCTGGTTAAACAGGCGGTCAAACCGTAACTGATTGTCCAAAGCTTTATAACAATAGTAATAAAGTGGTGTTGAGAAGATGAAGCACCTAAAAATCCCCTTTGTTCCACTGTGACTACTTTGCCAGCACCAGCATTTATGGTTCGGCCAGCAATATATAATGAAAATACTCACAGAGTTTAAAGAGTATTTCAATGGCTTCTGCCTAGAGGTTCTTTTCACTCATTGAAGCAGCAGATAGGAACTGAAAAAACAGAGCAAGCAAATAAGACCAGAAGGATTTTATGTGAATTAAGCAGTATTCTGCTTTATACATTTCTTATAATGTATATAAATAGTGTTTTCAATGTGAGCATTTCTTAAATAGCTGTTCATTAGTGGGCCGTAAATTGCTTTTTTTATCTATAGGTTGTCCTCCAACCAATTAAGTTGAAAATAGTTTTTTGTGTGTGTGTGATTAATAGCTGAGCAATAGCCTGAAGAGCCTTCAGGGCATTGAGATTGATTCTTTGTACTTTTGAATTGTAAGGAAATCTGCTTAAAGTAAAACATAATGGCTGCAGATTTCAATGGTCCTTATTAGCAAAGCTAAGGCTTCTGAAGCTCGAGATTTAGGATTTTCCTTCAGGAAGGATCAGGCTGCAACATCTACATACAGTTTTTGCTTCTAGACATTAGCTACCAAGAACTTTAAAAGTCACACAAAAAGTAGGCCTGTTTTTAATCGTCTCAAATCAGGCTGCTTCTAAGATAGCAGGACCTTTCTCAGCCATAAAAAGACAGTTTGAATAATTCATGAAATCCTTTTTCCACCTTGAAAATAAAATGAGGGGAATGACAAATAAAATGATTTATGTGCAGCAAATAAATGGAAATTTCTTTGGGAAAACATATGCTATATGTATGCACATGTATATAGATAAGTACATATATAGGAAACCGAGTCCCCCTTAAAATCAAGTTCCCATGCTGATTTTATGATTAACCTCTCTATTCGAAATGTTTTCCTGTTTCTTGTCCTGCCCCTGTTCCCTTCAGGATTGAGGAATATCAGAGAAGGTGGGGGGAGGGGGATTGAAACTGAGCAGAACGTTGTAGAGCCCTCCCGGGTACAAAAGGCTCTCCATGTCCCCCGTTTCTTGCTTGTAGAAAAAGGTTTTAATCCCCTAGGCCTTCCCCGAGTTCCAAAGAGCAGGCTCAAGCAGTTACTAATTAGGGAAATGAGGGAATGCAGAAACAAAGCAGTTAAACAAGAAAAGTAATGGCAATGGTTCAGTGATAAAACAGAGTCCTCACTCCTCCTCAAGGGTGTACAGAACAATCTGACAAAAATCTTTGAGTTGTTCTGCAGGAACTAAGAGCCCCACTTCATCCAGGTGGAGGATGGTGACTACATGCTAATCACAAGCACTTAGACCCCAGATTGGCTGGAACCAGAGGCTGATGATTAAGATTTCTGAAGCACCCTGTTACCTCACCACCAACCAATAAGAAGAAAGTCATGCACCCTTCAGCCCTCACCCCAGATGTTGCCTTTAAAAAACCTTCCCTGAAAGCCATCAAGGAGTTCACATCTTTTGAACAGGAGCTGCCTGTATTCTGTGTTTGGTCCCCTGCACATAAATGCAGTACTTTCCTTCACCACAACCTTGCATGAGTAGATTGACTTTGCTGCACAGTGGGTGAGCAGACCCAAGTTTGGTTTGGTAACATATGTACACACAGGGAAGGTGGATGTTTTCTCATCTACAGCTCTACCTGGAGACTTTTCTTTAAAGCCAGTATCACATAGGACTAAATTTAACATGTTTATTTTGTTTTCAGACAGCTTACTTCTGCTTATATAATCACATGAAATCTTACATATTTTTCTTTAAAATTTTCATTTAGAATATCATTGATGTACCCATAATATAATGCCTTGAGTCAGGTGGGGACGTTGCATTTATGCATTGTATTAATGTACTCCTCTCTGGCTGACTAGAGATATGACATTATCTTCAAACATATGCCACCGTTAAGGCTTTAAACCCCATAATGGTCATTTGGTCATCTTTCTACATTTGTGTTTGGGGTCCCATAACTCTTTAGTATGTTGAGCTTTTGTAACTGAGAAAAAGGGCTCATGTGCCCATGGCACAGAAAGCTAAACTCTGACAGCAGGAGTTTGCAGCCTAGTAGGATTTATTGCAGGGTGCCAAGCAACAGAGTGGGAAACAAGCCTCATATCCATTCCAACTTGGTCTTTGAGTTAGGGGTCATTGTCTTGTGATGTATCTGTGACCTTTCTTAATTGTAGTTTTGGGAGTCAGAATATCTCTGGTTTATGAGCCTCTGGCCAGGTGGTCCACAGCTCCAGGGTCTGTTAGCTCATCTTGCCCTGGAGGAACAATCTGAGTTTGTATGTTAATGATGGTATCTATAATACCATGTATTATAGATATTATTAGTATGTAAATTGCTGTTGTCTATAACATCATTATAGTCATCTGACTCTGGTTGATTAGTGTTCAGTTAGCACAGGACTGAGGTCAGAGGGGACATAAACTTTTAGATAGAGAGATTAACCATAAACTTGGTAAGGGAACTTGGTTTCAATTTATTAGGTGCATATGACTAACTTACTGCCAGTAGATGGGTAACATGCTTGTGTTTCTATGGAGAACTAGGCCCAGGTATTATTATTGTATATAAAAGTGATATTATTGTATACACAAGTAATGATTACTTAGTTTATATGGGAGTTAAGTTTCCCTTGAAAACTTTCTCTTTTAGTCCTTAAAATAACCTGGTGATCAGTTAATATGATCACCTTACAGATGAGAAAATTGAGGCTCAGAGGTGCTAAGGTCACACAGCTTCTAAGAAATAGAGGTGAGATGCTGAAGAGAACCTAAAGCTCTGACCAAATACTATGCTTCATGGCCTCCACTATTCTAAGGCTTTACTACCGCAAGATGTCTAAGAAATTTCCCAGAACAACCTCGGCCTTGAATTTTATGGTACTGAAGGCATGAGTTCATTTAATATCGATGAAATGAAATTCATATTTTAAGGCAAGACAAGAAAAATTTAAACATGAAATTTTTCTCTGCCCATTTGGGCCTCCTCCTGCCCCTCCGGTGTGCATTGTGCATCTGCGTGATACATTAACCAGACCTCCCCCAGGGCAGAAATACCTGCTCAACCATGACAATCTATTTTTCTTCTGGTGCCAGCCATGTAACTCCTTAGAAGATAACATTACTTACGACCTTATTAATGTTACTAGCTATATTACTTGTTTTCTGCCTATTTTACAAGATTGTTGTTTCTTGCATTACCAAATGTATGACCAGCTTCTTATTAAAAGTAATGATGACTAAGTGATTTTAAGTGATTGACCACATATATAGTTCTATAAGATCGATAATTATAATAGTGTAACTCCAGATATGGGAAGAAGCAACAATAGGAAACTATTTCCTGGACCATGACAGACTAGTAAGACTGGTGGTCCAGAGGCTTTTCGCTACAGTTAACAGGGCCTAGTGCAGTAATAGCACACTGAGTAGCCTATCAACGAAATCCTCGCCTGACCTGGGAATGAGCATTCCTAGCGCAGTGCGACAGACTGGTCATGAAATGGGTCTGAAACCTAGGTTGAAATTAAGACTGAAAGAGGGAGTATTGTAAAATAAAGAACATAGCCCACCATCTAGTTCTACAAGGATCAAGTCATTAGCCACTGTAGTTGCTGACCTATAATACACCCTGAAAGGAATTCAAGTCAAAGATCAGGATGAAGCATTTTGGGCTCTGGGAGAACTGGCAGATTGGCCCTCAAATAGTTATATATTTTCAGGAGACAATTTTAAGAACACAGTTTCTTGCATCTTCCCATACTTACCTGTTTGGAACAGTCCTCAGAGCTTTCTGGAAGACTATCTCCTGGGTTATAATCTTCAGGTTGGCTCAAATAAAATTTTCTGTTTCTTTCTTACATTGACCATTAATGTTTTGGTCAACAGTATATTGAAGAAAAACTTGTTCAGGGAGATTCTCCATAAGATATCTTTCCTGTTCTCCTTTAGAAGACCAATATAGAAACGGGGATAGAGCTTCCCTGGTGGCGCAGTGGTTGAGAATCCGCCTGCCGACGCAGGGGACACGGGTTCGTGCCCCGGTCCGGGAAGATCCCACATGCCGCGGAGCGGCTGGGCCCGTGAGCCATGGCCGCTGAGCCGGTGCGTCCGGAGCCTGTGCTCCGCAACGGGAGAGGCCACAGCAGTGAGAGGCCCGCTACCGCAAAAA
Source organism: Kogia breviceps (assembly GCF_026419965.1). Taxonomy (NCBI): domain Eukaryota; kingdom Metazoa; phylum Chordata; class Mammalia; order Artiodactyla; family Physeteridae; genus Kogia; species Kogia breviceps. Next base: position 93,836,092 of record NC_081318.1, on the reverse strand, counting down.
AAAAAAGGGGGATACTCTTTACTAGCACAGCAAAATTTAGTGGGGCTTGGCATATACTGGTCCTTAAACAAAAACAGTTGTATCATTTGAATCACTAACAACATTTTCAATGACATCTAAGTGGTATTGAGTAGTAGATTACACACTTACTATCTTCCTTCCTTGAGTTATCTTAATAAGCTAGATGAGAATCCTTTGAGAAAGATATCATCGGCCTTGTTTTAGAGATGAATGCAAACCAATGTACCAACCAGGTAAAAGAAAACGTAGTCTTTCTGGGTGAGTCCCCAAAGTGAGGATCTGTAGAGAAATTTCAAGATAGCAAGCAGTCAGGACTCCAGAAGAAAGAACTGGGATAGCTTTTCTAAGAATACTGGTAGCAACCAGCAGCAAAGTGCCCTGATGGTGAAATAGTCAGTTTTTGTCTGCGACTTAATTGTACGGTCTGAATTAAATTGTACTTCCTGAATTCAACCAGTCAGCAAGCCCATTAGATCATGGACCATTGTGCATTTGGCTTTAAAACCCTGTATCACCTCTGTTCCATGAGGCTCCATCCCACAGAGCTGAATCCCTTCCTGTTGGATTAATTTTCTGCTCACTATTGGACAGTAAAATCAGCTTAGTGTTCGCTCTGTATCAGACTTTTTTCTTAATGTTATACAAATTAACGTTATCACTTCAATTATACAGTACTTCACGTAGCAACTTATTATAAAAATAGGAAGTAAACTTTTCAGTAAATATTTGTTTAGTCATTCATTTACTAACTTGTTGGGTGCCTGCTCTGTGCCAGGTGCCATGCTAGGCCTTGGGGATCTATTGGTGACGTGGAGCCTGTTCTCACAGAGTTCACACTCTAGTCAGGGAGACAGATACCCAATAAATGGTCAAATGCACCAATTTAAAACTGGGATTGTGACATGCTAAGAAGGAGAGGTGGACAGTGCCATAAGTACTCAATGGATGGGAATCTGGCCTATTCAGGGAGGTCAGGAAAGGCTCCTGTGAGATATGGTCCTCTGAGCTGAGCTACTGGGAGGGAGAGGGCCTGGGAGACTGAGGCACCTACGGAAGCCTGTGAATGCTTTTCAGAGTGAGGTTTGCGGGGTCTGGTGAACCAGGTAAGGAGCTTGTCCTAATTCTAAGAGGTAGCAGGCCAAATTTGTGTTCTACAAGGAAACTCTAGCTGCTATTGAAAATGGATTGAAGCATGCCACCGTGGGTGCTGGTAGACCAGGGAGAGAACCATTGCAATAGTCCATGGAAGAGTAATGTAGTCCAGAAGAGGCTAATTTTAAACTGTAGTCAGGCACTGCTGTTTCCCTCTCTCTCTTTTTTAAAAAAATTAATTAAATAATTTATTTACTTTTGGCTGCATTGGGTCCTTGTTGCTGCGCGCAGACTTTCTCTAGTTGTGGCGAGCAGGGGCTACTCTTCATTGTGGTGCGTGGGCTTCTCATTGCAGTGGCTTCTCTTGTTGCAGAGCATCGGCTCTAGGCGCACGGGCTCGTGGGCTCTAGAGCACAGGCTCGGTAGTTGTGGCGCACGGGCTTAGTTGCTCCAAGGCATGTGAGATCTTCCCAGTCCAGGGCTTGAACCCATGTCCTCTGCATTAGCCGGTGGTTTCTTAACCACTGTGCCACCAGGGAAGCTCCTGTTTTCCTTACTTTATTTCCCTCTTTATTCAGACTTTTCCCCTTAGTCACTGATGCTTAATATAATTGATCAAATGCATTAAGAAATAAAATAATTGACAAAAGTTTAGTTTTTATGGTATCATTTCGCTTGTGAGATAAAATGTTAAAGTTTGGAGCAGTGCCATATAAAAGAACTAATAAATGTTATTGATATTGATGCATTTTTTTGTTGTTTTTTAAATTTATTTTATTTATTTATTTTTGGCTGCTTTGGGTCTTCGTTGCTGCGTCGGGCTTTCTCTAGCTTCAGCGAGCAGGGCCTACTCTTCATTGCGGTGCGCGAGCTTCTCATTGCGATGGCTTCTCTTGTTGCGGAGCGTGGGCTCTAGGTGCCTGGGCCCAGCTACTCCGCAGTATGTGGGATCTTCCCAGACCAGGGCTCGAACCCGTGTCCCCTGCATTAGGAGGCTGATTCTTAACCACTGCACCACCAGGGAAGCCCTGATGGATTGTTTAATATCTCTCTTGCTTCTTGAATGACAAGATACAACTTCTGGTGAATTTTGAAAATTGTTTCTTGAAGTATAACATGTTAAAGGTGTCCTCTGAGTCCATTCGGATTATGAGTAGCTTCTGTTTTCTTTGTGTAGTGTGTTGAGTAAGAACATACCCTCCAGACAGGCTGCCTGGTTTGAATAAACTTTTATTTCACTAGCTTACCTTTCAGGGCTGTTGGAAGAATAAAATAGGTTAATACATATTAAAGCACTTAGTACAGAAGCTGGCACATAAGTGCTCAGTAAGTGATGGCCATTAGTGTTATTATTTTTCCCCCAAACGTTATTTCCTAATAAACACATACATTTTATGCAAACTGAATTTTTAAACTACAAGTATGATAGCATAAAAATGTTAGCAGTGTTTCTCTCTAGATGCTGGTATGAATAGTGATTTTTATCTCCATCTTTGTACTTCACTGTATTTTTCTAAGTTTCTAAAGTGAACATGCATTATTTTATATAAAATGCTCTTTTTAATTGTCTTCTTTATAACTTAGATTATTGCCAACAGGCAGGTAGAAGCATTAGAAAAACAATTCTTCATAACAACACACAGTGCTTGAAATTTGCCCAGATGCCTCATCAGAAATAAAGGTGCCCGAGCCCAGTGACTTGCTGGTCCGAGCTGGGCACACCTAGGAGACAATGTTGACAAAATAGTACAGCTGTGCCTGCTTATTAGTACCTTCTAGCTCCCAAATACAGTCAACAACCAACTGACAGCTGTGATTTTTAAGAAGTGGCGATAGAAATTACAACACTAACCTACTATCTAAACTAAAACTCTGTCCCCAGTGAACATTAATGCTAAGAGCAGCCCAACTCTCCAGCTCTTTAATATATGATCATTTCAGATTCATTTAAAACTCCACAGAGGCAGTGACTTGCCTGCATCCCCAGAGTACTTCAATCCTGATATTTGCAGTCTTCCTGACCATTTACAAGGTCAAAAGATCAAAGACTTAACCAGATTTTACACACCTTAGTGTGCCCCTCAGTTAAAGGCTTCGGTATGATCCATCTACCACTATGAATAGGCAGGAGAGACGAACAGCATTCAGGAATCAGCGTTGGCATTCCTGAGAGTTGGGTTGGCACAGGTATTCAGAGAACAGGTGCTAGGAGAAAGGTGTATTCCAGAAGGCAGGACGTATTACCCAAGCCAGATGAAGGGAGATCTAACTCCCAGGAACTGGAATCCCCCAACTGGTGAGGGGCAAGGCCTTCGGAAGGACAGAACAGGTAATGATACTTGGAACTCCAAGCGGTGGAATCGGGGAGGCTTGTTAGCCGGTGGTGGGACCACATTGCTGGACTGGCCTTGTGAGCGAGACTGTTATCCTCGATCCTCCTGGTAGACGAAGGATTATGTGAGTTGGGAGATTTGACAAGAGGGTCCCAAGGACAGGGAATTGGCCCTGGACAGAGCACCAAGGGTCAGGCCTATGGGAACAGGGCAGAGGTCCAGATCTCAAAGCAGAAGCAGGAGGATAAGAAAACCAACAGCCAAGATGGTTGGACGTGGCAGTCAGGATTAGCCTACACACCGGCCAGGAGCTGAGCCACCCAGTGGGGAGTGGGGGCTGGAGTGGGTGTGAGGTGGCATCACACTGCGGGCGGAGCAGGAATTAAGCAGTTGGGGACTAGGTGGGACTGATATTAATAAGAATAGCAACTGCTCGCTGGGCACCTACTCTGTGTCAGACACTGTGCTAGGACTTTGCATAGACTTTCACTAACCTCAAAACACCCCTGCAGGTAGGTGTAATTATCTCTTTGATAAATGAGGAAACTGCGGCTCAGAGGATGAGTGATAGCCCAAGGTCATAGAGTTAAGAAAAGGCGATCTGAGTCCAAACCCACGATCTTTACTCCATCAACATATTTACTCCACACTGTATCTGAGCACAGTTGACTCCAGTTTTTTCGTTCTTAGGTGCAACATCATATATGCAACCTATGATTAACGTTAAAACAGTAAAATTGGGCTTCCCTGGTGGTGCAGTGGCTGAGAGTCCTCCTGCCGATACAGGGGACATGGGTTCGTGCACCAGTCCAGGAAGATCCCACATGTCGTGGAGCGGCTGGGCCCGTGAGCCATGGCCGCTGAGCCTGTGCGTCTGGAGCCTGTGCTCCGCAACGGGAGAGGCCACAACAGTGAGAGGCCCGTGAACCGCAAAAAAAAAAAAAAAAAAAAAACCCAAACAAACAAACAGTAAAATTTATATTTGTGGAAAAGCAAGGTCAAGCATGGAGCCGGTAGTATCAATAACATATATTTGTAACTCCATATTGTAGTAACAATGAACTCTGTCATTACCTTAAGAAAACATAAACATTCCTGGTAGTAGCTTCAGCGTTCTTGCTGGCCATTTTGCTAATTCTGGAAACCCTAAAAATTAACATCAGCTGGTAGCTATTAGAACCCTTTTTATACAAAATTAGAGTAGTTTTTTTTTTTTTTTGGCCGTGCCATGTGGCATGTGGGATCTTAGTTCACCTTCCAGGGATTGAACCCTTGCCCCCTGCAGTGGAAGCAGGACTCTTAATCACCGGACAGCTGGGGAAGTCCCAAAATTAGAGTAGTTTTTGTTTTTGTGGTTTTTTTTTTTTGGCTGTGTTGGGTCTGTCGCTGTGTGCGGGCTTTCTCTAGTTGCGGCAAGCGGTGGCTACTCTTCTGTTGCGGTGCACAGGCTTCTCATTGCCGTGGCTTCTCGTTGCCGAGCACGGGCTCTAGGCACATGGGCTTCAGTAGTTGTGGCTCGCGGGCTCCAGAGCGCAGGCTCAGCAGTCGTGGCTCACGGGCCCAGCCGCTCTGCGGCGTGTGGGATCTTCCCGGGCCAGGGCTCGACCCCGTGTCCCCTGCATCGGGCAGGCGGACTCTCAACCACTGAGCCACCAGGGAAGCCCCGAGAGTAGTTTTTAAAAGAGTGTATGTTGAAGGAAATTGCCAATAGGAACAGGAATCCTGGTGGGATTTGAGGACATGGGCTTCCGAGAGCACGTCGAGACACAGTCCCCTAGCCCCTCTTCTGTAGCAAAACTAGCAATATCACTGCCTACTACACTAATCAAATAGCACACAGATGAGAGGTGAATGCATCTTTATCATTTATAATTTCAGATTCTAGTATCTCAGTTTTAAAATGGAATGACTGCGTCACCAGGGCCATATTCCAGAGTCCCTCGGGGAGAGGAAGCAGGGAGGGGCAGAGTGTGCAGGGTATTCAGATCCCCAGGCACAAAGCTGTGCTCGCGCAAAACCAGATTTGCTGAGCCCGCGCCGTGAGGGAGAGCACTAAAGAGAGGGAGGAAGGAAGCATTTTGCACGCCTTAGCTTCCTTCTGAAGGATTCTGAGGAGGGCGTAAGGGAAGCAAGGAACAGCTCTGTATTGGGTGCTGTTTCTGCTGTGAGTTTAAGAGAAGAAGTAAACCAGGTGGTGGGTGCTGCCATGAATGGAGGGCTATTTAGCAATTAGGAATCCCCAATAAGATATGGAAATAATAAGATGGGTTGGGACATTCTTGGAAGGAAAGAAGCAGCCATTCAAAGAGGAGGGATGTCGCATTTTACAGCTGCCGTAAGACTGGGGGAAGCAGTGCTTCCTGTTCTGTGTTCATCCTCCCAGCCTGAATGACAGCAGGGCTGCTTTCCACCACCACCCCCTTTTTTCTTTTTCAGTTTGAGCTGATTTTTTTTCATCTTTTAGTTCCAGACAGGTTTTCACTCTTGCAGTGGGGTGGGGGAGAGCATGGGGAGGAAAGCTGAGCGATCCCCTCGGTCATTCAGCTGACCCTCCTGTACTGTGCTCTGGACATTCCATTATCACTGATGGCTGGGACCTTCAGATGCTCTGTCTTAAGCAATGTTCATATCATAACCTGGACGAGAACATTGAAAAACACGCTTATAAAGTCATAAGTAGGGACTTGCCTGGTGGCGCAGTGGTTAAGAATCCGCCTGCCAATTCAGGGGACACGGGTTTGAGCCCTGGTCCGGGAGGATCCCACATGCCACGGAGCAACTAAGCCCATGAGCCACGACTACTGAGCCCATGTGCCACAACCACTGAAGCGCACGCACCTAGAGCCCGTACCCCACCACAAGAGAAGCCACCGCAGTGAGAAGCCCGCCCACCGCAACTAGAGAAAGCCCGCACGCATCAATGAAGACCCAAAAATACATAAATAAATTTTTTTTTTTTTAAAGTCATAAGTGACAGAAAGATGGAGGGACGGGAATTTCTGGATGAGTGGACTGAACAACGTATGAAATGCTAAGTGCCTGCCAGGGCCAGACACCTTGCATAAGGCATCTCCAGGAGGTACCTTGTGATGCTGCCGCATTCTGATCTTGTTTAAACCAGATCATCCTTCCCGCCCACAACGCACATTCCGTATTTAAAACTCCTGAGTGGCTCCTAAATGATCTGGCCTCTGCCTGCCTTTCCAGTTTTATCTTCTGCCTCTCTTCCCCTTACTCCCTGTAGTTGGACCACACTGGCCTTCTTTCTGTTCCTGGACACCAGCCTCATTCCCATACTGAGACCTTTGCTAGACTTCTCTGGAATGTGTGAGAATACGCTTACAGAGATTTTTGAGAAGAGTGACTCCTCATCATTTAAGTCTTTGCTTAAATTTTATCTTTTCAAAGAGGTCTTCCCTGTCAACTCTCTCCAATCCCTTCCCCCAGCCCAGTCTCTCTCATTACCTCTTCTATATATATTATATATATATATATATATATATATATATATATATATATATATATATATATATATATATATAATGGCACTTACCACTAAATTTTTGTAGAATTACTGTCTTTGGTTTTTTTTTTTTTTTTTTTTTTTTTGTGGTATGCGGGCCTCTCACTGTTGCGGCCTCTCCCGTTGCGGAGCAAAGGCTCCAGACGCGCAGGCTCAGCGGCCATGGCTCACGGGCCCAGCTGCTCCGCGGCATGTGGGATCTTCCCGGACCGGGGCACGAACCCGCGTCCCCCGCATCGGCAGGCGGCCTCTCAACCACTGCACAACCAGGGAAGCCCCTGTCTTTGTTTTTATGAGTGCTCCCTGAGAGCAGGGACTTGGTGTATACCACCAGCCACTGTGACAACAGTTGGCACACAATAAGTGACCAATTAATATCTGTTGAATGAACACATTTTTGTCAAGTGACTTCATTGTGTCGGCCACATCTGAGTGGACTAATAATTGCTATTCTAGCGAAAATCCTTGGTTAAGCTAGTCACGACAGAGCAGTGGCCTGTGAGTGGTCCGCATGAGAAATCTGCCCCACAGATTGTGTGGTGACTATCAGACCCCATCAGATTCACATTAAGGGCATTTTGAATCCAAGATATAGAGGGAAGGCAGTAGAAATCAGCAGCAGCAAAGGGGGCAATAGAAGCAAAAGTGAATAAAAAAGCAGAGAGAGAGAAACAAAGACAAATTTGGGGCCTTCAAAATAGTGTCACTAGCATTTGGATTGCTCACGTTACCAAAGATGTTTTAAGCCAGGAGAGTTACTGCTGTGTCGTAAATGATAAACATTTGTCTGGTTGCCCAAGAGGCCTTTTTCTTATATCTTTCAGTAAAAATCTATCACCTTAGTCACGTTTTTGCCACATGAAAGGATATTTGACAGAGACCAAACTGTAACCTAAGATGATAGGTTCAATAGGCTGGGGTGATGGGCCTAATGCAGTACATTAAGATTTCACAGGTATAAACTTAAAATCTCTCCATTTATGTTCAAAGAATCAACCATACAAATTGGAGATTAGTGGAAGATATAAGTAAGCCGCAACCTAAAAACAATCTTTTTGCAAATTGCAAGTTCAGTTTATATTTAAAACAGTGTGATAATTTTTTAAATTTTATTTTATTTTTTATAGAGCAGGTAATAGCGTGATGATTTTTTAAAAAGTAATTCCATCTTAGGCAACTTTTATAAAACTATAGTGTTCTTCCCTGGAGAAGGGATCTTCTCTCTCCATGCTGCATATCCACACTGCCTGGAATATGGTATTCAGCTCTGGGTACATGCTTTTTGAGGAATTCTGTAGGAGCCCCCAAGCTGAGTCTATGTGAGCTCACCACTGGAAGTCAGATTGGCATGGGTTTGTCTGGTTGGTTGATGGACAAATGAACCTCTTGAGAGAATAGAACCAAAAGGAAGAGTCAGACAGCTAAGCTTGGCCCAGTTGCAAAGCTTAAGTGTTTCAAGGAGTGGTCTGGGCTTAAGTTTTGTCACTTGAATTTATCTCCTGATTCAGGCAATCCCTCGCCTTCAAATTGATACCCGATTCCTATGGAGAGGGATTGGGAATAAAACAATTAAACAGCAATTTCATAAAATCTTCAAGACTTCGGGGCCTCTGGGGTCTAAGCAACACATCCTTGGTACTTGTGAAAGATAATCGACTAAATCATATAGGCATAGGAGTGGTCTTCCCCCTTTGCCACAGAAATATGATTTTCTTGGGCTCTGGTGCACCACTAATGGTACTGAAAGCGACAGAATGTCTGGCACAGGCAGCCAAGCTGCAGGCAGAGAGGCTGCAAGCAGAATGAGCTGGACCAGGAAGGGCAGCTGATCAGACTGAGAGCACAAGTGCTCTTTGGGGACTCAGAGAAATAGCCAGAACACTTCCCAAAGGGAGCTAGAGCTGTCATCTGTGTCTGATGTACCCCAATATGAAAAAGGATCTGGAAGCACTGAAAAGTGAGGAATAATTGAAAGAAATTTTAGCTTGGGAAAGAGAAGACATGGAGGAATTTGACAGATGTCTTTCATTGTTGGGGAGCCATTGGGAAATGGGAAGAAAAAGGAACATTATTTGTACAGTGCCTATTCTTTTTTCATCTTTTCAAAACTGTGCCAATGCTTCCACATTTCTTACCTCATTTGATTTCCATAGTTGTCATTCCTCCCATATTTACAAATGAGAAAAATGAAGCTTGGAAAGTTTTAAACAATGTGCCTGAAGTGATGTAGCCAATAGGTGGTTGAGCTGGGATTAGGCCATAAATCCAGTGGTGTGCTGGTACATGTTTAACTATTGGCTCTTTGCGGGGAAAAGAAGCCTTGTTTTGTAGTGTGTGCTGACTTCTGTGGTGTAAATTCTCCCATCGGGGTGGACTTCAAGCTACCAACGTAACAACATTAAACACTGTGTTGGGAAGAGCTGCACACAAACAGCTCTTGCAAGCCGTATGAGCCAGTGCAGTACACCACCTTATCTCCACACTCTCTCCATCCTATATGCTTCTTCCCAGGATATGTCTTAGTCTCCATGAAGCAGAGGTTGCTATAGCTACTGACTGGAAATTCAAAAATAGACTGTCCTGAGGTGGTTGGCTTTCAACCCTAGCTGAGAGGCTGCTTGGTATGGGGTTGTAAGAGAAGGAGATTCAGATATTGAGGTTTGTCAGGATTTCCAAGCCTTGACGCACATCAGAATCACCTGGACAGCTGAAACGTACTTTCCCAGTGATCTTAATGCAATCAGATGTTCTTATCCACAGACATCTGGGAAACCACTGTAGTCTATGATTCTTGCTCTTTGGGAGTTGAGTAGCTTCCTGTAGACCAACCCAAGAGTGAAACTCAGACTGTCCTTGCAAATCGGGGACATTCCATGAATCCTAAGCTCACTACGGTTTCGTTGGACATCCTCTCAGAAGTCCTTATCCTTCCACAGAAGAATTAGATTGTAGGATACAATACAGATCTTGTTTTTATTTTGTTGTTTTTTTTTAAAGGAATAAATAAAACCTAATCCACAGTCAAAGTTTCACCTTAATGATGGCACAGGACATGACAGAGGCTGTAGGTTAATCTGAATTTCTGCAAAGCATTGTAATTTCCCCTGATGTCCCCCTCTGTTCATTTACATGTACATCATAAACCTATATTTCATTTCTGGCCTGGATCCATATAGGCAGTCTTACGGCTCTAGCTTTGCTCTCTCTGACTTCAAGAACTAAAACAAAGAGGAGATCAATGAAGATGGAGGAGAATAGGGCGTGGATTTCACCTCCCTCCACAAACAAGTCAAAAATACATGTATGTGGGCTTCCCTGGTGGCGCAGTGGTTGAGAGTCCACCTGCCGATGCAGGGGACACGGGTTCGTGCCCCAGTCCGGGAAGATCCCACATGCCGCGGAGCAGCTGGGCCCGTGAGCCATGGCCGCTGAGCCTGCGCGTCCAGAGCCCGTGCTCCGCAACGGGGAGGCCACAATAGTGAGAGGCCCGCATACCGCAAAAAAAAAAAAAGAAAAAAAAAAAATCTACGTGTGGAACAGTTCTCACTGAAAACTAACTAGAAATAGAAGGACGCTCGTACAACCAAGGCTGTAAGAAGATCCACATGTAATCGGGTAGGAAGGAAAGAAAAGCAGTTGTGTCAGGATCCATGCCCCTGGCAGGGGACTCAGAAGAATTCTAAGGGAGATTGCACAGGCAGACATCTGCCTTGGGGTGTGAGTGGTGAGAGCTGCAGACTGGATGCACTGGTCCTGGGGTCCTACGAAGGGGAGATCAGCCCCTTTGGCTGGTTGGAGGACTGCTGAGACTAACAGAGGGTCTGTGGGAAGCCTCGACTCCACGCGTGAGGAGCGTGTATGCTGGCTTTCCCTCGAGGCAGGGTGGAGAGAAGTCTGCTCTAATGGCCCCCATGTTTCTGTGACCTGCTCACTTCAAGCCACAGCATAGCACTGGATCTGGGGTGGCCACAACCAGGGAGAAGACTTGATCATGGGACACAGATATGACCCGGACCCAGGGCAGAGCCTAGGTGGGGCAGTGGTGGCTCTCGTTAGCGCTAACTCAAGCCGTGCATCAGAAGCAGCCCAAGTCTCTGATGACAATCACTTGACCATAGCTCACACACTGCTGAGAGTCCATGTGGGCCCCACCTGCCCTAATAATGAACTATCAGAAAAAGTTTTTTAAAAATCCTGTTTAAAATCACATCAAATAGAGTAAAATACCTAGGAATAAATTTAGCCAAGGAGGTGAAAGACCTATACTCTGAAAACTATAAAACACTAATGAAGGAAAGTGAACATGATACAAAGAAGTAAAAAGATGTCCCATGCTTTTTTACTGGAAGTATCAAAATTCTTAAAATGACCATACTACCCAAAGCAATCTACAGATTTAAGTCAATTCCTATCAAAATACCTGTGACATTTTTCACAGAACTAGAACGAATAATCCTAAAATTCATATGGAACCACAAAAGACCCAGAACTGCCAAAGCAATTTTGAAAAAAAAGAACAGAGCTGGGGGAATCACACTCCCTGGCCTCAGACTACTACAGAGCTACAGTAATCAAAACAGCATGGTACTGGCACAAAACCAGACACATGGATCAATGGAACAGAATAGAGCCCAGAAATAAACCACTATGCCTATGGTCAATTAATCTATGAAAAAGGTGGCCAGTATATACTATGGAGAAAAGACATTCTTTTCAATAAGTAGTGCTGGGGAAACCAGACAACTACATGTAAAACAGTGAAATTAGAACATTTCCTCTCACCATATACAAAAATAAACTCTAAATGGATTAAAGACCTCAATGTAAGACCTGAAACCATAAAACTCCTAGAAGAGAACACAGGCAGAAGACTGTCTCGTGTAAATCATAGCAATATTTTTTTGGATCTGTCTCCTAAGACAAAAGAAATAAAAATAAAAAGAAACAAATTGGACCTAATTAAACTGAAAAGCTTTTGCACAGCAAAGGAAACCATTGATAAAATGAAAAGACAACTTTGGAGTAGGAGAAAATATTTGCAAATGATATGACCAATAAGGGGTTAATATCCAAAATTCATATACAGTCCATACAACTCAAAATCAAAAAAACAACCCAATCAAGAAATGGGCCGAAGACCTGAATAGACATTTTTCCAAAGAAGACATACAGATGGCTAACAGGCACATGAAAAGATGCTCACCATCACTAATTATTAGAGAAATGCAAATCAAATCCACAATGAGATACCACTCGCATCTGTCAGAATGGCTATCATCAAAAAGACCACAAATAACAAATGTTGGTGAAGATGTGGAGAAAAGGAAACCCTTGTACACTGTTGGTGGGAATATAAATTGGTACAGCCACTATGGAAAACAGTTTAGAGTTTCCTCAAAAAACTAAAAAGTAGAACTACCATATGACCCAACAAGTCCATTCCTGGGTATATATCTGGAAAAATGAAAACACTAATTTGAAGAGATACATGCACCTCAGTGTTCATAACAGCACTGTTTACAATAGCCAAGATATAGAAGCAATCCAAGTGTCAATCAAGAGATGAATGGATAAAGAAGATGTGGCATATATATATATATATATATATATATATATATATATATACACAGACACAATGAAATACTACTCAGGCATAAAAAAAGAATAAAGTTCCCCCATTTGTAGCAATGTGGATGGACCTAGAGAATATCCTGTTGGCAAAATAAGTCAGACAGAAAGGCAAATACTATATGGTATCACTTATATGTGGAATCTACAAACAAAACAAATGAATGTATATAGCAAAACAGAAACAGACTCACAGACAGAAAACAAACTAGGAGTTACCAGTGGGGAGAGGGGAGGGGGGAGGCGCAAGATACGGTTATGGGATTGATAAAACTACTATGTATAAAGTAGGTAAGTAACAAGGATATATCTTACAACACAGGAAATTATAGCCATTATTTTCCAATAACTTTTAATGGAGTACAATCTGTAAAAATACTGAATCGCTGTGCTGTACACCTGAAACTAATATATTATTATAAATTAACTATTTTTTTAAAGAAGAATTGGAACAGAGAGAAGAGGAACTCTCCAACAGACACAGGCCTGGGTCTTGCATCCACATCTTACTAGCTTTGTGCCCTCAGGAAATATAATTAGCCGCTCAAAATCTCAGCTTTGTCCTCTATAAAAACAGTATAATAATGCTTAGTGCCTGAGTTTGTTATGAGGATTAAATAAGATTTGTAAAGCCCTTAGCATAGTGCCTGGTACATGAAGAAGGTACAATAAGTGGTGCCTTTAAATAATAAGCTGAATCTCAAATGTAAAATTCTAAAATGACACAAGTATATGGAATGAAACAGCAAAGGAACATACAGAGATGACTACATCATAGATGTGCATGATCAAAGACACATTGTAAATTATCATCAGTCTATATATTGTGAAAAGACTTCATAGGTTTCCTAAGGTGTGTGGAAATGATAACCTCATTTCCACTTTAAGTAGGTTTTCTGAGTACATTTGTCCTTTGTACTTTGTATCAAGAAAATGGAAGACATCCAGATCACTCAAGGAGTAGGGGGAGGGTATTTCTTATGCCTAAGAAAGAACACTGAATATAGACAGTTTTGTGAGTTGTTACTCAGAATGGTCTATAAGGCCAGAGTTGTTAACTAGCTACCATAAAACTCTACAGTTGTAGCCTCTGCCTAGGGGCACACAAGGATGCAAAGCTGACAAATCATACATGGCTGCCTGCCATCCGCCCCAGTTAAGAGCTTCTAATCAGCAGATTGCTGTGCAAGGTAGCTCATACTGATAACTCCACTTAAAAACTGACTTTGAAGCAAGGTCAAGAGAGATGCTAGATTGCATGTACAATGAGTATCTGAGGACAGCCTTGAATTAAATCATCGCACACATCAGACTCAGCTTTTTCTCCAAGGCCCTGGAAGTCTTGCAGAAACATAAATTTCCTATCCTCTTGTACTTCCTTTCCATCCCTCCCCACATCCCACTTCTGCCCAGTCCCAAGTAGGTTCTGCAGAATTCAGGGAATCATCATTCATTTATTCAGTCCACAGACACAGTAGGAGTGTCTGCTGTGTGCCAAGAACAGGAATAGGTGCTAGAGGTATACATATGGATCAGGCAGAGTATCTGCATATGAGTAGCCCACCTTCTGGTTTGGGAAACAGAAATGGAAACAAATAGTTATACTATAATTTGCTACCTGCTTTAATAGTTCTCTGACAGCACCAAGGCAGAGATGACCATTCTGCTTTGAGAAGGTGGGAGAGCTCCTCAAATGTGGTGATTCTTGATTTGAGTGTTGAGGGATGAGCTTGAGTGCTCAGGGGTGAAGCCAGGGAAGATAAATTCTTTTTAAAAAGAAAATAAATTTATTTATTTTATTTTATTTTATTTATTTTTGGCTATGTTGGGTCTTCGTTGCAGTGCACATGCTTCTCATTGTGGTGGCTTCTCTTGTTGCGGAGCACAGGCTCTAGGCAAGTGGGCTTCAGTAGTTGTGGCACACAGGCTCAGTAGTTGTGGCACATGGACTTAGTTGCTCCATGGTATGTGGGATCTTCCCGGACCAGGGATCAAACCCATGTCCCCTGTATTGGCAGGAGGATTCTTAACCACTGTGCCACCAGAGCAGTCCCAGGGAAGATAATTTTAAGCAGAAGAAGCAATGTGTGCAAAAGCTCGGATGTGTGTGTGGTTGACATGCAGGCTACGTGGTGGACAGGGAGGCTGGAAAGGTTGGCTGGAGAGCGATTGTAACAGCAGTAACATGTGAATGTGAAATTCAAAGGTAAACCATGTTTTGCTACAGCTCCGAATTTTAGAATCGGAAGGGATCTTAGGGATTGTGCAGGTAACTTCACAGAGGCTCAGGGTGCTTAATGACATGTTCATGGCAGGACCAGAAGCAATCTGTCGGGAGGGGAAAAAATCTCCCACTTCCCCTTTTAGTTCTTTCGGCTGGTTGAATAATTAAAATGACATAAGACAGATTAACAGGAGAAAAAAAAAGAAATTTAATTATGAACATACAGGGAATCCACATAAACACAGGAAATTCTAAAGAACCAAGTAAAATGAGGTATATATGTCATCCTGGACCAAGGAGAAGGGAGTAGGGGTCTGGGACTTCAAAAGTAAAGAAGTAAATTCATAGGAAGAATGAAGAGAGCAAATGTTTAGTATCAATAAATAAACGTTTGCTGGGCCAAACCAACAATGGGACACAAAGGGGAATTTTAATTGACTTTGCTAGGTTCCTCCCTTGTCTACCACACCTAATTCATATTATACTATAGATACCTCTGGTGATAGTTCTCTTTCCTGGAATAGGCCCTCTATCTAAATTCTTTTAGGCAGTTAAGTGAGAGTTGCAAAGAAAAACTTCCCGAGTCTTCTGTTTCTTCCTCACGCCAAGAGACACATTTTGGGTTGGTAAATTTTGCTTCCCTACCAATATCTCCCAACACTAGGACTTCTGCTCCTTTCTCTGAATCTTCCAACCATGACTTCTAGCACCAACCTGGAAATTTGATCCTCTCAAGCCTGGAAATTGGGTCTCTCAGAGCTCAACCTGGAAGTCACAGTATAGAGTTTAGACCTATGTGTCTACTCATGAATGTTATGCTAATGGACAAATATTTTATATATATATATATATATAGTTATCACACTTCAAATACTGCTTAAAGGAGAATGTGTTGGTTTTCCATTGCTATTGTAACAAAGTACCTTAAATTTGGTGATTTATACACATTTATATATTTTCTTACAGTTCTGGAGGCCAAAAGCCAAAATCATTTTCACTGGGCTAAACTCAGTGTGTCAGCAAGGCCGGTTTCTTCCAGAGGCCGCCCACCTTCCTTGGCTGTGACTGAATCACACCAATCCCTGTTGCTGTTGCCACATTGCCTTCTTTTTTCTTTTTAAAAAATTCTTATTTATTTATTTATTTTTGGCTGCGTTGGGTCTTTGTTGCTGTGCGTAGGCTTTCTCTAGTTGCAACAAACGGGGGCCTACTCTTCGCTGCAGTGTGCAGGCTTCTAATCATTGCGGTGGCTTCTCTTGTTGAGGAGCATGGGCTCTAGGTGCGCAGGCTTCAGTAGTTGTGGCACAAAGGCTCAGTAGTTGTGGTGCATGGGCTTAGTTGCTCCATGGCACGTGGGCTCTTCCCGGACTAGGCATGTGGGCTTCAGTAGTTGTAGCACGTGGGCTCAGTAGTTGTGGCTCATGGGCTCTAGAGCACAGGCTCAGTAGTTGTGGCACACAGGCTTAGTTGCTCCACAGCATGTGGGATCTTCCCGGACCAGGGATCAAACCCATGTCCCTTGCATTGGCAGGCAGATTCTTAACCACTGCACCACCAGGGAAGTGCCTTGCCTTCTTCTCTCTTTGACCTTCTACCCTCCCTCTTCTAAGGACCCTTGTGATTACATTTAGGGTTCACCTGGATAATCCAGGCTAATCTCCCCATCTTGATGACATGTGTAAGTCTCTTTTGCCACATAGGTAACATTCACAGATTCTGGGGCTCAAGAGGTGAGTATTTTCTGGGGAAGAGAGGATTCTTCAGTTTACCACAGAGAGCAGTATTCTTTGTTCTTGAATTGGAAGCAGATGACATTCACCTCTTTGTGGCTGGAGACTTGGGAATTTAGGGGTAGATGGGAAGGACTGGGACAAGTAACCCTCATTAGTTACTCAGCCTCTGGAAAATCAGATACTAGAGGGGTTTGGGGGGAAGAAGGCAAGAAGAAGTCTTTTCTCTCCCTGCCCATAATAAATGCCATCCAAGTTGAATTAACATTGTGCTGGAAATGTGGTTGACAATTTAAAAAGGGTTAAGGAACTCCTTCTGAAAATTTTTTCACTGAATCACTGATGGCAGAGCCACGTGACTAGCTGAGTAAACTTTTTTACAGATGCGGGAGGTTCATAGTTTTTGATTCTGGATTGGCTGTGTGTACAGTTCGGGACATGCCGAAGACTCTGTTCTGAGTCTTTTACCCTTAGACCCAGGTAAAAAGCCCTGTGCTTGAGAGCCCACTCTGGCCTCCTTTGGCTGCACCTCTTCTCGGGTGTGCCATGGGGACCTGTCTAAATGATCTCCAGGTACCCAGGAATTTGGAGTCCTGCCAAAATGGTCCCAAGCTTTCTTCCAGGGCCTGGACGAACCTCTTCCCCATGTCCATACTCCTGAGGTCAGGCAGCACACTGCTGTGTGCACCCTAAGGCCCATGGGTGGCCAAGGGGTGGCTCTTTGGGGAATGGAAGGAACTTAGATATGGGGAAGGGTTCATATGGGTAAGCACCAGGCCATCATGGTACAGAGCAAAGCTCTGGAGCTGATATCACAGACCAAAGGCCAGCTCTCCCAGACGGATGGCCAGGGTCTGGTGGAGAGCTCTGAGGAGGCTGAGAACTCCAAAGAACCTGGGCTTCCTTGTCTTCATGAAGGTATATTTTCTCAAGGTAGGAGGATCGAATATATTTTACTTAACCATTTGTCAGCTTGATTTATGACGTTTAAATAATTAGATATGTAGACTATGTCCCTTGTTAATACTCTTGCCTTGGGCTGTGTATATGCTAGTGGCAGGTCTGGCCAGAGCTACACTCACTGCTATGAATAGCAATGCCTAAATCAGAGGTACCTCACACATTGCACAAAGTAGTGCAATGAAAGCATCATAATGAGAAGGAATCAAGTCAAGTTTCTCTGGGCAGCAAACTGAATGTAAAAAGAAGTTCAATTAACCCAACAAGTCATTAGGAAAGTATCTCTCTTAGGGCCCAAACTTCTTAAGATAGAATATTTAGTTAACTAGGGTGAAGAGGATAAATAAGACTTAATGCCTTCAATATTAACAGTCAGTTTTTGATGTTTAGATTTTGGAAAATGTTTGATTCTATATTCTAAATTCCAATCTTTTGTTGTAATTCAGCTGCATGGGAACCCAAAATAACATTAGCAAAAAAGTACGAGAACAAAGAATGAGTGATATTTCACAATCAGTGTGCCTAGGCGAAGACTTCCCTCAAATCATATTCTTTGAACCACTTAGGTGTAGGAGGGCTACTCTCTCATTGGAGAAAACCACGGCAGGTCTTCCCATATTCTTCTGGTTAATTTGTTAGTGGATTCCTCCTGACAGTTGAATAAGGATGAAAAATTGAAGTCTATATTCAACACAAGCAGTGTTTTTAAAGTTAAAACTGGTGTTTTAAAAGTTAAATGAAGAATAAACTCAAATATAAAAGTTCAAAAAAACCCTGGAAATCTAATAATTTTTCTTAATCACAAAATACATATGTATTGGTGACTTTGGTTTCCTCTTTCACTTTTCTTTTTTTAATGCATCTAAAGTTTTATGATTAAAAATAGCCTAACACAGGGCTTCCTTGGAGGCGCAGTGGTTGAGAGTCCGCTTGCCGATGCGGGTGGGGGACACGGGTTTGTGCCCCAGTCCGGGAGGATCCCACATGCGGGGGAGCCTGTGCTCCGCAACGGGAGAGGCCACAACAGTGAGAGGCCCGCGTACCGCAAAAAAAAAAAAAAAAAAATAGAAGTTAGCTTCCTTATTGCTTTTTGGAGTTATCTACAGATTCTTAATGATCATGCTAATAAATTTTGATTTAACTGGAGGTGAACTCAGTAGTTAACTGAATTCCACAGGTGCTGCTATAAATACACAATGAATTAAAGTCCTCTAGTAAGTAGTCACGCTGTGCTCTAGTCCTCTGTGCCTTTAGGCCTGGAGCTGGGAGAAGAAAGGACAGTACTGATTGCAGAACTCACTTTACAGATGAGCTATTGTGCTAAAATTGGTTTATATGTGGTTTCCCAGAAGTAATTTAACTAACATTTTGTGAAGTATTTAAAATAAGCTCATTTGGGACTTCCCTGGCAGTCCAGTGGTTGGAATTTCACCTTCCAATGCAGGGGTTGCGGGTTCGATGCCTGACTGGGGAGCTGGGATCCCACATGCCTCGCAGACAAAAAAAAAAGAAAAAAAGAAAAACCCAAAACGTAAAACAGAAGCAATGTTGTAACAAATTCAATTAAGACTTTAAAAAATGGTCCACATCGAAAAAATCTTAAAAAAATAAAATAAGCTCATTTAATACTAGTCTCCAGAAATGTTACCTTGGCCACCAGCCACTTTAAGGGAACTGTGTAAATTTGCTCCTCTTCTTTACAGCATTAATTAACATTTAAAAATGAAGTAATGTTAAAACAAATTCAACTGAGTAAATTTTAAAGATCTTATAGGCTTTTTTCAATGATACATGAATTGGGCAGCATCTCATTTAACAAAAAGAAAGAAGCTCCAAGGAGTTGTACAAAAGGAAAGACCTTTACAGGCAGGAGGCAGTGGACCAGGAAGTTATAATAGCAGAAAGTGGATTGGTTGTGACAGGTCACTTTCCTTTAGGGGATGGCACAGGTCCATCAGGCCGATTAACTAGTGCTGACCAGGTGATTCCTGATTGACTGGTTTAAGATTCCTATTTTGGGAGAGGCTGACATTCTGAGTCTCCATTTGGTGATGTGGAGCTTAGCATAAGTGACTTCATTTTAGGACTGTTGTTTTAACACAGACAACTTAAAAGACAAACAGTTATATGCTGAAAGCCTGACTTCCTAGGGGTGGTGTAAGAAGGAAGGACAAATAAAACCCAGTTCAGCAGGTCAGGATCTAAAATTAAACCATGAGTGAAAGGGACAGTGTTCATTCTGCTCTGTACTGTGAAGCAGGGCAAGCTAGAGGTTTTACCTGGAGTGATAGAAATTGTTTTACTAAACAGCTTTTCATTGTCTAGAAAAATTAAGCTTTGGAAGTCAAGTAGAAATTATAACACAATCCATAAAGTTTATGTAGTAAACTACATAAAAGTTTACGTTTAGAAAGCATAAACATTAATTAATACAGCTTCAATTATAATCTCTATGTTGTATTAAAAGGTTAGTCATTCCTCCTAGACTTTCCTGGTCTACATAAATGTGCTTATCAGAAGCACCTGCTCTCAGTGAAAAACAAGCTGTAAACATTTGTCTCCATTTATCTGTAAGTTTGTGTAGAAAGGAGTTATCAAGCGAACGTTTCAAACTGCTTCTTAAACATAATAAGCGAATGCAATGCATGAGCCTAGGCAGTTAATAAGCCTAGTTCAGAAAAAAAAAAAAAAGGCTATAAAAGACATTCTTGGGACAATCGCACAAAGTTAAAACTAGACTGAACATTAAATGGTGTCAGGGAATTGTTTCCTTAGGTGTGCTACCGGTATTGTGATTGAGGCGAATGTCCTTTCTTTAGAAGAGGCAGGCTGAAATATTTAGGGGTGATTGATTTTGTTGTCTGCAATTTATTCAAACGGTGTAACAAAAAGGCATCTCTATTTTCTGTATGTTTGAAACTCATCATAAAGAATTCGAGCGAGGGGAAGAGGGCATCTTTTAAAAGTTCCTTAGCCAAGAGCATTGTGAAGACCTCCTGAGCTAACAGTAGCTTCAATTTACAGTTTGGATTTGTACAGCTGTGTCTTTTTTTTCCTGTTGCACGGGAGGTACCACTGAGTGAGTTCAGTCTCAGCCCAGCCCGCGAGCAAGCAGCTCTTAATCACACTTAAGTGAATAAGATTCAGCAACAGCTGCAAGCTGCCCTGAGGGGGTAAAAGTCCATACCTGGCATAATCTTCTTTACACTCCTACGCTATTACACTGGCACGGTCACTTTCAAATTGCAAAATAGTTTGGTTTGCATTTTCTACCAGTCTTATCTGCATTCGCAGTCCCAGACAGAGGGCATTTCTTTCTGGCCCGTGGACACACCCAGGAGGACTCTTATAGAGGAATCCCTTTGCCCAACCACCCATTGTTGAATTCTATTTCTATCTGTCTATGCTTAAATTACTTATTGAAACAGTAAATTTCATACTGCAGTTCAAAAAGGAAAACCTGGGAAAAGCTGGGAATCATAATTTGGTGCTCTGTTGTCATCATCCTGAGATTTTTTAAAAAACAAATTTAGATGAGAACTGTGTATACCAGGAAGCTGTGGCATCTTTTTAATAGTTACTGAGCACAGACCGTGACAAGGCAATGCTTTCCATGAATATTCAATACCTACTGTACACACTTAAAATTACAGTTTGGTTTCTTCGCTACGGGACTCCTGGCACCATACGTTGTAAGTATCCCGCTACCAGGTGCTGGTCTACTACGATCGCGCAGGCCACGAGAGGCCACCTAGATCCCATTTAATTTTAGCAATTAGGGCGGGTGTTCTAGAAGGTGTTCACGCTATCTGAAAGTTAGCTTCTAGGTCTAGGACAGGACAGCAAGTCTGGTGTCAGAAGGGCTTGCGCACAGTGCGAGAGAGGCATGGGCCCTGCCAGGAAGGGCAAAAGGTGCCGCGGCGCCTCCTGTAACCAACAAGGCCTCGGCGCCGGGGCCTGGGGGTGGGGGGCGGCCATCTTGGTAAAGGCCTGAGCGGCGGCCGGCGCGGGGCTGACGCTGGCGGGGCTACCAGATTCGAAGGACACAATGAGTGAGTGACCGGGCAACGTGGTGCGGAATCTAGCTCGGCCAGGGCCCCGCGCGGCGTGGGGGCGCCCGGTGGGCCTCGGATGCGGCGCCGGCTCGCCCCCAGGATGGTGAGGAGGCGAGCGCTGAGGCGCTGCCTGCAGCTCTTAACGCCTTCGGCGGAGCCGACGCGGCGGGGCCGGGGGCGGAGGAACCCGGGCGCTGGCTACCGTCGCCCCTTCCGCTGCGCTGGGGCGCTGTGTCCGGGGGCGCTGTGGCCCGTAGCCGAAGAGCAGCAGCAGAGGCGGCGGCGGCGCGCACGCCTAACCGACCATCGCGTCAGGTGAGCCCACGCTTCGTGCCCCGCTC
This sequence comes from Kogia breviceps, assembly GCF_026419965.1. Classification (NCBI taxonomy): domain Eukaryota; kingdom Metazoa; phylum Chordata; class Mammalia; order Artiodactyla; family Physeteridae; genus Kogia; species Kogia breviceps. The sequence continues at coordinate 93,814,185 of NC_081318.1, read as the reverse complement.
CCTGCCTCCCTGCCCACCCCCGCTAGCGCCCGCCCCCCCTGCCGCCCCCCCGCTAGCGCCCGCCCCCCTGCCCACACCCGCTAGCGCCCGCCCCCCCCTGCCGCCCCCCCGCCCCCTGCCGCTCCCCCGCTAGCGCCCGCCCCCCGCCCCCCAGCGCCTTTCCTTCGCCCGGCTCCGCTTGCTTTCTCTCGGCCTCTGGATGGAGCGGTCCGCACTCCCCAGCTTGGGGCTGCTTGGACTCTTCCGCGGAGTAGAGCGGAATGTGGGTGGATTCCTGCTCCCGAGCCCTGCCTCATCCCGGAGATGCTGCACTTGTGAGTGGCAGGGATTCGTTTGAATTTCCGCACCTCACGAGGTGCGGAGCCCGCATCTCTGAGGCTGCCTGGATGAAGAGCCACATGATTTTTTTCGTTTGGGAGAGTAGCCGTCTCTGGGATTTGTTTTAAGTCCAATCTCCTCTGCAAATCACGAGGTTGCATCTTCACCGATTGGAATACATGTGGGTGTATTTTTTGGTTGTATGTAAATAAGTGGGTGGACAACTTCCTTGGAGCAATTTATTTCTGCTTCACCTGTAGTATTTATTTCTAAAAATCCGTTCCACCAGGTTTCTCCCCTTTTATCTTGAAAACTAACCATGGAATGGAAATGAAGAGCGAAAGATTGGAGCAAGGTGCGGTGAGGTGGTGGAAGCCGGCGCTTTCTTGAGTTTTCTGTTCGGTGGTCGTTTGTTTCTCAAACTGAGTATTATTGCAGGCTTTTCAGTCCAGGTATTCAGATAGGTTTTTTTTTTTTTTTTTTTTTTTTCAGCTGTAATCCTGGTAGTTGAGATAAATACGCTTATACAGGCTTCTGAGTCTGAGATGCATCACATCTCAGTTGAACCTGGAAAATATTGAGTATGAGAAAAGTTAACCTTCAAAAAGTAGCTAGGTTTTCCGCCTTGTCTTTACTGCAGTTCTATATGTTGTAATATGACTCACCTGGTTTACTTTGGCTAATTAGCATCAAGTGTTTGCTATTTGATAATTCTGATTAAGTTATTGAGAAAGTCATTCCTGAGATACAGCTCTCTGGAAATTAAGAAATAATTTCCATCTTTGTTAAGAATGGATATCTAGCAGTTCCATTTCTATTTTCAGTTTCATTGGTTTTGATTTAGCCGCAGACGTCGATATCATTTAGAAAGAAGTTATTTAATCTTTAAAAAGATTACCTATTTCCCACAGGAGTCTGATTTTGTTGCAAGAAGATTTAGATCTGCTGGAGAAGAAATTTAGGGCCAGTTTAAAATGTAAGAGAGATTGATTTCAATTCAAAGTGTTTTAACCGAAGATATTGTCGCAATTTTCAGATTTTATTTCGTTACATTCTGCAGGCTTTCCTGCTGCAAGAATTTCATGTCTCCAAGGGATGAAAATAGTGTATTTCTCATACTCTTATTTTCCTTTACAATTTCAAATTATATTGTACAGATTTCATATTGCAAAATTTAATTTTTAAATTAGTTATAAATGACTGATATTTTAATATAAGCATTCCGTCATAGGGTTTTGGTTTGGGTTATGCTTTAGATGATACAGTCATCCTGTATGAGAAGGGTATTATGTTACTTTGAGTATTAGTGAGCTTGGGAAATGGGGGACATTTTTAAGAACATGTCCGTGTTTCACAAAGTACTATTTGCCTTTAATTTTGTTGTTTCATACTCCTTTTTCATTGTAGTGGTAGACAGCTGTAGTTATGTTTCCGGGTTGGCGTGGGTAGTGTCAAAATAGCTTCAACCGAGGAGGTTAGCGGAAGACCCGGACCAGCAATCTCGGTCCTTGTGATAGCATGCAAAAGAATTGCAGACTACACTTAGGGCTTAAGCACAAAGCAGAGTTTTATTAAAGCATAATTACACTCAGAGGGAGAGCGGGCTGTTTCTGCGAAGTGAAGCCAGGAGCTCCTGTGCAGGCTTAAGGGTGTTTATAAGGAGCGCTCTGCGAGAGGGCGGGGCGCAATCGTGGGTGAGTGACAGGGGGTCATTATTTGATTGACAGTCCCGAGCTAGGTAACAAGTTCCTTATTGCGCATGCCCTTACCCTTGATTCGCTAAGAAAAGCCCAAGGTGGGGGCCGGCAAAACCACCTGCAGATTTTATTATAATGATGGTATAATGAGTTTGGTTTACTCTAGGTTATACGCCTGTCTAGTCTGGGCACGCACAGCCTGGGGAAGTCCCCTTGTGTTACTGTGCTCCCTCATCAGGATAAATTGCTCGCCACACGACCGTAGTTTCCCCGTTCTGGGTGGAGTCAGGGGAGGGTCCTCAGATGGTCGGGGTGTAATTCCACTAAGTCTCCTCTTTTCGCCACTGTCACCTCCTTGCTGCTAATGTCTAACTACCTAACAGATATAGTGGGTTTTTCCATTCCATTCTGATCTTTTTTTTTTTTTTTTTTTTTTTGTGAATTAGAATATGGCTGTAGCTGAAGGACTGTGTTGATCTGGGCATTTTAGATTGAAATGCATACAAGTAAAAAATGTTTTCGTGGGCTTCCCTGGTGGTGGCGCAGTGGCTGAGAGCCCGCCTGCCGATGCAGGGGACACGGGTTCGTGTCCCGGTCCGGGAAGATCCCACATGCCGCGGAGCGGCTGGGCCCGTGAGCCATGGCCGCTGAGCCTGCGCGTCCGGAGCCTGTGCTCCGCAATGGGAGAGGCCACAGCTGTGAGAGGCCCGCGTACCGCCAAAAAAAAAAAAAAAAAAAATGTTGTCGTTGAAGTATTACTGGGGAAAGGGATTGAGCACATAATTAATAGTTAACGAGCACCATTATCCTGAAGGCCTGTGAGGGCATATGTAGAACTGGCATTTAAAAAATCACCCAAGAAAAAATAAAACAAAATCACCCATGTGATTTGCAGCATGAGAGTCAAGTAATGTGCTATTCTAACTGCTAGAATACCAAAAAATTCTACCTATCTTTATCTATAGTGCTTTCCTTGACTTGTCTTGTGAATTTAATAACCATTTATTGTGTATTTAAATATTTTTAATACTTTATTTTATTTTTTAACATCTTTATTGGAGTATAACTGCTTTACAATGGTTTGTTAGTTTCTACCTTATAACAAAGTAAATATTTTATTAACAGACTTTTGTGACAGATTATGTATGAACTCATCCCCAGGGGCAGTCTTGTTCTGTCAGAGATAGTCTTTTGCCAACTCAGCTGGTTAAATAATGTATTATAACTTTATAATTTACAAAGCTCTGTCAAGTATTCTTGTATATATTTATATTTACTTTGGTTTTAGAGACGTACAATATGTGAGATTATTAATGCCCTTCCACCCATGAGGGAAACAGGAAACTGAGAGCCTGGGAGATTTTAGTAATTTACCCAGGGTTCCTTAGCACAACAGCCCTGGCCTTTGGCCCAATACGCGTATACACAGCTGCTGCTTGTTAGAAAGGGGGGGACCAGCTGAAGCCAAGGTAAGAGCGGTTGGAATAAGCAAACTTTGGTCAGCATCACAGCCATAAGCTGCAGCCCTAAACCTGTTGGTTGTGAATGGTAAGTACCCTTGGCTATGGGAGCACAGGATCAGCATAAATTCAGAAATGACTGAAAATCAACTCAGCATACTCCTGCTACATAGAACAATTCACCTTTCCCCTCGGGGGCAGCAGATTTTCCTGTTTATCTAATTTGAGGGCCTTCCCAGATTTAAGGGACAGTAAAAAAAAATGCCTGTAGACTTCTGTGCTCCTCTGTAATCTCTCTCAGTTATAAGAACGAAATGGTCAGAATATAGAAAAACCAAGCTTCCTCATTGTTCTGGCACCCCTTAAAATGGGCAGACACTTGATTTGCTTACAAAAGGTCCTGTTGCTAGGAAAACTGGACGACAGCAATAATTTGTTTTGAAAGTTGTTTTCTGTATTTTGAAGGTCCTTCAAACTACAAAGATGTTTGTTTTCTTTTCAAGTTACTGTGTTCATTCCTTTGGCTTGTTTAGAGAGTTCATGCAAAGTACTACTATCTGTATTGTGCTATTCTGTGACTGAAGTAAGTAATGATGGTTTAAAGAATTTCTGAGCTCGAAGTTCTTTTTTAAACTTGAGGCCAGTTTATCTGTTTATGAGCTAAACTAAGTGAAATACCCACCATGAGCTGAAATGTATCACTTATCTTCCTATGCTGACCACATGCTCTGTTGGTTCTAAGTGTTTCTAGGCATAATTCAGGTGAGAATATGGCTAATCAGCAGTCCAGGCTCCGTCACCAGACAGAGCTGGACCCTTGGAGTGCCGTGAACCTCTCTGCCCTGACTTGCTTCTCCTGTAAAAGAAAGGGGTCACAGAATGATGACTTGGGTCATGGAGTGTTAAAGTTAGAAAGGACCTTCCTATGTGGCTGGTCCAACTGCTTAACTTACAGATTTCCTGTTTCTACTTTTTTTTTTGGCTGCATTGGATCTTTGCTGCTGTGCACAGGCTTTCTCTAGTTGCGGCGAGCGGCGGCTACTCTTCATTGCGGTGCGCGGCTTCTCATTGCGGTGGCTTCTCGTTGCGGAGCACGGGCTCATTGTACTTTGGGTACTTTTGCTTCTCCTGTAATTTTATTCCCAGCAGATTCTCTCAGAAACAGTTAACTCTGTCTCAGTGAAGAGTGATTAGGATTTAAGCTCCTGTTCATTTATTCAGTCAATAAATAGTTATTGAGCACTCATGATGTACAGGCTGCTGTGGGTTATTATAGACAATGTCAGTTATTACTGAGTGTGGTTCTTTTTTTTTTTTTTTTGGTTTGGCTTCCTGGGCCCACAGAGTTGAATTTGTGACTCAGCTGGACTGAGTAGAAGCCTCTGACCTATCGAACTTTTTTTTTTTTTTTTTTTTTTTTTTTTCTCGGTATGCGGGCCTCTCACTGTTGTGGCCTCTCCCGTTGCGGAGCACAGGCTCCGGACGCGCAGGCCCAGCGGCCATGGCTCACGGGCTTAGTTGCTCCGCGGCATGTTGGATCTTCCCGGACCGGGGCACGAACCCGTGTCCCCTGCATCGGCAGGCGGACTCTCAACCACTGCACCACCAGGGAAGCCCCTGACCTATCGAACTTTATCCTTAGCAGTGGAGTCTTGCCAGTCCTAGTACTGTGTAGCCATCTTGAGGTTAGGCCACCTTTATAACTTGGAGTGCAGGACAGGGAGGAAGAGTAGGCTTTATTGTTGGCAGCTGCTCTGCTAGCATAAATTCTGGGGTACCAGAAAGTCCCTTTGGTCCTTCCTAAACGCCTGTGCTACCTTCATGCCAACGGCTGATTGAAAGTAGTGGTTCTCAACCCTGCCTACATATCAGAATCACCCACAGAGCTTTTAACAATTACCTGGGGGGGGGGCTTCCCTGGTGGCGCAGTGGTTGAGAGTCCGCCTGCCGATGCAGGGGACACGGGTTTGTGCCCCGGTCCGGGAAGATCCCACATGCCTCGGAGCGGCTGGGCCCGTGAGCCATGGCCGCTGAGCCTGCGCGTCTGGAGCCTGTGCTCTGCTACAGGAGAGGCCACAACAGTGAGAGGCCCGCGTAACGGAAAAAAAAAAAAAAAATTTCCTGGGTAATCCTCACCTGACATTTGGATTCAGGAGCCTCCGGTGTAGTTTAAAAAGCTCTACAGGTAATTCTGCTGTGCAGCCAGAATTGAGAATCACAGGTTTTTTTGTTTTTTTTCATTAACATCTTTACTGGAGTATAATTGGTTTACAATGTTGTGTTAGTTTCAGGTGTACAGCTAAGTGATTCAGTTATACATACACATGTATCTATTCTTTTTCAGATTCTTTTCCCATATAGGTTATTACAGAATTTTAAGTAGAGTTCCCTATGCTATAAAGTAGGTCCTTGTTGAGTATTTTATATATAGTAGTATATACATTATTAATCCCAACCTCCTAATTTATCCCCCCCCTTCCCCTTTGGTAACCATAAGTTTGTTTTCAAAGTCTGTGAGTCTGTTTCTGTTTTGTAAATAAGTTCATTCGTGTCATCCTTTTAGATTCCAACATAAGTGATACATGATATTTGTCTTTGTCTGACTTACTTAGTATGATCATCTCTAGGTTCATCCATGTTGCTGCAAGTGACATTATTTCATTTTTTTAATGGATGAGTAATATTCCATTGTATATACATACCACATCTTTATCCATTCCTCTGTTGATGGACATCTGGGTTGTTTCCGTGTCTTGGCTATTGTAAATAGTGCTGCAGTGAACATTGGGGTGCATGTATCTTTTAGAATTATGGTTTTCTTCAGATATATGCTACAAGAGTGGAATTACTGGATCATATGGTGGTTCTATTTTTAGTTTTTTAAGTAACCTCTGTACTGATCTGCATAGTGGCTGCACCAATTTACATTCCCACCAACAGTGTAGGAGGGTTCTCTTTTCTCCACATCCTCACCAGAATTTGTTTGTAGACTTTTTGATGATGGCCATTCTGACTGGTGTTAGGTGATACCTCATTGTAGTTTTCATTTGCATTTCTCTAATAATTAGCGATTATCATTTCATGTGCTTTATGGCCATCTGTATGTCATTTTTGGAGAAATGCCTATTTGGATCTTCTGCCCATCTTTTGATTGGGTTGTGTATTTTGTTGATATTGAGCTTCATGAGCTGTTTCTATATTTTGGAGATTAATCCCTTGTCGGTCTTCTCGTTTGCCAATATTTTCTCCCATTCTGTAGGTTGTCTTTTCATTTTATTTATGGTTTCCTTTGCTGTACAAAAGCTTTTAAGTTTAATTAGGTCCCATTGGTTTACTTTCATTTTTATTTTCATTACCTTAGGAGGTAGACCCAAAAAGATATTGCTGTGATTTATGTCAAAGAGTGTTCTGCCTATGTTTTTCTCTAAGAGTTTTATAGTGTCTGGTCTTACATTTAGGTCTTTAATCCATTTCGAGTTTATTTTTGTGTATGGTGTTAGAGAATGTTCTAGTTTCATTCTTTTACATGTAGCTGTCCAGTTTTCCCAGCACCACTTACTGAAGAGACTATCTTTCCTCCATTGTATAGTCTTGCCTCCTTTGTCATAGATTAATTGACCATAGGTGCGTGGGTTTATTTCTGGGCTTTCTATCCTGTTTCATTGATCTATATTTGTCTTTGTGCCAGTACCATACTGTTTTGATGACTGTAGCTTTGTAGTATAGTCTGAAGTCAGGAGTTCTGATGCCTCTAGCTCCGTTTTTCTTTCTCAGGATTGCTTTGGCTATTCAGGGTCTTTTGCGTCTCCATATAAATTAAAATTTTTTTTTCTAGTTCTGTGAAAAATGCCATTGGTAATTTGATAGGGATTGCATTGAGTCTGTAGATTGCCTTGGGTGGTATAGTCATTTTGACAGTATTGATTCTTCCAATCCAACAACATGGTATATCTTTCCATCTGTTTGTGTCATCTTCGATTTCTTTCATCAGTGTCTTATACTTTTTGGAGTATAGGTCTTTCGCCTCCTTAGGTACATTTATTCCTATCTATTTTATTCTTTTTGATGTGATAGTAAATGAGATTGTTTCCTTAATTTCTCTTTCTGATCTTTCATTGTTATTGTATAGAAATGTAAGAGATTTCTGTGTATTAATTTTGTATCCTGCAACTTTCCTAAATTCACTGATGGGCTCTAGTAGTTTTCTAGCAGCATCTTTAGGATTTTCTATGTGTAGTATCATGTCATCTGCAAACAGTGACAGTTTTGCTTCTTCTTTTCCAATTTGGATTCCTTTTATTTCTTTTTCTTGTCTGTGCCATGGATAGGAGTTGCAAAACAATGTTGAATAAAAGTGGTGAGAGTGGACATCCTTGTCTTGTTCCTGATCTTAGAGGAAATGCTTTTAGCTTTTCACCCTTGAGTATATTAGCTGTGGGTTTGTCATATATGGCCTTTATTATGTTGATGTAGGTTCCCTCTGTGCTCATTTTCTGGAAAGTTGTTTTTTATCATAAATAGGTGTTGAATTTTGTCAGACGCTTTTTCTGCATCTATTGAGATGATCATGTGGTTTTTATTCTTCAGTTTGTTAATGTGGTATATCGTACTGATTGCTTTGTTGATACTGAAAAATCCTTGCCTCCCTGGGATGAATCCCACTTGATCATGGTGTATGATCCTTTTAATGTATTGTTGGATTCTGTTTGCTAGTATTTTTTTGAGGATTTTTGTGCCTATGCTCATCAGTGATACTGGCCTGTAATTTTCTTTTTTGTGTGGTATCTTGGTCTGGTTTTGGTATCAGGGTAATGGTATCCTCATAGAATGACCTTGGGAGTGTCCCTTCCTCTGCAATTTTTGGGAATAGTTTCAGAAGGATAGGTGTTAGTTCTTCTCTAAATGTTTGATAGACTTCTCCTGTGAAGCCGTCTGGTCTTGGACTTTTTCTTGTTGGAAGTTTTAAATCACAGTTTCAATTTCAGTACTTGTGATAGGTCTGGTCATATTTTCTATTTCTTCCTGGTTCAGTCTTGGAAGATTGTACCTTTCTAAGAATTTGTCCATTTCTTCTAGGTTATCCATTTTATTGGCATATAGTTGCTTGCAGTAGTCTCTTATGATCCTTTGTATTTCTGTAGTGTCCATTGTAACTTCTCCGTTTTCACTTCTTTTTTTTTTTCTTTCTTTTTCTCTTTTGGCTGCACCATGTAGCATGCGGGATCTTAGTTCCCTGACTAAGGATTGAACCTGTGCCCCCTGCATTGGGAGCATGGAGTCTTAACCACTGGACCACCAGGGAAGTCCTTCCTTTTTCATTTTTAATTTTATTGATTTGAGCCCTCTCCCTTTTTTCTTGATGAGTCTAGCTAAAGGTTTATCTATTTATCTTTTCAAAGAACCAGCTTCAAATTCTTTTATCTTTTCTGTTCTGTTCTTGTTTGTTCTTCTTTCTCTAGTTGCTTTAGGTGTAAGGTTAGGTTATTTGAGATTTTTTTTTTGTTTCCTGAGGTAAGACTGTATTGCTATAACTTCCCTCTTAGAACTGTTTTTGCTATGTCACATAGGTTTTGAGTCATCATTTTTTTAGTCATGTGTCTCTAGGTATTTTTTGGTTTCCTCAGTGATCCATTGGTTGTTTAGTAACATTGTTTAGCCTCCATGTGTTTTTTTTTAGTTTTCTTTCTTTGTGATTAGTTTCTAATCTCATAGCGTTGTGGTCAGAGAAGATGCTTGATATGATTTCAATTTTCTTATATTTACTGAGGCTCACTTTGTGGCCCAGCATGTGATCAATCCTGGAGAATGTTCCATGTGCACTCAAGAATGTGTATTCTGCTGCATTTGGATGGAATGTTCTATAAGTATCAATTAAGTCCATTGGTCGAATGTGTCATTTAAGCCCTCTGTTTCCATATTGATTTTCTGTCTGGATGATCTGGATTGTAGTTCTTCTTGCTTCTGGTGTCTGCCCTCTGGTGGGTGAAGTTGGTCCAGGGGCTTGTGCAGGCTTCCTGGTGGCAGAGACTGGTGCCTGCCTGCTGGTGGGTGGAGCTGGGTCTTGTCCCTCTGGGGGGCAGGGCCGTGTCAAGGGGTGTGTTTATAGGCGGCTGTGGGGTCAGGACGACTAAGCAGCGTGTCTGCTGATGGGTGGGGCTGTGTTCCCACCCTATTGGTTGTTTGGCCTGAGGCATCCCAGCTCTGGAGGCTGCAGGCTGTTGCTGGGGCCGGGTCTCTGCCAAAATGGCGACCTCTACGGGAGCTCATGCTGATGAATATTTCCTGGGGCCTCCGTCACCAGTGTCCTTGCCCTCACAGTGAGCCACAGCCGACCCCTTCTCCCCAGGAGACCCTCCAAGACCCTCAGGTAGGTTTGGCCCAGGCTTCTATGGAGTCACTGCTTTGCCCTGGGTCCCAGTGCACATGAAACCATGTGTGCACCCTCAAAGGGTAGAGTCTCTGTTGCCCCCGGGACTGTGTGGCTCCTGCACTCAGTCCCCACTGGCCTTCAAAGCCAAATGCTCTGGGGGTGGCTCCTGCCGGTGCCAGGCCCCCAGGCTGGGGAGCCTGACGTGGGGCTTAGAGCTTTCTCTTCTGTTGAAGACCCTCTGTGATATAGTAATTTTCCAGTTTGTGGGTTGCCCACCTGGCGGGTATGGGATTTGATTATATTGTGAAAGCACTCCTCCTACTGTCTTGTTGTGGCTTCTTCTTTGTCTTTGGGTGTAGAATATCTTTTTTTGTAGGTTCGAATCTTTTTTCGTCAGTGGCGGTTCAGAAGTTAGTTGTGATTTTGGTGTTTTTATGAAAGGAGGTGAGCTCACGTCCTTGTGCTCCACCACCTTGTCTCCTGCCTGTGAATTCACCATTTTATGTTTGCTCTCCTATCTTTAGTGAAGAAAAGGGTCCTTTTAATACACTGCTAGGTAACATAGCTAATGAAACTATTTCAGTTCTTTGAAATGTCTGCACAGGGCTTTGCAGGTTAAAATTAAACTGTCCTCCCCTCCCTTCTCATGCAGTACAGATTTCCCTTGAGAATGGTGTTAACCCCACAGGCATTTAGGAGACCGATGGGAGGGCAGATATGTCCCAAGCATGGGAAGTACACTGGATAATAAAAGACAGAATGTTCTGTGGGAGTTACGTGCACAATGTGCATCGGCGAAGAAAATACTGCTTTGTTTTTCCGTGAATTTCATTTTTAACTCAGTTTATTGACTTAACAACCAGTTTTGCTAAAAAGCTAAAGGAAAGCAAAGCAAACAGAAACTTTAATATATAGTACCTAGGAGCACACTATAAAATGGCGTATTTTATCAGTTTTAAGACAGACATTTTCTTCCGGTTTTAACACCACCCATATCAGGATGAATCATATAGTGCATGACATAATTATAGTTGATAACATTTTAACTTTCTTAGTGGCACATAAAATAACTGCCTTACAAATTCATGGTGTCTTAAATTGGATGAAAATCAGTATAATGTAAAGATCTTCATCAAGTTTTGAACCTCCTTTTGAAACACAGGTTGTTGGTAGTGTACATGTACTCATGAGTATGCCCCTCCCCTCGTGCTTAGTGTTGGCCTGAAGGCAGAGTTTTCGTTTAACGTTGTTAACTTTGGAGACAGATATGTAACAAGAAATAACTGGGAAATCTGCTACATTTAAATAAGGAAACTCCAGCCTTGATATGTTAAGCTAGATATGTTTTCTGATCTGCAAAGCTGAAAGCTAGTTAACATAGCAGGATCCAGTCTTCCTTAGTTCTAGTTTTCCTGTCATTTTATCTTTGATATTTAAGGATGACCTTTGTGAGATTGTTGCTGTATCCACTGTGGAGTGACCAGAAGAGTGCTGTTTGATGTGGAGCTGTCTCAGGACCCAGCCCTGATGCTCCCTTGGTCACGGGACCACCTGTTGACAGAGCCCATCATTGTACACATTCACCAGCCGGAGTTCTTGTACTTTTCCTCCAAAGGAATGAGTCCAGGTTGTCACAGTTCAGGTTATGTCTTTCTGGTTCCTTCCCATCATCTCACACTTAGAGTGTGAAATGGTGCATCACAGCGCCAGCATTTTGTGTTGTTTTGAACAGATTTTGTGGTCATACATAATCCTGTGAGTATCGATATCCATATGCTACTTTCTCCTCCCACCCCAAGGATATTTTAAAAAATCATGTGCAAAAGCCCTGTGATGGCAAGGTGGCCCTGAGGCGGGAGCATGATGCATTTGAAGAAACAGATGAAGGGCCTGTGTTTGGAACAGAGGAGAGTGTGGGCGGGGCTAGAAATACACCCCCTCATTCTGAGAGTAAAGGGCATCCTCTGGAGGTTCCCCACCACCCTTTTTTTAAAAAAATCAGATTTGCCTGTAAAAAGCTCACTCCTGAAGTCTGGATTTTGTGTGTGTTGCACCTGGGGTATGTTAAGAAAGGACTGCTTTTCGTAGAGACCTGCTTCCAAGGATTGACCAGGGTGAAAGCCGGAGTTAGCGGGAGTTAAGAAAATGGGGACTGTGTGAATAGACAACTTTTAAAAAAGTTTATTTTCCAGATAGAAAACAGTCACCAAACCCATTTTTCACTCTCCTTTCAATCTCCAGGCCCCTGGAAACCTCTCTGCTGTCTAACTTTTATCAGCCCCAGAGCAGCCTGGATCCCAGAGTCATCCATTTGTACTGGGTGTCAGTGCCCACTTCCTCTTGGATCCTTCCTTCCCTGTGGTCTCAAACCCTGCCTCAGACTCGCTGGGGCAGAGATCTGCCTTCTCCTCCACACTCCGAATATGTACTTACTTTCCCCTAATTCCCTTACTGGGCTAGTGGTACTCCTCCCACTTTGACCCCCTCCCCAGACTGCCCTGCAAAGTGGCCAAAGTTTGCCACCATCCAGAGACTCACTTCTTAGGGATTCATCTTCTTTATTGTCTCTTGGAATTATTCTTTCCCTTCCCACTGTCACTGCCTCGTCATCTTTTTTTAAAAAAAAATTTTATTTACTTATTTATTTGGCTATACTGGGTCTTAGTTGCGGAACGTGGGATCTTCGTTGCGGCATGCGGGATCTTTAGTTGCGGCGTGCGGGATCTTTAGCTGTGGCATGTGAACTCTTAGTTGCGGCATGTGAGGTCGAACCCGGGCCCTCTGCATTGAGAGTGCAGAGTCTTAGCCACTGGGTCACCAGGGAAGTCTCTGCCTCATCTTTTGACTGGGCTGCTCTGTACCTCTTAGTTTTTCATTTAAAAAACGAGATCATAATACCTACTTTGAAATTTTGCTGGGAACGTTAATTTAAATGCATCGTATAAAACACATAGCATAGGGCCTCGCTATTAGAGGATGTTTTGGGTTTCTTCTGTTTCCTACTAATTTATGTCCCTGGCTCCAGTTTTTAGCCACTCCCTTTTTGTTTTTGTTTTTAATTTTTTTAATCTTGATTTATTTATTTTTGGCTGCGTTGGGTCTTTGTTGCTGCATGTGGGCTTTCTCTGGTGGCAGCAAAGGGGGGCTACTCTTCATCGCAGTGTGCGGCCTTCTCATTGCAGTGGCTTCTTGTTGCGGAGCTCGGGCTCTAGGCACCTGGGCTTCAGTAGTTGTGGCGCACGGCATGTGGGATCTTCCCCAACCAGGGCCCGAACCTGTGTCCCCTGCATTGGCAGGCTGGTTCTTAACCACTGCGCCACCAGGGAAGCCCCCTTCCTTTTTGTTTTTATCCTGTGACCGGAGTTGTCTGCCCCACATATGCCCCTTTTAAGTACCTTTAATGTTTCGCCATTGCCTGAGTGTAGCCAAACCTCCTTAATGTCACAGTCCAGGCCCACAGTCCAGTCCCATCCTTTTCATCCCATTCTTTACACCTTTACCACCTCGACTCTCACAAGCCCCTCTTGATTCTTATGTCCCAGGTACACTAGACAACTAGATGTTGTCTGAAAACCCTGAATTGACTTTTTTGTGTGGTTTTGAATCAGAGTGCCCTTTTCTTTTTCCCCCTTTATTTCTTGATTGTTTAAAACAATGAGCTAATACTTTATTATATATTTGGTAGAATTATTACATGTGTGTTTATATGTATATGAATATTTATGTCTGTGTGTAACAAATGCAAACAATCTCACAAACTGTTTATCATCACAGGGGGCGGCATGAGGTCAGCTCTGCCATCAGACATTATCTTGTCCAGAAGTGACTTAAACTCTCTCAACCTGTGTATTTTTATCTGTTAAGTGAAGTAAGGTTTAAATGGCTGGTCTTTGTTTCTGCCCTTTGTAAAGGCCTCGGCCTGAATGTAATTATGACCCAGGTAAAGCCATTCTATAAGAGGAACTGAGATAACTCTCCCAGATCCATTGCTTTCTAATAGAATTTAAAGAATTTAGATGGTTTAGGGAAAAAAGAATTAGCCCTTGAGTGAGTGGCAAGCATTTTACGTACATTATTATGTCCTTGAATGCTTTGAAACCCCACTTGAGATAAGTAGGTATTTTACAGATGAGACAGTTGAGGACTAGAAAGGTTATGTCATTTGCCCAAGACTTAAAACTGGTTTGGGCTTCCCTGGTGGCGCAGTGGTTGGGAGTCCGCCTGCCGATGCAGGGGACATGGGTTCGTGACCTGGTCCGGGAAGATCCCACGTGCCGTGGAGCGGCTGGGCCCGTGAGCCATGGCCGCTGAACCTGTGTGTCCAGAGCCTGTGCTCCGCAACGGGAGAGGCCACAACGGTGAGAGGCCTGCGTACCGCAAAACAAAACAAAACAAAACAAAACAAAACTGGTTACCCTGCCTTAGCTGTAAGGCGGTGCCCCCAACAGCTGTGCCTGAGCAGCAGCGGATGCTTCAGCTTTTGTGATTTCTTAACACCTGTTTTTCTCCAGATCATAGACTATTTACTCCAGAAAGTTTGGGGGAAAAAAAAGTTCTGGTTGAGTATACGTGTATGTGTACCTCATCCTGGGGTTTGAGTTATGTCCCTTTCTTCCTGGGTAATATTTCTATTTAAACAGCACTGTAGTCAAAAAATAAGACTTGTTTCTCTGTTATTGTGATTATTTTTCTTGGGGTTATAAAGAGTATTGTGTATTGTGTATACACAATACACTTAAACTAAACAGAAAGCAAACGTTTGTTTAACAGAATAGGAAAGAGATGAAATTCATGGAAGAAGAATGTATATTCTTACTGCACTGTTTCTCACTCTCATGTGTCTGGAATCCTGTATAGTCAACAGCAAGGTTTTCAGTGCCTTGAGTTAAGAGGTGTAAGTGGGTGTCGGAGCAGTAAAGAAAAGGGCAGCAGCATCCCCTCATGTTTGCTGAGCTGATGTATATGATGCATGTGTTGATGTGCATACATGTATGTTACATTTGCTATATACATTTTACATATGTGTTCTAAGTGCTTCACTTTACTTGCATTTGCTTTTTCAGTCCTCTCAATAACCCTTTGGAGGCAGGCAGTATTATTATCTCCATTTTACAGATGAAGAAATCAAGGCACAGAGAGGATAGGACACTTGCCTAAGGTCACAGAGCTAGGTCACATGCACAGTTCTACATCTGAGTTAATTTGAATTTGTATTGTTAACCACTTAAATACATTATTGAAATGTTTCTCAACTAATGTGTATCTCCTTTCTGGGGATTTGGACTCGTACTTTTGCGGGGAGGTGAGGGGGGGGCATTAGTAACAGATTGTCTACAAAGTAAAAATAACTAGGCCTAATGGGGTTATATGTAAGTCATTTGAATTACTGAAGTATCTTGGAGGAACTAAGGTGATCCTTCTTACTATGTTATTAACAATAATACTTTAAAATGAAAGTATGAAAGTATTGGCTTCATGAAGGTGCTTTTTTCTACAGAATGTCATTGAAATGGAAAATTTTCATATGTTTAAATGCTGGCTGGTAGAGTAGATTTGTTTTGAATTACAGCACATGAGGAATTTTTTAAAGGTTTGGCAGTAATAAGTAAAGCAAACACCTTTTCTATTTAGCAAGCAGTAATACTGGATTCTAAAATTGTATTTTGCAGGAAGAAAGTTTGAGCCTAATAAAGACATTGTTATAAGTTTGAGGAAATTTTTTTTGGTTAAGAAATAATACTATGTGTATGTTTTAATGTCTTTATGTTAAACTCAGTATATTCCCCCTCCCCCTTTTTTAGCTCTTCACGAAAGGACATGGATGAAAATGAAAGCAACGAGTCCCTGAGGTCAAGTTGCCAATATCCTAAAGAAGCAGTAAGAAAGCGCCAAAATTCACGGAATTCTGGAGGAAGTGATTCTTCGAGGTTTTCCAGGAAGAGTTTCAAACTGGATTACAGACTAGAAGAAGATGTAACTAAATCAAAGAAAGGAAAGGATGGGAGATTTGTTAATCCTTGGCCAACGTGGAAAAATCCCTCTATTCCAAATGTTCTCAGGTGGCTGATGATGGAAAAAGATCACAGCAGTGTTCCGTGCTCCAAAGAGGTAGCATCTGGCTTTTTGAGTGCTGCGTATTTGCTCTTAATATATGTATTACTTGACATTGCTGTGAATTGACTATGACACTCCAGTTAGCTAATTGAGCCCTTTTGTATGATAAGGTTCTGGGGAGATGACATGAATAAGGTGCCTTCAAGTTCATAGCTGAGCAGCAAAGTACACGTGTGAATAACCAGCTCTGATCTGGTGGCAGCTAGAAGTAGGAACAGATGCCTTAAAAACAGAGAAAAGGACGCAATTAATTCTGACTGGTGGGATTGGAAATGGCTTTACAGAGGAGGTGATATCTGAGCTGGGCCTAGAAGAGAAAAACTATTTGGCAGTGGTTTTCCAGGTGGATGATGGGCATGAGAAGGTCACAGAGGTGAGCAAGTGCATGGCATGTTCCAGAAAGTAGTAACCTGCGTTTTGGAGTATGAATTATAAGGGTTAAGCGTGGAGCGCTTGGCTCTTCATCCTTGGAAAAAGCTGCTAAAGTTATAAAAGAAATCGTCAAATAACCTACCACTCCTTTAAAAACTGGGAATAGGTTACTGGGCTTTCAATGTGCTAGTTATACTTAGGATGAGATTGTTAACCTTTGGCCTGTGGTTTATGAGATGAGTGAGATTTCACTTCAGCAGGGAGTCGGTGGCTCCCAATGGCAGTAGCGCTTTTTTCTCCTTAGTTTCTTGCCCCTCGACACCTCCTACCCCGCTTGGCCTCTCTTTTCCAACAGCCTCTGTCCTGCCAGGCCTTGTGGGGAACTGAGAGATAAGGAACTAGACACTGGAAGTGGGTGGGATGGAAAGAGTGGAGGTATCCCTGAAGCGTTGACCTGCAGTAAGGCAGGAGGATGGGGAGTGGGTCTGTGGCGGTGGTGTTAGATCGTTTACCTTAGTAAGTGTGTGCACTTTTCTTTAAAGGATATGAGATTTTTAAAAACCCCAAAAACCCATATTGTCACTTTGATGCTAAGGAATGTTCATAGTATTAATCCTAGTTAACAGAATTGAGTAACATGAATAATATTTTCCCAGCACTGTTTAAGAATGAGTCAGGATATTAATAGATGAAACCGTAGTGTATGTTTCAACTTTGTGGATGGAAGGAACAAGAAGATTTTATGTCTTCTGGAGAACCTGGTAGGAAGAGAAACATGGAGTCAAGCCGTGAGAAGAAGGGTTTAGGGCAGGAGGCCAAGATGGGTAGGTTACCTGTTCGGTAAACATTCCTTCCTGGTTTTTGGGCCACAGTTTCTAAAAATACAGACGTAGTAATGGTGTCTTTAGTTTTCTTTCATTTCAAACAGGAAAGTGAGTGACCAGATGAAGGCGGAAATACATCTCTGAACTCTGATGATATGGAGATATTGAAGAAACTGGGTTCAATTTCTGAGAACTCACCAGGCCAGTTGTTCTTAAACTCCACTATTCTAGGTGCTAGAGACAGAGCCATGAAAAAGCAGAAAGACAGCCTGGCCTCCTTGGGCCTTCAATTTAATGGAAGAGAGACAATAAACAGATAAGAAAATGATGTGGGATACTGAAAGATGATTGGTGCCTTGAGGAATAATGAGGCAGAAAAGGAAGTTGTGGGGTGGGAGCTGACTTCTTTAATGAAGGGTAAGCTTTCTTTCTTTCTTTTTTTTTTTTTTTTTTTTAAAGGCAGGAGTTTTTTGTTTTTCTTTGCTTTTTATTTTAATTTTTATTTTATATTGGAGTATAGTTGATATACAGTGTGGTGTTAGTTTCACATGTACAGCTAAGTGATTCAGTTGTACATACACATGTATCTATTCTTTTTCAAATTCTTTCCCCACTTAGGCTATTACCTAAATATCGAGTACAGTTCCCTGTGCTAAACAGAAGGTCCTTGTTGATCATCTATTTTATATACTAGTGGGTATATGTTAATTGTGAACTCCTAATTTATCCCTACCAGCCATGTTTCCACCCACCCACCCCCGGCAACCATAAGTTGGCATTCAAAGTCTGTGAGTATGTTTTTGTTTTGCAAATAAGTTCATTTGTATCATTTTCACCTTAGACTCTACCTTCAAGCTATATCAGATGACATTTGTCTTTTTGTGTCTGGCTACTTCACTTGATGTGATCATTGCCAGGTTCAGCCAGTTGCTACAAATGATGGTGTTTCATTCATTTTTATGGCTAATATTCCCTTGTATATATGTACCACATCTTCTTTATGCATTGGTCTGCTGGTGGACAATTTGGTGGCTTCCACGACTTGGCTATTGAAAATAGTCCTGTAATGAACGTTGGGGTGCATTTGTCTTTCCAAAGTACGGTTTTCTCTGGATATGTGCCCAGGTGTGGGATTGCTGGATCATATGGTAGGTTTATTTTAGTTTTTTAAGAAACCTGCATACTGATCTGCATAGTGGCTGTTACCAGTTTATGTTCCCACCAACAGCATAGGAGCGTTCCTTTTCTGTACGCACTCTCAAAGATTTGCTGTTTGTAGACTTTTTAATGATGTCCACTGTAACTGGTACGAGGTAATACCTCCTTGTAGTTTTGATGTGCTATGATAATGAGCGATGTTAAGCATCTTCTCATGTGCTTTAAAAAACGAAACAAAACAAGAAAAAACCTCGTGAGTAAAATTTACCTCCTGACATGGGCTTATTGAAAGTCGGCTCTGTTTTGAATTCTCTTTCGATCACCTGCCACACTAGTTTCTAGAGGGCATTGTTCATTTAAGCCTCACAGGCCTTGTGAATGTGAAGTGCCCATAAGCACTGGTTTTAAAGTTGTCATTCCAGGAAACAAGGCAGCAGCATTTCTGGTTGCCCAACTCTGGTTACTCGGGCAATGAGAGGCTTAGGGAAAGTCCTGCTGCTGGGTTTTAAATGAGTGGAATGTGCCGGAACAGACACCCAAGGACTTTTGTCTCAGTACTTCCATCCCCTTCCCTTTCCCCCGGGACAAATCCCAATCCCTGCCAAAGCGCTGTGCTGAGGGTGCTGGCGTCCGTAGGTGGGGTGACTCTGCGGAAGGAGGCTGGAGATGGGAACCCCGGCACCAGGAGACGTGGGGACCAGGTGACTTTTCAGAGCTTTTCCAGCCCAGAGGGTCCACCATCCTTTGGCTGCATTAGGCTTGACCTTGCTGTCAGAGGTCCATTGTGGATCTGGAGATTGTGGTCCATCCCGAAGGGATCAGGCACTGCAGGTCTAAGGAGAGCTCATTTGCTGGCACATCCTTCCCAGCTCCCTAACCCCCATGACATCCAGCCTTTGGAAACCAAGGCTGCTCGGGCTCCAGGGATGTGAAGTTGCCTGGGTCCCAAGGCCCGAGGAGAATGTTGTAGGCATTTTGTTTTTGTTTTTGTTTTTGTTTTTGTTTTCTAATTTAACATTTAGTTTATATTGGAGTATAGTGGCTTTACAATGTTGTGTTTGTTTTAGCTTTAAGCAGCTTGATTCAGGTAAACAGAGACACATATCTACTCTTTTTCGGGTCCTTCGCATATAAGTTCTTTCAGATTGTTTAGTAGTGCTCCCTGTGTTAGACAGTAGATCCTTGTTGATTATCTATTTTATGGATATTAGTGTGCAGGGGTTAATCCCAACCTCCTAAGGTATCCCTCCAGCCCCACCTTTCCCCTTTGGTAACCATATGTTCGTTTTCTAAGTCCGTGAGTCTGTTTCTGTTTTGTAAATTTGGTTATTATTTGTATCAATTTTTAGAACTCACCTGTAGGTGATATCATATGCTATTTGTCTTTCTCTGTCTGGCTTATTTCACTAAGTATTGTCACCTTCAGGTTCATCCATGTTGCTGCAAATGGCATTATTTCATTCTTTTTATGGGTGAGTAATAACCTTTTTATGTTCCACATCTTTTTTATCCAGTCCTCTGTCAATGGATATTTTGGTTGCTTCCATTTCGTTGCTATCTTAAATAGTGGTGCAATGAATTTTGGAGTGTATGTGTCTTTTCAAATATGTTTTTTCCAGATATACACCTAGTTAGTGGGGTTGCTGGATCATGTGGTCCCTCAAATTTAATATTTTATGGAACCTCTATATCGTTCTCCATAGTGGCTGTTACTGGGTTACATTTGCATCAACATCCACGCTCTCTTCAGCATGTATTGCTTATTGACCTTGGATGATGGTCATTTTGCCTGGTGGTATGTGATACCTCATTGTAGTTTTGATTTTCATGTATGTAATAATTAGGGATATTAGCATCTTTTCATGTGATTTTTGTTCATCTCTATGTGTTCTTTGGAGACTGTCAAATTTAGATCTTTTTACCCTGTTTTTGATTGGGTTGTTTATTTGTTTGATTTAGAGCTTCATGAGCTCTTTGTATTTTTTGGAGATTAATCCTTTGTTCATACTTCATTTGCAAATATTTTCTTCCATTCTGTGGATTGTCTTTTTGTTCATGATTTGCTTTGCTGTGCAGAAGCTTTTAACTTTTATTATATCCCCCTTTTTATTTTGTATTTATTTTCATTATTCTCGGAGGTGGATCTGGAAAGATACTGCTTCGATTTTTGTCAAACAATTCTGCCTATGTTTTTGTCTAAGAGTTTTATAGTGCCTGTTCTTACATTTAGGTCTTTAATCTATTTTGAGTTCTTTTTTATATATGGTGTTAAAGAATGTTCTTGTTTTACTGTTTTACATGTAGTTTTCCAATTTTCCCAGCACAACTTATTGAAGTGACTGTCTTTTGTCCATTGTATAGTCTTGCCTCCTTTGGTAGATTAATTGGTGCTTGAGTTCACTTCTGGTTTTTCTCTTCTATTTATTTCTGTTTCTGTTTTTCTGCTAGTACCATACTTTTTTGATGACTGTAGCTTTGTAGTATAGTCTGAAGTCAGGGAGTCTGATTCATCCACCTCCGTTTTTCTTTCTAAGGATTGGTTTTTGTATTCTTGGTCTTTTTTGTTTCCATACAAATTAAAAAAAAATTTTGTTCAAGTTCTGTGAAAAATGCCATTGGCAATTTGATTGTGACTGCATTGAATCTGTAGATTGCCTTGGGTATTATAGTGATTTTGACACTACTGATGGTTCTAATCCAATAACATGGTATATTTTTCCATCTGTTTGTGTCATTTTCGATTTCTTTCATCAACGTCTTATAGTTTTTAGAGTACAGGTCTTTAGCCTCCTTAGGTTGGTTTATTCCTAGGTAGTTTATTCTTTTTGATGCGAAGGTAAATGTGATCGTTTCTTTAATTTGTTTTTCTGATCTTTCATTTTTAGTGTTAGTAATGCAAGAAATTTCTGTGTATTTTGTATTCTGCAGTTTACTGAATTCATAGATGAGCTCTAGTAGTTTTCTGGTAGCATCTTTAGGATTTTCTATGTATGATATCACGTCATCTGCAAACGTTGGCAGTTGTACTTCTTCTTTTCCAGTTTGGATACCTTTTATTTCTTTTTCTTTTCTGATTGCCATTGTTAGGACTTCCAAAACTCTGTTGAATAAAAGTGGCAAGAGTGGACATCCTTGTCTTTTTCCTGATCTTAGGGGAAATGCTTTCAGCTTTTACTGTTGAGAATGCTGTTAGCTGTGCGTTTGTCATATATGGCCTTTATTATGTTTAGGTAGGTTCCCTCTATGCCCACTTTCTGGAGAGTTTTTATCATAAATGGGTGTTGAATTTTGTCAAACGTTTCCTGAATCTATTCAGATGATCATATGGTTTTTATTCTAAAGTTTGTTTATGTGGTGTATCACAGTGATTGATTTGCAGATACTGAAGATCCTTGCATCCCTGGGATAAATACCACTTGATCATATTGAGTGATGTTTTTAATGGATTGTTAAATTCAGTTTGATAGTATTTTGTTGAGGATTTTTGCAACTATGTTTTTCAGTGATATTGGCCTGTAATTTTCTATTTCGTAGTATCTTTTTCTGGTTTTGGTATCAGGGTGATTGTGGCTTATGAGTGGTTCTTAAACTCCACTGTTGTAGGTGCAAGAGGTACAGCCATGAACAAGGCAGAAAGGAAACATGGCCTCTTTGGAAGTCAGGTTTATTGGAAGAGAGACAATAGTCAAGTAAATGATGTGGAGTATTGAAAGATGATTAGTGCTTTGAGGAACAATAAGGCAGAAAAGGAAGATGATTAGCGCTTTGAGGAATAATAAGGCAGAAAAGGGTGAGAACTGCATTCTTTAATGAAGTGTAAGCTTTTTTTTTTAAAGGCAGTTTAGTTTTAGAAAATGTCAAAAAGAAGGCTCAATATGAAGTCATTTAAACAGATGTGGCATCATGTAAGAGAGAAGACTCATTTGTCTTAATCCAATTTTTATTTTCTTTCTTATCATTTACCTACATCTTGTATCCCCTTGTTTCCAATAAAAGCCTAGAACTAGATTAAATGCATGTTGACTTCTGTTATTCTCATAGATAATTACAAGTCCATACTTTATCCCTTTAAGTTGCCCAGATTATTAAGTTTTATGAACTGCTAAGTGTGATAGAGTTATTCATTTTAAAAAAATTTAAAGACTACATAGAGTACTTACTTCAGATCGTTGGGCCAGTTCAGAATTTAATCAGATTTCTCGAAATTATTTTAATTAGATATTGGGATGCTAGAGTTTAATAGTACAGATCTTCAAATTATTGTTTTGGAAGAAGAGGATAATATGATATAGGTAGGGTTATGATGACTATATATAATGGAATTTACTTCATTATAGTATGTTATGTTTAGGTATATGAATATGAAAGTGTTCTGGAAAAAACGTGATTAAAGTATAAAATAGGGCTTCCCTGGTGGCGCAGTGGTTGAGAATCCTCCTGCCGATGCAGGGGACACAGGTTCGTGCCCCGGTCCGGGAAGATCCCACATGCCGCGGAGCGGCTGGGCCCGTGAGCCGTGGCCGCTGAGCCTGCGCGTCCGGAGCCTGTGCTCCGCAATGGGAGAGGCCACAACAGTGAGAGGCCCGCATACCACACACACACACAAAAAAGTATAAAATAACTAATAGAACAGCTCTAAACAAAGTGAAAATGGGTTATTAGCAGAGCTACACAATTGCATTGCCTGGTTAGAAAACAGTACTTCGTTTCTGATATTTGCCTTTTCTGGGTCATTGGAGCAGTGGGCCTGCTCACAGGCTTCAAGTTGTTCATGTGCTTTGTGCTCTTGCAGTGGTTCAGTGACCTTCTCTGATTGTTAGTGTTGATGATAGTCTCCACTAGTTAGGAGAAAGGAAGTTGGAGAACGTAAAAGGGAAGGGAGGCAGGCACCTCCGAGTTTCATTAGTGGAAGGAGGCCGTCCTTATCAGTTACTGCTGTAGAAGTGAGAGGGACAGTCATATTGGAGTAGGAGAGAGACACGGGACTGAGGCTGCACAGCATGGCCTGGTAGAAAAAGTGGGACACCAGGAGTCTGGGAACCAGCCTCAGGCTCAGGAATCCTGTCCGTGTGTGACCTTATTTCTATCACAGTTCCTCAAGGAACTCTTTTTTTGGGGGGTGGGGGAGGAGGGATCTATGAAATTAGGATAAGAGAGTTTTGGTGACAAGGATTGTTTTGAGATTCACGTGGCACATGAAAGTACTTTGAAAATCTCATGCATTCTTTGGATGTATGTTATTGAAGAATAGGATGCCCTTTGAAAAAATGATATGTACCAATTATTTTATATTTGTACTGTAGTAGGCCAGCAGGTTGCTTATTTTTATCGAGGGAAAAATATGCATGTATACAGGTTTTTTAAAAAAAATCGTAGTACCAACAGGCTTATTAGACAAATACCCAGTCCCCTAACCAGCCTCTGCCACCCATGCCCCTTTATTTCCTTTGGAGTTTGTCTTCATATTTCTTTTCTTTTTATTGTGGTATGAACACTTAACATGAGATCTACCCTCTTAAATTTGTCAGTGTACAATGCATTATTGTTGCCTGCAGGGACCATGTTGTACAGCAGATCCCTGGAGCTTCCCCATCTTGCTTAACTGAAGCTGTGTGCCCACTGATGGTAACTCCCCACGTTCCTCTCCCCACCAGCCCCTGGCAACCACCATTCCACTCTTTGATTCTATGAGTTTGACTATTTTAGATACCTCAGATATGTGGAATCACGCGGTGTTTGTTTTTCTGTGGTCCTTCACATTACTATCAGATGTAACCCACTCTGTACCCCTCCCCATCTCTCCCGTGCTTCTACTTGAGCTTTCCCCTTACTATTTACATTATTGTGACTATGGCAGTATTTTTCACTGATGAACCAAGTAATGTAGTATGGCCATGTCTCCTGTCTTACATACTTTTCCCTCTGAGGTTAATGATCCCTCTTTTTTCATCTGTTGAACTTTTTATGTATTTATGACTAAGCATTCCCCTTCTTCCCATGGCTTCTCAGGGCCATTTTCCCGAGGGGGAGACCTTCAGGAGGTTTTCAGCACCAGGCTCTAATCTGGGCTGATGCCCTCCAGGCTCTCTGTGGCTTCCTTCCGGGCTCTCCCTCACCGTCCTCCCGGGCCCCTTTCCCTCCTCACTGTGGCCCTGTTTCCTGCGTCCCACCTGTTCCCCATCTTGGATATTTTCTCCTTTTGGTGGAGCGCAGTCTTAATGAGCTTCCTGAGTGGGGGTACATGGGACATCAGTTTTTTGAGACCTTGCTTGTCTAAAATGTCTTTATTCTCACTCTTTCTTTTAAATTGAAGTATAGTTGGTTTACAATGCTGTGCCAATCTCTGCTGTACAGCAGTGACTCAGTTATACACAGAGATATTCTTTTTTTATATTCTTTTCCATTATGGTTTATCACATGATACTGAATATAGTTCCCTGTGCTCTACAGTAGGACCTTGTTGTTTATCCATCCTATATATAATAGTTTACATCTGCTAATCCCAAACTCCCAGTCCTTCACTCCCCTACCCCCCTACCCTTTGGTAACCACAGGTCTGTTCTCTATGTATGTGAATCTGTTTCTGTTTTGTAGATAGGTTCATTTGTGCCATATTTTAGATTCCACATATAAGGGATATCATATGGTATTTGTCTTTCTCTTTCTGACTTACTTCGCTTAGTATGATAATCTCTGGTTGCATCCATGATGCTGCACATGGCATTATTTTGTTCTTTTTTTATGGCTGAGTTTATTCTCATTATTGATTGATAGTGTGGGTAATGGAATTTTAGTTTGGAAACAGTTTTCTCTCAGAATTTGAAAGCATTACCTCCATGACATTCTTTTTAGTATTGCTTTAGAGAAGTTCAGTGCCATTCTTGATCCTTTGTGTGGGACCTTGATTTCCTCTGTGCAAACTCTGAGGATCATCTATTTGGCACCAATGTTCTGAAGTTTCACCATGACGTGTGGTTCTTTATTTATCATGCTCGATGCCTGGTGAGCCCTTTAGATGTAAAAATCTGTTGCCTTCAGTTCTAGGAAATTTTCTTGTCTATTTCCTTGAAAATTTCCTTCCCTCCATCTTTTCACTGTAAAACAACTACTGATTATATTTTGGATCTCCTAGATCAACCTTCTGTAACTTTATTTCCCCTGTATTTCATTTCTTTTTATTTTTTTGTTTTGCTTTCTGACAGGTTTCCTCAAGAATTTGTTTCATTTTTAAATCAGTATGTGTTTCACTTTTTAATGTGATGGGTGAAAATGTCATAATATGAAATGTAAAAAAAGAGTAGAAAATACGAATATCCTATGATCTTAACCATGCATAAAAATAGAACTGTGCATAAAAATAGCATAATGTTTAACAGTGGTTATAATCTCTGCACACGGATATAATGGATGGCTACTCTTCTTATCTTTATGTTATATTTTCCAAATATTTTATAAAGCCCATTTTCTTTTATAATCAAGGAGGAGTTTAAAAATATTAAGCCATTTTGATGGATCTTGTACTCCTAAAATGGATAGTATGGCAAAAATATAAAACATTAGCATTCATATTTAATTGAATTGGTGGTATTTTGGTAAAATCAATCTCTATTCAGTGTTCACATATGTCGTCAAAATAAATATGAAAAAGAGAAATATTTTTTATTTAAATCTTAAATATGAGTGGCAAAGTATAGATATTAAAGTTTCCTAAAACAGTACAAAGATACTTTCAGTTGGAAGAAAAGGATTAACCCTAGTCCTCTTTAAAAGTGATTTTTTTTTTAGAAAATATGGTTTGAACAGATTTTTGTCAAATCTTTCTGTCTCATTCATGTACACAAACACATACACTTAATAAGTATATTAACAAGAATGTGGGTTTCATTGTTTTGAAGTTAACATTATCTATGCCATGGAAAGAGTTATGGTTTAATGAAGAGAGAGGGTCTTGAGAGTCAGAAGACCTTGATTCCACTCCTGATTGGACACTTACTTGTTGTATGACTTTGGCAAGTGTCTTAGTGGACCTTCTGCCTTGGTCTGGTTTTCTGTGAAATGGCAGTTAACATCTGCTTCACAGAGTTAGATGACAATGTTCTTAAAGCATCTGGCAGAGTAGTGGTTGAATAAATGTTGGGATTTTTCCTTTTCCCCAAGAAAAGTGAAACATTAACTAGTGTACAGGTTAATAACAGGCTTAGGGATTTTCCCATTTGTAGCTTTAAAAAAGGAGGACCCGCCAAGAAAAATCTTGATCTAGTAAAGAAAAATGCCAAGTGGGTGCTTGATTTCTTCAAATAAACAAGATTCTCCCCATTCTGCATACTTTTTCAAACTCTGATTAGGATAAAAAGTAAAAAACTATTTTTTTCTTTCTGGAATCTCAATTGTAGACACTATTTCTTTGAGTTTCATGGGCCAGTAGTGTTAGAGATCAAATTCTTTAAAATAAGCTACTCTTTTGCAATGGATGGGCTTAGAAACAATATAGCATGAGGAAAGGACCTTGAAGAAAAGTGTGACTGCTTAATTCAGATCTCTTGTCAGACATTTACCTTTTTTACAAAACAGCTTTGTTGAGATATAATTCCTGTATTATATATACAATTGACCTGGTTAAAGTGTACAATTTGGCAGTTTTTCAGTACAGAGTTGTGCAACCGTCACTACAATCCAATACATTTTTATTATCCCCCAAAGAAACCCTCTGTGTCCTTAGTCATCACCCCCAGTTCTCCAGCCCCTGGAAATCACTAACCTATTTTCTGTCTCTATGGATTTGCCTATTCTGGAAACTTCATATAAATAGGACCGCGCAGTGTATGATCCTTTGTGATGGGCTGCTTTCCACACGTTACCTGTTAGTACTGCATTTGGAGAACAAGTTGAGGCTGCCAGAGGTGCTCAAGGTTTTGTTTCCTCTCAGTTGTCAGTGGATAATGCCAGATATTAAACTTTAAAATGACTTTTAAACTGAGAGCAAAAAGAAAATGCAGCAATTTTCAGGGAGTTTTGTTTCAGATGTTTTGATGCTCTGTTTAAACATGATGCTACTTAAATTTTTTTTTAAGTTTTATTAACATAATAGAAGCTCCACATATTCAAAAAGTAAAATCTGGCGAGTTTGGATATCTGTATAAACCTGCAAAATGATCACCATGATCAGGAAAATGAACATATCCGTCATCTCTAAAATGTGTCCACAGTAATCCACCTCTGATTCTCCTCCACCTGACTCCCAGGCTGTTACGGACTCACCCTGGAGATATTGTGGGTTCAGTTCCAGAACACTGCAAGAAAGCCAGTCACACCAAGTGTTTGGTTTCTCAGTGCATACGAAAGTTATGTTTGCATATACTAGTTAATTAGAAATACTTTATTGCTAAAAAATGCTAACCATCATCTGACAATGCAAGGTTGCCACAAACCTTCAATTTGTAAAAAAAAAACCAAACCAAACAAAAAACACCGCAGTATCTGTGAAGTGCAATAAAACAAGGTATGCCTGTACTTGTGTTTTAAAAAAATATGTATTAAATGAGATAATACTTGGGAGTAAGTATAGTGGCGTGAGGCAGAACGTGTGGAGGCAGGTGGCATGCCCTCGTGTGAGTGCTGTAACTTCTCTGTTTTTTTGTCTGTAAAATGGAGAGAGTTAATAACACCTTCCTCCAGCATTGTGGTGTTAAATGAAAAAAATTTTATGAAGCAGTTAGCACAGTTTCTAGCACATGGTAAGCCCTCCATACATGTGGTATACGAAAGTACTTGATACATTAGATAATGCTGCATCATCATCATCATCATGTGCCTCGTATGAAGCCTGACGCATGCTAGGGACTCAGTTGATACTCATTCCCTCTCCTTTCTTCCATAATTCTTGATAAGCACACCGTATGGCATTTGTTCACCAACCCTAACTACCAGCTTTGAGAACTGAGTTGAAAACTTCATTCACTCATCCATTCAACAAATTTTGTCGTGCATGCTGTGTATTAGTCATTGAACCAGGCGCTGTGAATGATCCCAAGTTGAATAAGACATGGGCTACATCCTGCGTACAGTTAACCAGGGTAAAGAGCAGAACATCGAGAGATGGTGTGCAGACGCGTGGCGTGGGAGTGGAGGGGAGAGTGAGCACTGCCGCCTGTGGAGACTCAGGGATGGCTCCGTGAAGGGCGTGCGATTTGATTAAGGTCTCGAAGGGCTGAGAGAGAGAAGAAAGGGTCAGAGTCGTGCCGGGCCGCCAAGCTCAGGCTGGGAGCGAGGAGCAGTCTCAGTGTTGGGGGCAACACAGAGCCGTGGGCGGGAACCGAGTGAAACAGCTGGAAAGGAGGAGGGGCAGTCCACCGACAGGACCGGCTTACCACTGGGCTAAGGTGGTGAGATGTGCTTGGTCAAGCAGTACAGAACCAGTGACGATTTTTCAGCAGGAGAGAGAGTTATGCCCTAAGAAAAGTGTTGCAGGTGGCTCTGGTGTGTGGAATGAGTTGACGGGAAGACGGCTGAGCCATCAGGAGGACTTGAACATGCCTAGATGTTACTTAGGATCTTAACTCGGATCTTAACTCTTAACTAGGAGCAAGGAAACAAGTAAATATGTAAGGGACCGATAGGGGTGGTACCTGATTGCTTGTCGGGGTTGGGGCGTGCTTCCTTCTTCTTTTGCAATACTTGCAGAGGGCTTACTGTGTGCCAGCCTCTCCTAATTCAGCCCCCAGTAATGACATGTAGGTACAATTATTATACCCATTTTTCAGATGAGGAAACTAAGGCTTAGGCTGGCTAAGAGCTATCTTGTCATTGTCCACCTCTGCAGCTCCTGCTCTGCCCCTTCTGGGCCTATTTCCTGTTTGGACCAGCTCAGTGACCTCTCAGTTTCCCTTCACCTGCATCTTCCCCATCTGCCCTCTCTCTCTGCCCTTTGCTATCTCCTTTGTCCAGCTCTTGGTCTCTCCTGGCAGCTGTTGTGACACACCCCAGGTCATCATTTAAACTTGAAAAGTGGTTTCTCTAACCATGAATTGGGTCATGTCTTTTTTTTTTTCCTTTTCTTATTGATGCTTCCTCACTGTCTCTGGGTGAAGCGTGGGATTCAAGGCTTTTACTGAGTTCTCATCCTTTATAGATTTCAGTTTGTCTTCTGCCCCCAAACGCCACATTTCTACTTGGCTCTGTGCCTTTGCTTGGGCATTTTCTCCACGTGAAATGGCCTTCCCCCTTTCCGCTGCATCAGGAACTTCTCACCATTCTTCAGGAACTCACACAAGTTACTGCGTCTGTAATGCCTTCCACAGCCGGGCTCTTCATTCCTTCTTATTGGGCTACAGCATGCCTTGTATTTTATTTAATTATTCAATACCATGCCCTTTTCAAAACTGATTTGCAGCAACTTATAAAAAGACATGTAGCAGTAAAAAACCAGATGGATAAACATACAAGAGCAAATGGACAATTAGCGTGAAAAATAAGGCCAAGAAAGAGGTTAGCATAGAAATCTGTTCCATTGTTCCCTGCGATGTGCCCTGCCCTGTTCCCTTCTGCATATGGGCTGGAGGAGTCTTCAGCTTTTACTGTGAACTTCCTGTCAAAGCAAAAGTCAAAGCAGGATTGTCAGTTTTCCCAATGGTAGTCAAAGGAATAAAGCCAATTGCTCTGGAGAAGAAGAGCTTTTCCTGTTACAGGGAATCGAGAGCAGTGTTTCTGGGGTGTGTGGGAAGGTGGGGTCGGTGTGGGCTGGTACCCAGTCATCAAGACAGCCAGCCCCACGGTACACGCTCGGCAAGTTTCACAAGGAAGAGACCTCCATGCAGCTGTATGGCATAACACCAAAGCACAGCTTATGTAAGTTTTATAAAAGCCAGGACTGTGACCCTAGAACACAGCTTCTTGTTGGTCCAGCTTAATCCAAGGATAAAATGAAGAATAAACAAAGGAATAATACTTAACACATTATGTTGTAGTTATTGTTTCACACCTCTTTGCCCCCAAAAGCGATCATCTTCTCACGGGCAGGGACCATGTTCAGCTTTGGTTTGATCAGTGGTAGAAAACCTCAAAGGTAAGCGATGAGAACCATGTGTGCCCGTGACTTTCCCAGCAGGCATCACAGTACTCTGCTCTGAATTCTGTGTACTCAGGAAGTCAGGTTCATGTGAGATCCACTATCTACACATATGTGGTCAAAAGTTTTCTTTACTATTCCTAGGGGCTGACCTCCTGAGGCAGTTTTCAGTAGCGAATGCACCAGCCGAGTAAACAGCAGTAGCAAAGGGACTGCATCTCGGTTGGTCTACTTCTGGCACTTACAGAAGAGAGCCTTTAAAAATATTTCGTAAAGTCAGCAGTACTCAAAGTTTTAAGTTTAATTTTCCCTTTGTTGGTTGCGTTTGGGAGTGACCTCTTACATCACTATATAGTGATTATTGAGTCAGATTCAGAAAGAGAAAAGCAAAAATAACAAATTTATCGAATGACTTCAGTTCTCCCCAAATAACCTCTCTCTATAATTTAGGTCAAAAATGTATTTATGATGACACATAATACCTTTTTTTTAAATAGCCGCTTTTCTTTCTTTCTTTATATATGTAGGAGCTTGATAAAGAACTCCCAGTGCTTAAGCCGTATTTTATCGATGACCCTGAAGAAGCTGGAGTGAGGGAAGCTGGCTTAAGAGTCACGTGGCTGGGACACGCGACAGTTATGGTGGAAATGGATGAGCTCATCTTGCTCACGGATCCCGTCTTCAGCGCTCGGGCCTCCCCGTCGCAGCGCGTGGGTCCCAGGCGGTTCCGTCGCCCCCCTTGCACCATCGGTGAGCTGCCCCAGATAGACGCGGTCCTCATCAGCCACAACCACTACGACCACCTGGACTACAGTTCCGTCACTGCTCTGAACGAGCGGTTTGGTAACGAGCTGAGGTGGTTTGTGCCTTTGGGGCTCCTGGACTGGATGCAGAAATGTGGCTGTGAGAATGTGATCGAGCTGGACTGGTGGGAGGAGAACTGCGTCCCCGGGCACGATAAGGTGACGTTTGTGTTCACACCTTCCCAGCACTGGTGTAAAAGGACTCTGACGGATGACAACAGGGTTCTCTGGGGCAGCTGGTCTGTCTTGGGGCCTTGGAACCGATTTTTTTTCGCAGGAGACACTGGTTATTGCTCTGCTTTTGAAGAGATAGGAAAAAGATTTGGACCTTTTGACCTTGCAGCTATTCCCATTGGAGCGTATGAACCAAGGTACGTAGATGTCTAAAGAAAGCATTCCTGCTACATGATAAATTAACTGGACTCCAAGTAATCTGTGGTTTTAATGGTGGACTTTGTTATACATTGGGTGGGGGGTTGGTGGGCCAGAGTCAGTTAAAATTTTTCTTTGAATTTTAAAATACTTTAATTACAGTCATATCAGTTAAATAATTAGTGTAGTTACTGAAATTATATTACCAAGAAAAAAGGATGATGGTTTAAGGAATTACTCTGCCTAGCCCGAAGTTCGTGTACTGTTCCGACTGAAGTTAAACCTATCAGCCAGTACTCAAACCTGACTCTTGGTCTTTCTTTCATGCGGAGGATACTCTCCGTGAGTGGAATGCACCCATGCCCTGTCCTGTGTTTAGTGGAGAAAAAGGGCTTGGCCTATAGCATCAGTCCCTTGTGACGGTCTTACTGCAGGCTACGCTGAGGTTAGTCTGCTAAAGACATTGCTGCTCTACTTACCACTTGCCCTGCAACCTCTGTACGGACTGCCTGTCTTCAGAGCACAGAGCAGATAAAGGTCACATGAGCATTTGAGACCCAGGAGACCCATCCGCTGCCTGTGTTTTCCTTAATACTGCCTATTTAAGGAAAAAAGAAGTGATTTCCAAGAATTCAGTTAGATTTTGGTCAACTCTGGTTGATATGTACAAGTTAAGAGAAAATAAACACTAAAAGTAACAAAGTAGGGGCTAATTTAAAAAATGTTTTATTTTCTGAAGTGCATGCACAGACTCATACAGAATGGTATGTAGGACGGCATTTTATTTAGGCGATCCTACAAACAGAACACTGACACATAGATGAATTGAGCAAATCTGATGATCATTGGTTTCCATCAGATTGTTATACTTACTTTTCATTAACTTTTTAAGTTCACCAAAACCATTTCATTGCTAAGTATATTAATGCTTATTTCTCCCTTTTTTCTAGTTTCTTCATTTAAGGGACTAGGTATTTTTACCTTACTAAAAAATTATTATAAGCCAATAATAGTGCTTGAATTTCACTTTTCCACATAATTCTAATTCTGAATTCTAATGAAACCTCTTAAAACATCGGTCAACCTGTTTACAAATCAATTTTATATAGTATTGATCCTTATTCAATATATGTTCTTAGTATATTAGAATACTTCTTACTTGTAATTGTGAAAATAAAATTTTCATATGTAGAAATATACAGACTTGTCATATACATATACTTATATACATAAGTATGTACATATACTTGTCATATATGTACACATATAAAATGTGTACAGCCGAAGTACACAAATGCACTCACATAATTCCCCCTTGCTGCCTGCACTGCAGCTATCTTGTCACTAAGATGGGAGAAGGATGGGGAGGACAGTATTTGCTCTAAAGAATTAAATTGTAGTAGCCTCTACTCTGTATTCCAGTTCTCCAGTCAGTTCTAAAGTTTTATTTTATTTTATTTTATTTTTGGCCGTGCCACATGGCATGTGGGATCTTAGTTCCCTGACTGGGGATCGAACCCATGCCCCATGCATTGGAAGCCTGGAGTCTTAACCACTGGACCACCAGGGAAGCCCCAGTACTAAAGTTTTAGAAATGTTACCAACAAAACTTCAGAGTAGTCTATAAATGTTAAGATGATCACACCCAAAACAATTTTCAATAATCTGCTTAGAATGTTTTCACCCTTACTTTTGGGATCTCCTGTCATCGGGCATTCTATCCAAGTCGGTTAGTATTTTAACTTTTTATTTTAATTTGTATACCAGAGTAAACATTTTAAATTTATTTCCGACATGAGGGTAGAAAGGAATACGTCTATCCCTTTGATTTGAAGTAGAAGTTTGTAAAAAATCAATAGAAACAGCCAAAACTGTTTTCATCTTGCCCTGAATTTTAAGTGTCAGGAGATAAAGCAGAACAAGTGCTTCTCTAATCTCTTGTTGAGAACACAGTGGCTTTGTTTTGGGGCTCCCATCAGGCCCGGCAACTCCTAACAGTAAATAACAACCCTTGTGCTGTGCAGATGGATGAACTTTTCCATGACGTGTTCTACAAAGTGCAGCAGCCCCTCTGCTGAATCCAGATCCCTTAATCTTCACTGCAGTGTTCATTGCCAGTAGCAGACCCAGGATATAAATAATGTGAAGACACTGTTGTTTTTCCTCTTCTAAACTGCTGGCTGGGGGGGCTTCCCTGGTGGTGCAGTGGTTAAGGATCCGCCTGCCAATGCAGGGGACACGGGTTCGAGCCCTGGTCCAGGAAGACCCCACATGCCGCGGAGCAGCTAAACCCATGTGCCACAACTGAGCCTGTGCTCTAGAGCCCGTGAGCCACAACTATTGAAGCCTGCATGCCGCAACTACTGAAGTCCACGTGCCTAGAGCCCATGCTCTGCAACAAGAAGCCACCACAATGAGAAGCCCGCGCACTGCAACGAAGAGCAGCCCCTGCTCCATGCAACTAGAGAAAGCCAGCGCGCAGCAACAAAGACCCAACACAGCCAAAAATAAATAAAATAAATTTATAAAAATAAATAAATAAACTGCTGGCTGGGAGAGCAAAGGATTTGCCTGTATGTAGTACATTTTACTTTTGTATCCGAAATAATTCTTTCTCCTGAAAGTGTTGGCTTTGTCAACTCCCTACTCTTTTGGAAGAATCCTCTGAAGTAGCTGCTTACTTCATGCTTTGAATAAATTTTGTCTTGTTTAATCCTCACAATACCCTTGCGAAGTGGGCATAGCTTCTATTTCACAGACCGGGAAATGGCAGCTGGAGAAACTGAAGCAGCTCCAAAGGCATTCCCAAGAATCGGTAGAGCTGGGATTCACGCCCAGCCCCCTGCCTCCAGAGCCGTCTCTTCCCAGGCATGAGGCAGCCTTTCACATTGCTAAACTCTGTTTAGTCCCCCTGATGTACCCTTTCTTCTTGCCAAACCAAACACCTCACTCATCAGTTGTATGGTATTTAAATAAAATCCTTGAATAGTAACTGGATTTTTTTTTGCTCCTGATCTTACAAATTATACACTAATTTTTGTTTCCTTTTCACTTTAGCACGTTAAAAAATAGTTTCAGCAAGGTTATTTGCAACTGGAGTTTTGATTTCTAGTTCTTTACCCATTATTCCGTTTCTTTCATTCATACCAGGATTGCAAAATATCTGCTTTTTGAAGTAATAAGAAGATATCTTCAGACTAAATCATCAGTAAGATAAAAATACATGTGAAACAAAATCCTACTATTCAAAGGGAACTTTTGCTTGAGACTTATCTACTGTATAGCAGTTTGTACAAGAAAGATTTTTGTTTATTTTTTTCCAGCAGAAAAGTGGACTGAAGGGAGATGGTTTTGCCTGTGATTTATTCCTGTGCAGAATGTTAAAGGTTGATTACATGAAGCAGTAATTAGAATTTATTGTATACTTAAAAGCCCAGATTTAATAAATTACTGTGTTTTATCAGGTGGTTTATGAAATACCAGCATGTAGACCCAGAAGAGGCTGTAAAGATTCACATTGATGTGCAGACAAAGAGATCTGTGGCAATTCACTGGGGAACTTTTGCCTTAGCAAATGAGGTGAGTGTGATTGTGGTACCAATAACTCGTTATGTGTCTGACCGATGATAGGATCACTGTACCCTGCCGTGTGTTCAGAAACCACACTAGAATCAGAACCTGCCTGGTCATCAAGTGAATTACGGTGGTAAATCATATTAATTAGTAAAACAATATTTATATACAGTGGAAAAAAAATCCTCATTGCATGTTGTTCTTTTGGCTTATTTCTGTAGTTAATGAAGCATGTGTTTATATAACCAAAAATGTGTGTAGCCTTAGTAAATAGAAAAATGAACCATCATGTCTTCCCTCTCAAGGGAGGCTTTTGTTCTGGCAGAAGATACAAGACACGCACATAATTACCTGAAGTGTTGTAAAGTGGGACAGATAAAGTGGTCTCAGAGTCAGGGAGTGTTACTAATTGGAGGGATCAGGGAGGGCTTCATGGAAGAGTGGACATTTGAACGTGGCTGTGAAAAGGCAAGGAGGAAGGCGTTTCAAGGGGAGGAAAGTGTGGGACTGGAGGCAGCAAGCATGGGGAATAGTGAGGAATCGGTTCAGCCAGAGTGTGGATGATAGGGAGGGCAAGGGGGGAAGTGAGGCTGGACAGCTTGGAAGTTTTCAGAAGTATGTGATTCATCCAGTCAACGCTGACTTGGTGTCTGCTGTGTACCAGGCATTGGGATAAATGGTGGTTTTATTCCTAGACTAGTACAGAAGAGCTTATTTTTACTTAAGGTAGCTGAACCCTGGAACTCTGCTACTAGCCAGGGTTGTGGGATCAAACAGAAGCTTAGCAAAAAGCATTCTCTCCTTTCCTCAATCCAGGGCCTGCCCTAAGCAAAATTTAGAAACAGATGACTGAACTTGGCTTCTTCTATTTTGCCCTGTGTGGCATCTTCCATATTCCAGGGCCTCTCTGCAGGAGCCCTGTGCTTTCATGCTGTTTTAAGCACTCCCTCTCTGTCCTATTTCTGGCCTGCCCTCTCCCTAGTTGCATCTTATTCCAGAATTAATACACTGCCTGCCCCCTGCCGACTCCCCCCCAATCAGAATTCCCATTCCGCAATGCTGTGGCCCTGAGCCACACTGTGGGGGACAGAATGGAATCAATGAATGAATGTCCACAGGCATGGGAAGGGTGAAGGAGAATATGAGTGTGTGTGTGTGTTTCTGTGTCCGTGTATTTGGAGAAGGGGGAAGTTTGATACTGGTTTCCATTGGTTCACCACTATTATTTAGAGGCAGTGTCTTATTCCGTGTGTGTGTGTCTATGTATGTGTGTTCCATATGTATATAGGTAAATTTAGATATATATATGTCTAATGTTCTATATATAACATATTTCAGCAACTTAGATGAAGTAATAGTATTTTATTAAACCTTGCAAAGAGAAGAATCAAGGATGACTCCTAGATTTTTAACTTGAGTAAATGGGAAGGTGGCTATGTTGTTTACTGAGACGGGAAGATGAGGAGAGGAGAGAAAACCTCAGTCTTCAACAGTTATTGTGTTATTCAGCCTTCAAGAATTACTCCTGTTTTAAATCTAAACTTCATCTTTATTTCTTAATGAAATATAAAATACACTCTCATTTAGTCTTTTTGACATTAGTTGCATACATGTGAGATCTACGAGTTTGCTAAATAAATTACAAAGTACATGGAATTGTGGGGGAGGATGTTTAGCCTATGCTTTGCAAACAGTTTTAAATGATTTGCATGTAAATAGTTGTAAAAACTGCTTACTATAATATAAGCAGCTTAAGGATGTCATTGACTTGGCAACACTTGAAAACTGTACGTACAGCAACATCTGATTTATCTAAGGAATGATGAGTGAATTTCCTAAATGATGTATTTAAGCACTTAAACTTAACTGACTACTTTTGGTAGAAACAAACTGTAGGCACTACATAATATATGTTAACTTCTTAAACGACCAGGGTCTTTATTTTAAGTCTCTTCTGTTGGAGTAGATCATAAAACAGTGACCCCTTTGAAAGGGAATGTATGAGCTGTCTGGGGCTGGTTGCCTGGCCCTTAATGGGTCCACACTGCTGGGAGCTTCTGCTTTCACCACTTACTCTTTTTCTTTTCCCACATCTTTATTGGATTAAAACTGCTTTACAGTGTTGTGTTAGTTTCTGCTGCACAGGTATATGCATACCTATATCTCCTCCCCATCCCACCCCTCTAGGTGGTCACAAAGCACCGAGCTGATCTCCCTGTGCTATGTGGCTGCTTCCCACTATCTATTTTACACATGGTAGTGTATATATGTCAGTGCTTCTCTCTCAATTCGTCCCACCCTCCCCTTCCCCCACTGTGTCCACAAGTCTGTTCTCTACATCTGCGTCTTTAGTCCTGCCCCGCCACTAGGTTCATCAGTACCATTTTTCTAGATTCCATATATATGCGTTAACACACGGTATTTTTCTTTGTGACTTACTCTGTATGACGGACTCCAGGGCCATCCACATCACTGTAAATGACTCAGTTTTGTTCCTTTTTATGGCTGAGTAATATTCCATGGCATATGTCTCTAATCTACTACTATGCTTTATACATATTGTTTGGTCCCATGGCTATTGGGCATTTTTACCTTCCCTGCAGGATTAATGTGCTTGCACTAAGAGATAGCTATCAGTCACCCAGAGGCTTTCTTGCCTACTTCTAGAGCTCCCTTCTAGATGGTTGAAGCAGCCAAGAGTTGACCTATGAAGAAACTCAGAAAGATACTGCAATATAAAAATCCATATTAAATTACAGCTTATAACTAAAGTTAAAGTTTAGGAAAGACATTATTAGTGCAGGGCAATTGTGTAAGTGTATTGTTGGACAAGACTTATAGAGAGAGCACAGGGGAAAAAATTTAACAGAACAATTACTTTTCATTGGGAAAGAATTTCATCATTTTGAAATCTCTTAAAAGCAATTTTGCAAGGGAAGCTTCTTGACTTAGGCTATTATTTACAGTTAAATTTCATGGGGGATATATTAGCAATCTCCTATATGCATAAAAAAGACTAAAAGTAGATTCCTGTTGTCAACTAACCCATTAGTAAGTAGCTATCTCTAGGAATACCGGGTAACTAACGCATAGTTAACCTGTTACTCTGTAGTCAGTGGGAAGGCATCCCTGACCCTCTAAACATAGCCATAAACCTAGAAGTGAGCAAGTGGGGAGAAAAGACCCACGTGTGGCCAGTAACTGTTAGCAATCTGTACATCTGAAGTCACAGAAAACTTGCCTGGTTTCCCTAGTACATCACTGGCTGGCCCTTCTTAATCTCTGCTGCTAGTTCCTCGTCAGCAGTGAGTGCCTTAGGACTCAGTCCAGGGGCCCCATTTCTTCTCTAGTTGGTTACTCCCTTGGGGATCTCATTAGTCTTATGGCTTTAAACACCATCTATCCACTGTACCTCTCTAGCCCAGGTTTCCCCATACAATCCATGTTTATATATCCAGCTGCCTACTTGACGTCTCCACCTGGATGTCCATCAGGTACCCAAAACTTCAGTCTAAAACCAAACTTCCTGATCTTCCCTCAAAATCATTTCTCTTAATCTCAGTAAATGGCAACACCCTCCTTCCAGTTCCTCAGGCCAAACCGTTCACTCTCTTTCTCTCATATCCTCCCTCCAGCTTTTCCCCACATGCAGTCAGCGCATCCTTTAGATTGTATGTAGACGTTGAGTACCTCTTACCCCCGTCACTGATGGCACACTGCCCCGTACAGTCTGTTCTCAACGCTGCAGAGGGCGGCGACCTTTACCCAGATCAGATTGTGACACTCCTGTACCAGAAGGACCTGCAGCTTTCCATCACACTCCCAGTCACAGCCACAGCCCTCACAGTTGCCTACAAAGCCTGGTGCAATCTGCTCCCTCATGTCTTTGTTCAAAGGTTGCCGTCTCCAAGAAGACTTCTTAGATGGTTGTATTTCAAAGTAAACCTCCACCCCCGACACTTACCAACGATGTTCTCCCCAGAACATGTCACCCACTCAGATACTGTTTTCTTTATTCATTTCTTATCTGTCTCTGGATTGGGATGAAAGCTCTAGGAAGGCAAAGGGGTTTTATTTCGTTCACTGACCTGGCCGCGCTCTGGGTGCTCACCAGCCATTGCCGCATGGAGGGCAGAAGCAGACTTACCACCGGCGATGAGAGCACAGCCTGTCTGATTTTTATTTCTGCTTTAATTTTCACGTTTTACAGCTTTTCTAACTGAAATTGGGGAAAAAACCCTTTGTGTAATACCTGTTTTTTTCCTTTATTTGCTGTAAAAATAGCTACTATACACCGTAAAGATTTAGCTCGAAAGAGAAATAACTGGTGAAATGATTTCTTTTATACCTTCTGCTTTCTTTAACTATAACACATATTCAAGTGGTTTCAATTTATTTGGTAAACATTTGAGTATGTTGAAACATTCTTCAACAGTGTGCTGTCTTTATTATTATTATTATTTTTGAGTTATGAAAAGGTGAGGAAACAAAAGGTAACTCCACCTGTTACGTCTCTGTTCCTCAGGCCCCTCTTCAATCCATAGACTACAGAATCAGTATGTGGTTGGGGTTTGGGGATGACAACCCATCTTCAGCCAAAAATATTTTCTCCAGCATTTGCTTATACACACCTACTCTTCCTTATAATCTAAGTTTCTATGTTCTCCCAAAATACTGGTAACACTTAATTCTTTAGCATTGATTCCATTTAGACTGGGATTTCATGTAGGGAACTAGGGATCACAGTTCATGCAGTCTAATAATGTTCAATCTAAGTTGGCCAAATTTGACATGCATGGTGTTAACAGATTGATAAATATGACATTTCTATTGGCTTAATGATCCTATATTAGAAAGCGTGATTGACTTATTTGCTAATGCTTCAGTGAAAAGGAAGAGCATTACTTTAAATAGGCTATGTTGGTTATTTTAGTTTGAACTCGTTTGAATTATCCCCCCAAATATGTATGCTTAATTTTTTTCCATTTTTGTTTCTCTCTGCCCTTTGCCAGCATTACTTAGAACCTCCAGTGAAACTGAGTGAGGCTCTAGAAAGATATGGACTTACGACTGAAGATTTTTTTGTCTTGAAGCATGGAGAGTCAAGATACCTTAATACCGATGATGACACCTTTGAGTAAATATGAGCACAGGAGCTTTTAATGAAAAAGGCATCATCTGATATAAATCTAAAAAGACTAAGAAATTCATGAATATTACGATTTACATTTGGAAACAACTTCTGCAGGTTTGTGTTCTATGTTGGAGCCTGCTTACTAATATGATTGCCAGTTCTTATAAACAGAGAAGAGTTCAGAGGTGGGTCATTTAAATAATGAAGGCTAATGTGGATTTGAAGTCATGTCTCAGTGACATAAACATTGCAATGGAATTTTTTTTACTAAAGCATTCTACTTTAGTGGTAGAGTTTTGAGATTATGAAAAACTGACTTTAAAAACTCATTTCTGTTCTTCTATTCTTAGGGGCCTTCTGCATGGTAAGTCAAGGCTGTCTGCCTGCCTAGATTTTCTCACAGGCCTGCACATAGAAACATATTTCTTACAGTCATGTTAGAGCAAATGATGACACTGATTCCCCACATGGTTATATGCCAAATGTTAAGAGATTTATTTTTTTAAACATAAAAACATAGGAGTTTGGGCTACGTTACCATTTCTTTTAAAGAGAGGAATAATATACTCTGTGGCATATCTACAATCCCCAAATCAAAAGCCCTCTGAGCTGGGCAGAGGAAGGGGAAGTGTGGTTATGAGAACATGATTTGTGAAATGTTCTATTTTTAATCTAAAAGTCAGACCTGCTCAGCACAAATGTAGCTGCACGGAAATAATTTACAAAGATAAATGCAGATCTTAAATGTTAATAGACCACATACTTTGAGTTAAATTTTATTCTTTCCATATTCCATCTTCTCTCTCTATATATATACTCATTTTTTCTGGTTTCTTAGCTCAAACCCCAGTATGT
Source organism: Kogia breviceps (assembly GCF_026419965.1). NCBI lineage: Eukaryota > Metazoa > Chordata > Mammalia > Artiodactyla > Physeteridae > Kogia > Kogia breviceps. The sequence goes on along the minus strand of NC_081318.1, from coordinate 93,773,071 downwards.
CAGTGAGCTTTATAAATATTTTCTGTTTTACATGATTCTCTTATATTTTTATATTACATGATCCTTAAGCACGGTTCTACTTTTATTAAGCCAGTGTGGAATATTAGTGGTTAAAAAAAAGACGGTGATTCTGGGAGTCCACTGCCCTGAGTTTTAGTCCTAGACAGGCTCTACATGTGCTCCATTGTTCTGAACCTTCTTAAATGAGGGAGCTGATTAGAGGCCCGTTCTGTCTTCCCAATCCAGCCTCAGTGAAATGAACTTTATTCATACAAAATAATCAAAATAGGTTTCCTACACCAGTTGCTACCCAGGTAGTGCCCTGTAATTTATTTTCACATATATATGCATGTTAGCCACTTAATCTGAATTTTAATCCTGCTTCCACCTTGGATTTTCTGTGTGCCCTAAAACAAGTCACTTAAGCTCAGTGTGCCTCAGTGTCCTCATGTGCAACAAGAGGATGATTTTCACCTACCTCCAAAAACTGTGAAGAATAAATCTTAAAAAAAAAAAAAACACTTTGAAAATGTAAGGGAGAAAATGATATCTTAAGATATCACTGCCTAATACAGATAGGTAGATTTGAAAGTGGAAAATAGGCTAATGCTTTTGATAATATATATTCAAGCATATAAGGACACTAAACATTGAGGACTAACAACTTTGTCTCCCACATTTTGTAAATTTGGAGAATAGCAGCCAAGACAAATGTAAATAATATTTATCAAAATTTAGCATTTTTATCTACAAAGATGCAAATCTGTCAAGGGGAAATGTATATGTAATATAGGTGAACGTATATTATTTGTGGGCACTAAAGCACAAAAAATTTCCCCATAAAATAAACCTTCAGGAAAAAAAAAAAAAAAAAAAAACACTTTTTCACTCCAAAGGAACATTTAGCAAACAGATAGGAATCAAGATGTTTGTCTTATGGTGGATTAGCTTTGGCATGGGTTGCCCTAATACTAGCCAGAGTTCTGTGGTCACCTTCCTCACTGTTGCACGCCAGACAGAAAATTCATCTCTTACCTCTGAAGCAAGCCAAGCATATCTTGCTTAATTATTTCTTCTCCTTGAGTGGCCTTAATGTTAATTTTGTATTCACATGTACTGTTTAACTGAGGGGTCTCCAATCACTTTAAATTATGTTCTAAGTTCCACTTAATTGGGCCTGCCTCCTTTTCTAGGCTTCCTCCAAGCTGTAATTTTTATGACCATTTGCATTCTTTCCACTTTGACATTTTGTTCATTAAGAAGTACATTGAGCTTCATCTCTCCTATCTACATTTTGAAGGGTTTTATGTACAAAGCGAAAACAAATTTTGAAAAATAAGACTAATCCACTCTGTTCCCTCCATTCAGTCTAATACATGTCATAATACCTTTTCATTTGTCTCATCCTCTAAGTTAATTTCATTTTCCTCTTTGATAAGCCAGCATCCATACCATCATGTAAGATTTTACTGAAATCCCTTTCTCCCGTCATAACTGAAGAACACTTTGAAACTCAGTGCCCAAGAGGGTGGGACCATCAATTAGGAGAAAGCCCACCTAACAAAGGTAAGATGTGCCATGACCTACATAGGTAAAGATCGAACTGTGCACTTTCCCTGTGGAATTCTTTCTGGATGACTCCCCCCTTATCTCTAGCATTTTGACATTTCAAACTCAATGCTCTGATCTCCAGGAAATGTTATTTGTTCAAACTAATAATAGAGGAAAAGAAGAGAGGGTGTTTTAGAATCCAATGCTGCTACCACACATTGAAATCAAATCTTCATTTTAATGTGTGTACATTTTGAATATATATTTTCATTAAACAAGGAGGAAGATTTAGCAAAATTGTTACAAAGAAATGTGCCTTTCAGGGAATTAATACTTACGTTTGCATCACTTGATAAATGATCCTTAGCCTTCATAATATACATTATTACTGCTGTAGCTAATTTGGAATTTTCATGTTTTCATCATATTTCTACTGTAAAAATATGTCTCCCAAGTTTCATTTCTGTATCAGGAGAACCCTGAGAAAGCACATTGTTCTGTTTGAGGATTTGTGACTTCCTATGGAAATCTATGTATTTACAAGTGAACTTTAAAGTACTCTTCTCTTAAAGCTTTGCCTTAAATACATGAATAGGAAAGCTTCTGCTTACAAATTGATTTACTTAATAACAGCATGGTGGTGGTTATGAACTTGAATATTACAAAACCTGGTGGGGGGGAACCTGGCTGAATTCAAATATATCAATAAATTGTTAGAGTAGCTTATGGGATAAAAATACTATTAAGAATAACTGCTGAGAATTTTTCATATCTTGTAATTTTAATCATGTAAAATATGGGTGAAAATTAATGAGTAAAACTTCTTTCAATAATTAAGGGGAGAAAATAAATAATCCTGTGACATTTTCCTTTATTTAAAAAATTATGCCCAGAGTAAAAAATTCAAACACTAGAAGAAGGTGTACATAGAAAAGTCATTTCCTCACTCCCTAATCCTATTCTCAGGAGTCTGGCTTTCATTCTAGATATATATACCAAAATGCCTATATATGAATGATAGAAGTGTTCTGTCTGTATTTTTCTACAACATGTATTTTTGAAAAACAACCATATTTCATGGATGTCTTTCCACATCAGCACATTCAGACTTGCTTCATTCTCTTTAAAGAAGACTATATAACTGATTTAACCAATTGCCTTTGCCTTTGGATGGATTTTGATTGATACCAGGATGTTATACACATCAAACTGAATGGGAGTGGGTGAGTACTAGGAAACATTTCTCCTAACAGTTTACATGGACTAGAATAGATTCTAATGATTAGAACAGACCTGAAAGAGTGGCAGGTGGCCTTGGAAGTATGGGATCGATCTCATCACTACTAGAAGAACAAGGTCCTTCCTAGGGCGCTTATGAAACATACTGCTGCTGTCCCAGATGAATAACTGCAAATCACTGCCAACAGTGGAAGGGTAGCTTACACATAAAAAGGTCACTGTCACTCCGTGTAGAGGAAATAACTGAAGTAGCTTAGCAAAAAGCAAAATAAAAACAAAGAAAATGGTTTCAGAACAACCTCTTATTTGGTATCAATAAAATGGTCCAAAATAAATCAGGAGACCAGGGCAAGTTGTAGCTGTGTTAATGATGAAAGGTGATATTTACTGTTTAAATTCAGCAGTTGAAAGAATCCCTTTGTAAGGAAGGTGAAAAATGAGAAGTTTATGTGTATTATTTCTAGACTGCATTACTCTTTGGAAAAATATGACCAACCAGTTAGAATTTTGGTATCATTGTTACCTTTTCCTTCACATCTGCATCATGGTGATAAACTAAAGCTCTCATTTTCTGGGCACATTCTTCTCCATATAACAGGTAAAACAGTGAACCTTCAGTGAAAGTTGGCTGAATAGCTAAATGGCCTTCCTTTTCGAGGCAGGTAGTTATATTCTGAAACAGTGTGAGAACTCGAAGAAGAATCTCCTTTGCTACATGGCCATCATAAAGGGAAAGGAATGATGAATCCACCTGAAGTAGGAAACAATGAAAATTTAAAATATACGAAAACATTTTCCATGTGTATGTTCACATTTTAAAGCTGTAGTGAATACATTTAAAAAATCTTGTCGTAGCTTTGGAGGCTTTTAATACTAAATCAAAATGACAGGATTGGTAAAAGATAGTAATGTTATCACCTACTACTAACAATCCTGCCATTTGATTTAACATTAAAAGCCTCTGAAGCTACTATCATGCTAGTTATGAATATATATATAGTTGTAGATTTACATTTGATATGGAAAAGATGTTTAAAACATACAATTAAATGAAAGCAGATCCCAAAATAAAAAAAAAAAATCTTGTCATAGAAAACTATCCCTAAGACTGCATAATGTAAATGTGTAAAATCTTAGGCACTCCTACGTCATATACTAATGGAAAAAAGAGGTTTTGTGTTTTAGCTAAAAAATACTATTTCCTTGGAATCCTAGAATGTAGTCATTTGGAAAAACACCCATATCCTCTTTAAGATCCATCATATAGTCATGATGGAAACTCATTAATTCACCAAACACTAACTGCACACATAGTGTGCAGGACATAGGGCTGAGCAGATAAATATGACAGGGTCCCTTTTCTATAGGACTTGAGGTCCATTCTACCACAGCACTACCTATGCTTCCTTCAAAATACCACAGCTCTTTTTTTTTTTTTTTTTTTTTTTTTTGCGGTACACGGGCCTCTCACTGTTGTGGCCTCTTCCGTTGCGGAGCACAGGCTCCGGACGCACAGGCTCAGCGGCCGTGGCTCCACTGGCCCAGCCGCTCAGCGGCCTGTGGGATCTTCCCGGACCGGGGCACGAACCTGTGTCCTCTGCATTGGCAGGCGGACCCTCACTCCACCACTGCACCACCAGGGAAGCCCTACCACAGCTTTTAACTGCTCCTTTCTTACATATTTTTGTCTCCTCTTCCTAGATTGTAAGCTCACAAGGACAAGCACCATGTAATGCTGTACTCACTGGTGTATCTTGGCACTCAGCGCAGCATCAGACACATACTGCGGCCTCCATAAATACTAGTGTTTCAGTGGATACTAAGATACACTGAACATAAGCAGGTCAAACATAAAAGATGTGATGATATATAAGTACTCCAAGTTGGACAGAGACAGAAAAATTATAATTCATTATTGCTAGGGAGAAATTTTCTTTTTTTTCTTTTTTTTTTTTTTTTTGTGTGTGTGCTAGGCAGGCCTTTCATTGTTGTGGCCTCTCCCGTTGTGGAGCACAGGCTCTGGAAGCGCAGGCTCAGCGGCCATGGCTCACGGGCCCAGCCGCTCTGCAGCATGTGGGATCTTCCCGGACCGGGGCACAAACCAGTGCCCCCTGCATCGGCAGGTGGATTCTCAACCACTGTGCCACCAGGGAAGCCCCTGGAGAACTTTTCAAAATGATTTTTAAAGGTAAAATACGTTCATTACAGAAATTTTAGGAAATTCATATCAGCAAAAAGAACCAAAAAAAAAGAAAAACCACCTCTAATATTGCTCCTCAGAGATAATCGCTGTTAACATTTGAGGTAAATCCTTTCCTTCCAGATCTGTCTGTCCAAATCTATATATTTGTACGGACAAAACTAATATGTAAGCTACTGAACTTACTTCAGCACCAAGGAGTCCATCTGTCATGGCTGGATTTTCTGACAAATTCAAAAGCAGTTTTAAAACTTGAACCTGAAATAAGAACATTGGTTTATTTCAGACTAGCAAGTGTGGATTTTCTCTCCCTGGCATGCTGTCCCCCAACCAAGTGCACATTTTAAAGTCCTGCCTATTCTTCAATGTCTGACTCAAATTTTCTCCACAAAGCTTTCTCAATTCCTCTTATTTAAAACCTTAGTTTTCCAATTATACTGATAGGGAGACAGGGAGAAAATAATGAACAAACATCTTAGCTACCCACCCCACAGAAATACCTAACACAGAGTAAGTTTAACATGTGTTACATAAATAATCTTTATTACGATTACTGTTAAGTGAAATATGATCTTTAGAACAAAGGAATCTCTCAAAGCTGTTTCTTTCTACTTCAGGTATGAAAATTTGGGGATAGTTTGGTTATGAAGACTAACAATATGGTGCTTTACTACTAGGTTTCTATGATTCTTGGAGCTTATCGTTTCTATGTGAAAAATAGTACAATCATTTAACTACACAGTGACATAAATAATTAATAAGCAAACAAATGTTATCTTAGAGCTGACTAGCCAAAATATCAGAACTCTTATCACTTATAACTGAAAAGTCAGTAATGAAAACATTCAAATGGAATTCTTCCTTTAAAAATGCGAGTCGTGGCGCTTCACTGGTGGTGCAGTGGTTAAGAATCCGCCTGCTACATAGATGCAGACGACAAACGTGTGGACACCAAGGGGGGAAAGTGGCGGGGGGTGGGGGTGGTGGGATGAACTGGGAGATTGGGATTGACATGTACACAACAACAACATGTATAAAACAGATAACTGATAAGAACCTGCTGTATAAAAAGATAAAATTTTTTTAAAAAAATGAATCCGCCTGCCAATGCAGGGGACACGGGTTCGAGCCCTGGTCCGGGAAGATCCCACATGCCATGGAGCAATTAAGCCCGTGCACCACAACTACTGAGCCTGCGCTCTGCAACAAGAGAAGCCACCGTGATGAGAAGCCCGCACACCGCAACAAAGAGTAGCCCCGGCTCGCCGCAACTAGAGAAAGCCCGCGCACAGCAACGAAGGCCCAACACAGACAAAAAAAAAAAATGCAAGTCATGTAAAATTATACTTTCTGCAAGATACTTGAAATTGCAGAAAGTGAGGAGCAGGGAGAGCAGACTGAAATCAGGAAAAAGTGACAACTGTACCCTCCATTACTCCCTGGAAGAGACCCGTATGTTATTATATAAACCTTTTTTGAATTACAAAGGCATTATGTGTTTACTATAGAACATTATTTTTAACTACAGAAAAGCAGAAAGGAAAAGGAAATTCACTTACATTTCCATGACTAGAAATGATATTAAGTTTGGTATTTTCTCATATACATATCCTAATACACATTCCTTTGATCACACTGTACATATTAATTTGTTAAGTAGAAAGATATAAGACTTTACCTACTTTTACTGTTTTTATCATTTAAAACTTTTAAATAAAAGTACTACATGTTCATGATAAATTTCCAAGAGTGCAGGAGGGTTCTGCGCAGCAAAAGAAACCATAAAAACGATGAGACAACCCGTAGGATGGGAGAAGATATTTGCAAATGATGTGACCAACAGGGGTTAATTTCCAAAATATACAAAGAGCTCATGAAGCTCAGTATAAAAAAATAAACAACCCAATCAAACATTGAGAAGTCCTAAATAAACATTTCTCCAAAGAAGACATATATATGGCCAAGAGGAACAAAAAAGATGCTCAACATCACTTATTTCTAGAGAAATGCAAATGAAAAGTAAAACGAGGCACCATGTCCCATCAGTCAGAATGGTCATCATCTTTAAATCTACAAACAATAAACACTGGAGAGCACGTGGAGGAAAAGGAACCCTCTTACGCTATCGGTGGGAATGTAAATTGGTAACAGGCACTATATATTAATGCATATACGTGGAATCTAGAAAAATGGTACACATTAACCTATTTGCAGGGCAGGAATAGAGATGCAGACGTAGAGAATGGACATGCGGACACGGGGTGGGGGAAGCGGAGGGTGGGATGAAGTGGGAGATCAGTACTGACATACATACACCACCACGCATAGAACAGAGAGCTAGCAGGTACCTGCTATAAAACACAGGAAGTTAACCTCGGTGCTCTGACACGACCTAGATGTGTGGGATGCGGGGTGGAATGGGCAGACGGGAGGGAGGACCAAAAGGGAGGGGATATAGGTATACATATAGCTGATTCACTTCACTGTACAGCAGAAACTAACAATATTGTAAAGCAATTATACTCCAAGAGAAAAAAAAAAAAAGCACGACGGGGTATCAAGGGGTACCAGTCAGAATGGTCATCATCCAAAAGTCTACAAACAATAATTACTGGAGAGGGCATGGAGAAAAGGGAACCCTCCTACACTGTCGGTGGGAATGTAAATTGGTGACTGACACTATGGAGAAGAGTAGGGAGGTTCCTTAAGAGACCGAAATCAGAGCTGCCATATGATCTGGCAATCCCACTCCTGGGCGTATATCCGGAGAAAACCATAATTCAAAACGACACATACACTCCAACCTTCCTTGCAGGGCTATTTACACTAGCCAAGACATGGAAGCAACTAAAATGTCCATCGACAGGTGGATGGATAAAGAAGATGTGGTACATATATAAGGAACTATTACTCAGCCTTAAAAAAATGAAATAATGCCATTTGTAGCAACGTGAATGGGCCTGGATATGATCATACTAAGTGAAATCAATCAGACAGAGAAAGACAAACATCATATGATATCGCTTGTATGTGGAATCTAAAAAAAATGATACAAATGAACTGATTTACAAAACAGAAACAGACTCACATGAACAAAAACAAACTTAGAGTGACCACAGGGGAATAGTGTTGGAAGGGATAAATTAGGAGTTTTGGGTTAACAGATAAACACTATTTAAAATAGATAACCATGAAGGACTTACTCTATAGCACGGGTAACTCTACTCAATATTTTGTATTTATCTAAATGGGAAAAGAATTTGAAATATAATATGTATATGTATACTTGAATCACTTTGCTGTACACCTGAAACTAACACAACATTGTAAATCAACAATACTCCAAAATAAAAAGTATAAAGAGAGAAAGATAGAAATCAGCCGCCCGCTTTTAGACTCGTGACCTGGGTTTACGTCTCGTGTGTTAAAGGTGAGAAAAAATATAAAGTTAGAGTACAACTACAGATTAAACAGTTAACGTATATGTATTTTGTTTTGAAACCACGGTCAGGCCTGTTGAACCGTAACTTTTTCTTGTGTCACATATGCCATCTTGTGGTGGCTCTAGGACATTTCTTTTAAGCCTTTACTTTTGTTCTCATGGCAGATGTAGCAAACACAAGGTTTATTTAAGTTCTCCTTCTACTATTCGTATTTAGTTATGAATCAGTGTTGAACCCAAGAAGTTAGTATAGTAGAGTGAGATCACTTATTAAAAATAAAGATTTAGGGGGCTTCCCTGGTGGTGCAGTGGTTGAGAGCCCGCCTGCCAGTGCGGAGAGCATGGGTTCGTGCCCTGGACTGGGAGGATCCCACATACCGTGGAGCAGCTGGGCCCGTGAGCCATGGCAGCTGAGCCTGTGCGTCCGGAGCCTGTGCTCCGCAACGGGAGAGGCTGCAACAGTGAGAGGCCCACGTACCAAAAAAAAAAAAAAAAAAAAAAAAAAAAATTTAGGGCTTCCCTGATGGCGCAGTGGTTAAGAATCTGCCTGCCAATGCAGGGAACACGGGTTTGAGCCCTGGTCCAGGAAGATCCCACATGCCGCGGAGCAACTAAGCCTGTGTGCCACAACTACTGAGCCCGTGAGCCTAGAGCCCGTGCCCCACAACAAGAGAAGCCACCACAGTGAGAAGCCCACTTGCCACAACTAGAGAACGCCTGCACGCAGCAATGAAGACCCAATGCAGCCAAAAAAATAAATTAAAAAAATAAAGATTAAAAAAATTAATGTTGGTGGTTTTTTACTAAGAAAATATCTAAAATGGATACAGTTTTCCACTTACAGATGGATAATCCAAAAGTTCATTTGCAAGTTGCAACTCTTTAAACTCTTTTTAAAAGACTTTTTTGACATGGACCATTTTTGTTGTTGTTGTTGTTGTTGTTTTTGTGTGTGTGTGGTACGCGGGCCTCTCACTGTTGGGGCCTCTCCCGTTGCGGAGCACAGGGTCCAGACACAATATTGCTTCTGTTTTATGTTTTGGTTTTTTGGCCAAGCGGCCCCGACCAGGGATCGAACCCACACCCCCTGCATTGGAAGGCGAAGTCTTAACCACTGGACTGCCAGGGAAGTCCCTAAAGTCATCGTTTAATGGAGAAACAATTGGTGGTTAGCCTTCCAGACAGACGAAAAAAGCAAATTTTCTATCCCAGAAATACCTGCTAGGCAATGTAGTGGAAAAACAAAACAAACCAAAAATGGAACATAGTATTGTGGTGTGAGTCACTTTCAAAAAGTCATAAAATATAAACCATCTCTGAGACAGATATATACAGCCCCAAGGCCAGAGGTGCTTGGCTCTGAACACAATGTGCCTCTGAGGTTTTGGACAAAGTAGCTGCAGAGAGAAACAAAAGAGACAGTTTCCAACAGCTCCAATACCATGAGGTAGAGAGAATGAGTTTCTATGGGGTCAAGGGCTGGAAGTTACCTTGCTCCCCTGGAGAGAGGGGTGTTGATGGGTGTGTGCGTTTGGAAATTGCCTATGGATGGAGCATGATTCCTAGAATATTGCTAATACGATTATTACATTTAAATTTGAATGCCTTCGAGTACATCTTGGACCAGATCTAAGTAAGTTTGGCTACCTTAAATGTGGAAAGCCCATATAAAAACATCTCAGAACAAATTTTAAAAGGACTATAGTAAGGCTCTGGTGTAATCACAATTTGATCACCTCAGAAGTAACTTCAGTGAAGTTGATTATCTGGAGTTTGGCTTCCCATTTAGTCCTTCTAAAATGCTCATGCATTTTTTTCAACCGTGCCAGAGAACAGACCAATACAGTAAAACACTGATGAACAACCGACTCAACTAATTAGAACCTTTGATTACTCTACCTTCTGTTTTTATGGTATTTCTTGAAAAATGGTGCTTGATAAGAATGCCCACCAATATGAGGGGTTTACTCAAGCAGTTTTCACAGGGTGTCCCAGATAATTCAGCTCCATCTCTGTTGCCTCCTACATCTATTGATACATAACAGGTCAAAGTGGAGCACTGAGACATGCATTACTGAAACTTAAAAGTATAAGTTTCGGAAAGATTTTACAACAAATAATGGTCGAATCAAAAAAAAAAAAGTTCTGTTAACCCTGAGGTAAGCAAAAAATTCAATTACCCAGCACTGTCACTCAAAGACTTCTTTTAATCACAATGGTCCTGTATCTGGTGTGGGTGAAGCTAGCTACTTCACTTCAGTAAAAGGTAAACTGATTTTCAGAAAACCAAATGAATACCCATCTATTGATAAGTGAAACAACAGATTATTTTCACAAGTTAACTTTGAAATTCAATATCAGGGTATAAAAATAATATACTTTCTTGCACCCATGTAAGGGTTTTTAGTAAACTTTGAACTCTCTTTTTTGAGGAGTATCAACTTAAGATGGGTGACTTGTAAACTGAATTCCAATCTTAGTAAACTGGATGCAATAGCTGTTTGTACTGCAAGTAATGACCACTTCCTTCATACCTTGGTGCTTCCATTTCCCGTGACCAACAAGTGGAACAGGTCTGTAATGTAACTGCTAAGCATGTGCTGGTGGTCATTGGTCACCGTCATGTTTGTTAACAACCTCAGTCCGGCCAGCTGCACAGGGGAGTTCAGGGGGCCGGAGAAGACATCCTCACAGACTTGACTGACGTACACCTGAAGGCGGGGAAAAAGTGAGCGTCTTAGGATCTCCAAAATTTTTCTATTGAACCATAACTTTTCTGCACAGCAGAACAGGGTGATTGTTCAGGATGAGACTTGCTCCTTAGGAAAGATGGCATTTGTATCCAGCCCTCAAACTTGGGCGACTTTTTTTTTTTAAGCTGCTCTTGTTAATGGGAGGCACGGAGCACTTTACAGATATACCTCACTTCAGCCCTGAGACAACTCTAATGAGGCAGTGTTATTATGGCCATTTTACTGACAAGGACTTTAAACTCTTCCAGGAGCTTGGACCCCCTGCCCAATGTAACGAGCTGGTGGAGCAGTGTCCAACCCCAGAGACGATGCTCCCAACACCAGTGGGGGGCCTCCCAACCAGTCTGCCTTTCTGTCTGGGCACACTAGGATGAGGAGGAAGACATGCAGGGCCATTTTGTACCATGGTTAAGTACCTGAACAGTAGGATCTAGGGGCGATATCATGTTAGAAGTGAAGAATGGGGGGGGACACAAAGTCAAATAGAACTTTTCTTTAGAGTTCTTTCCTTCGAAAGTAAGCAGAGGGCTTCCCTGGTGGCGCAGTGGTTAAGAATCCACCTGCCAATGCAGGGGACACAGGTTCAAGCCCTGGTCGGGAAGATCCCACATGCCGCGGAGCAACTAAGCCTGTGTGCCACAACTTCTGAGCCTGTGCTCTAGAGCCCACGAGCCACAACTACTGAGCCCACGTGCCACAACTACTGAAGCCCGCGCACCTAGAGCCCGTGCTCCACAGCAAGAGAAGCCTCGAGAATGAGAAGCCCGTGCACCACAACGAAGAGTAGCCCCCGCTTGTCGCAACTAGAGAAAAGCCTGCGCGCAGCAACTAAGACCCAACACAGCCAAAAATAAATAAATTTATTAAAAAAAAAAAAGTAAGCAGAGGCAAACTCTATTTGGCCCAAGGTTCTTATTTACCAAGGTATATGTATATGAACTACTCCTTCATAATGTAAACCGCCACTGGCAAAAAGTAATGCAATGCCAGTAGTACTCCTATTTCACACATGACAGATCTAAACTAAACCCAGGGTGATGGAAATTTTTCTGAAATATATATATATATATATATATATATATATATGCTAAGGAATTACCAACTATCCCATAAGCCAGTATTAACTTTTAAAAATATCCAAATGTTTTCATGTTACCTAATGGCAGTAAAGCAAAGAGAGATTAAATTTTAAATCTGGTTTCAAGATCTAAATGATATTTACAAATCAATCTGGCTGTCCTGGGTCACCATTTCATTATACATCCATCCTTTTTAAAAATGGCATTTCCTTAGAATCATTATAAATCATGTATTTTCACAGGATGCTCATGTCTTTCAAAGCATTTCCTAAAATGTGCTGAGCAATTCATCCTTATTAGCTCTGAATCTTTTCTCCATTTCAGTTCTAGCAACAAGATTACCAAATGGGCCAGCTCAGTTATTCCTGGAGCCATGCCCACTTCACCTTGTTCCTTTCTCCTGTGATTCCCTCCTTCCCCAACTCTGCCTGTAGAAAGCTTAGACAGTCTTAAGAGCCATCTTGGGCTCTACCTTTTATAGAAACTTCTGAATGAAATCTCTCCTTTCTGTGTATTCAATGATATTTTACTTGTATTTTTCCTTAAAGTATTTCATCATGTTCTGCCTTGAATTACAACTATTTGTGGACTTGCCTTATCCCTCCTTCTAGCTTTCTTAAAACAAGAGCTAATCATGTTCATTTCTAAACTCTGTAACACAGAGCAGGAGCTCAATAAATGTTGAATTAACATAATTTCCTAATTTATTGTGTCTTCCTGCTGATGTTATCTGACTTTGGCCTGGTTCCTTTGCCACACTTGGATTAAACTGAACCCCAAATTCAGAAGTCCACTGCACTTCTTATTGGCTGGTTCAGGGCCCTCCTTCCTCAGACTTAGTCTCCATAAAAATGAGCAGAGGGCCTGAATAGACATGTTTCCAAAGACATACAAATGGTCAATAGGTTCACAAAAAGACGTTCAACACCACTAATCATCAGGGAAATGCAAATCAAAACCACAGTGAAATATCACCTCACACCTAATAGAGTGGTTATCAAAAAAACAAGAAGTAACAAGTGCTGGCAAGGATGTGGAGAAAAAGGAACCCTTGTGTACTGTTGGTGGTTGCTGCAGCCACTATGGAAACCAGTATGGATATTCTTCAAAAAATTAAAAATAGAACTACCATATGATCCAGTAATCCCACTTCTGGGTATATATCCAAAGAAAACAAAATGACTATCTCAAAGCGACATCTGCACCCCCATGTTCACTGCAGCATTAGTCACAATAGCCAAGACATAGAAATAACCTAAGTGTCAATCAATTGACAAATGGATAAAGGAAATGTGGTGTGTATATACAATGGAATATTATTCACTATCAAAAAGAAGGAAATCCTGCTATTTGTGAAAAATGGACGGACCTTGAGCGCATTACGTTAAGTGAAATAAGTCTGACAGAGAAGACAAACAATGAATGATCTTATTTACATGTGGGATCTGAAAAAGCCAAACTCACAGAAACAGGAGAATGTTCAGGTGAAGGAAATGGGGAGATGTGATCAAAGCAGACAAACTTAAAGTTATCAGGTGAATAAGTTCTGGAGTCTAATGTACAGCAAGGTGACAATGGTTAACAATACTATATTGTATACTTGCATGTTGCTAACAGAGTAGATCTCAAATGTTCTCACCACACACGCACATGCACACACAGGTAATTATGAGGTGATGGAGGTGTTTGCTAATGCTATACAATAGCAGTAATCATTGTGCAGTATATATGTGTATCAAATCATCATGTTGTATACCTTAAACTTACACAATATTTGTCAATTATATCTCAATAAAGCTGGAAAAAAATAAAAATAATTCTTGGCTATAAAGTTATAACGTATGGCCTACTAAAATTTCATTACTTACCATTTTGTTAATTTTCTCTTTCATTTACAGAAATCCTTACCTTTTGTGATTTCAGATAACTTACCTTTATCTTTATTTGATTTTCAACATTCACACTCAGGTTATTCAGTGCATTTAAAGCTTTCTCTTTAATACTCTGGTTGGGATTGTTGATTTTGCTTCCAACAATTGGAATACCACCCAGTTCACGAATCATGACCTAAGAGGGAAAAAACAGGACCATGACTTCAATATGCATCCCCCTTCATTACATTCTTTGCATCTACAAATACAAATAAAAACTAATGACTCTTTGGAAATACTGTTCCCATATACAACCTCTAATTCCTTTTTTTTTTTTTGCGGTATGCTGGCCTCTCACTGTTGTGGCCTCTCCCGCTGCAGAGCACAGGCTCCGGATGTGCAGGCTCAGCGGCCATGGCTCACGGGCCCAGCTGCTCCGCGGCATGTGGGATCCTCCCGGACCAGGGCACGAACCCGTGTCCCCTGCATCGGCAGGCGGACTCTCAACCACTGCGCCACCAGGGAAGCCCTAATTCCTATTTTTTTTTTTTTTTTTTTCCGGTATGCGGGCCTCTCACTGTTGTGGCCTCTCCCGTTGCGGAGCACAGGTTCCGGACGCGCAGGCCCAGCGGCCATGGCTCACGGGCTCAGTTGCTCCGCGGCATGTGGGATCCTCCCGGACCAGGGCACGAACCCGTGTCTCCTGCATCGGCAGGCGGATTCTCAACCACTGCGCCACCAGGGAAGCCCCCTAATTCCTATTTTTTTAAAAAAGTTTACTACTCATAATTTTATAGGTAAAGAAACCAACTGAAAATAAATTATTAATATATGTAATATTTAAACTATAGCATGGAGATATACAATGAAGATTTACAGAGCTACTACAACGATCTCAAAGCAATTTACAAACAAAATTATTTTACTCTGAAATAAGTTATATCTCTATTACAGGCCCATTTGGAAATGCATTAAGATTTAGAACACTACAGTAGTGTTTTGCTAAAATGAATACTTTGGAACACTAATCCCTCAAGATTTTAGTAGATGCTCCATTAAAAAAAAAAAAAGAAGCTTTCATGGAAAGTAACTTTGAGAAACTGGGTATAACAAGACTAAACATGTCTCTGTTTTGATGCAATCCTATGTTCGTGTGCATTGGAATCTCTGAGAAGGGAGTATTGAATATAGTACTTCTATAAACTTTATCCATAAAGAAGATCATTTTTCAGTTGGGGGAGAGGAAGAAAACTTATTAACATCTTGAAGTATTAAAGTTTCACACAGTTTGGAAATGGTGCCCAAATTTTCAGGAGAAAAATAATCTGGAGATTTCTCACAATCAATTGCAACACTAAATACTATGTGCCTTTGTCCCAACATTGAAAGAGACATAAACTTTCATTTCTTACAAGAAAAATAAGCTGAAAATGACTCCTGTCAGGCCAAAACATGCCATTCTATCAGAAAAAGAGATAAAGAAGTTTTCCCTCTGCAATTCCAGGTTCTTCCAAAGAATGTGTGGTTACTAGAAAACAGCCCTTTTAAAAAACAAACAAACAAACAAAATGGTACTGTTAAAGCAGAGATGAAAGCACTATAATTGATGACGAGGGACACCAACTCCCATTACTGAAGAAAGTACTTGTTCACCAGTAGCTTCTGACCCACTCACTCTGACTACAGTTTGTTTCAGAGAAATATAAAACTATGGCATCAGAAATAACCCCAATATAGGCATGCTAATAAGCTAGTCAACATCTGTTGTTTTTGTCTGCCTGGCACCCCTCTTTCTATTGGGGCAGATACGGCACCTCCTCTATCCTATATAGTCCCTGGTGGGACTGCTGGTCAATTGTGTTCACACCCATCCCTGTTGTTTTTTGCCGCAGGATGCACATGTGAGCCAGGCCTTGCTAATCATGGTCCAGGGTGCTTTGGCCCAACAATCAATCCAAAGGGTTGGCACTTATCCTAGCAGAGCAACTCCACCTTTCAGATCATGAGCTACAATGATGAAGGCTTGAGAGGCCAGTGGCTTTCTTTCCATCCCTGTGAAGAAAACCTCTTTGTGGCCAGAGAGACAGAGATCAAAACACAAAAAGAAGCAGCCGTAAGCAGCCAAAAGACAGAGAAAGAGAAGGTCTGATAATGCTTTCTGTAACCTTGAACTATATTCACACTTGTGCCTGAAACCAATGATACCCTTGGACGTCCAAGTTAACTGAGCTCAATATTTTCCCTTTTTGGTTTGAAATAATTTAAGTTGGGTTCTGTCATTTACAACTGAAATGTGAGTAACACAAATATTCCTTGTATCTCCCTATAAATCTCTAGAGCTTTAGAGTATACCTTGACATGATGGATAAATATGGACTAAAATGAAGTATAAATTCAAAACTGTGCATGCGTGACAATGTTAAGAAAGGGCATTAGCTGCAAATAATGACAAAAACTGTTTTACTTCTCTCCATGGGTAGTGGGGGAAGGAAGCAGAGGCCATTTACATTGGTCCGTGGCTGTCGGCGTGTGGTCTAGGGAGCACCTGCGTCAGAACCATCTTCATAAGCCCTGTGTACAATGTAAAGCATGTACTTAAATGTCAGATGCTTTTGTTGCTCTACTGCAGCACTGCTGAATTTTAAATAATTAAAAAAGCCATGCAATGCTAAGTGTTGATTAGATACACTTATTATAAATGTGATGCCAGTGACCAACTTCGTCGGGATCTTGATCTAGAATCCTATTACTAATTGTATTACTATTAGGCTGTACTTTTCACAAGTAAGCAAACGTTATTCTGTAGGTATCCATAGCCATACTATATAGATGTAAAACTTGAGGCTCTGGGAGGTTAAGTAACTTATCAGGGTCACAATTAGTGCTGGTGTGTGAGAATAGGAGGAACGTGTTTGCAGAGACTAAGGTACTCACTTGGTTGACTGAAAAGGCTGCATTGTTACCCAGAGTGACCAAAGCTCTTTCGATAATGACAGGATCCTCAGTAGACTCAAGCAGGTAAATGAGTTTCTGAAGTTGTTCAGCATTTAGGATATCATCATGTGAGCCATTGGTTAAGTCTTCTGCATAAGAATAAAGTTATTTAAAGTTCATTTAAAATCAATATGAGACAGATTTTTTTAAGAACAATACTGAATGCATAATTTGATGCCAGGCACAGTTTTAAGCACTTCAAATGCCTTATCTCATTTAATCTTCAAGTGACCCTTGGAAGAGGATACTATTATAATTCTAAATTTACAGACAGAATACTGAGGCTTATAGACGTTAAGAAATTAGCCAATGGTTACTTTTCTCTTTTAGTAAGGCACTGCATGCCAACAGCATTTCTCTTTTAGTAAGGCACTGCATGCCAACAACATTTTCTGTTTCTTCTTTCTAAAAATCAGGTACACCCATCCAGTGGAACACTTCCCTACAGACAAAGATTATTAAGAAACAGAATTTGCATTAGGGAGAACTGTTCTGATCACAGTTTTAAGAGTGCCTCAGGCTGGAGCAAAAGCTATGGGAGTGGCCCAATCATGCTGCTAGTGGGGCGCTTTTGTTAGGTTTATATGAGCAAGGCATGATGACCGAGACGCAAGAACAGCAGTCCACCTGGGGGTGATGACAAAAGCTGTCGTTCTGAGGAATAGGTCAAGTAGTCAAATGCTGGATCTGCTCAGGAACATTTAAAATTTATAGCTCTAACCTTAAAAAAAAAATCCTCTTTATAGAAATCACCACAGGAAAAACAGAAACCATTTGTATAATGCTATAATTGTGTTATAAACATAGATCATGATTCTCTCCAAATTAAACTATGAGAATAGGTCAGACAGTGCAAGTGTCCACAGTACATTGCCCAGGGTGGGGCTGAGGGGGCAGTTTATAACAAGAAGTGCTGTATGATGTCACAGCTGTGCTTTTTGTTTCTAAAAATGTCTCTCAAATTATTAAAAGTTATCTTTGGATGCTGGGATTATAAATGACTTATTTTCTACCCCTGTGCTCATGAGTACTTTCTGATTTTTTTACAGTAAACATGTATCACTTTATTAAAATAATTGAGTATACTGCTTAAAGAGGAAACACAGACAAATATGAGGTAAACAGACAAGTTCAGATTATGGGAGCCAATAAGTGATATGATGTCCTGAAGAAGCCAAACAAGAAATCAATTACTAGGAAAATCTAAAAGCCAAAAAGTCAGCAGATTCTCACTCCCATGTCTTATAATCAGAACCTCTGTACCATGCTTTCACACCTGAATCCACTACCTGCCTCATTAACACCTTGTAAAAGAATTTCACCCAAAGAATACTTGAAAAGGTAAGTGAAACAATGACAAAAACACAGATTTTTAGAATGGAAAGATTTTGGAGGGGTTCATCCAAACTTCTTATTTTACACACAAGGAAACTGAGACCAAGATCATTTAAGGATTTGCCTAATGTCACAAAGGAGTTAGTAGCAGAGACCAGAGAAATGAAAATACAAAGCTGCAGACAACCACTTAACCTCTTTTGGGTCTCAGTCTTCTCACATGTAAAATAAGGTTGGTCAAACACTATAACTGGTTCCAAAAGTTCCTGTACAGCCCTGAAGTTGTGTAATTTTATACATATACACATGACAGAAATAGGATAAATTTAACTCATTCATACTTCCAAAACATTTCAAAATCCTAAAACTTCCTTATACATTTTCCCACAAAGCCATTAAAAAGTTTTATAGATAAATTATTTATAAATAGCCAAATAAAAATTTACAGGGAAAAGTGTTAAATCATAGACATTTCACTTGAAGGAAGGAAGTGCAATGTGGTTAAAAGTAAGTTAAAAGTAAGCCAAGGTTAAAAAAAAAAAAAAAGTAAGCCAAAGTTAAGTCTGGTTCAAATTCCAGCTAAGCTATTTATCAGCTGAGAGACTTAACCTCTCCAAGCCTCAGTTTCTTCATCTATCACATGGGAGTTAATAGTGCCTACCTTAAAGCATTTTTATGTCTTTGGATATATACTGGAATTGCTGGATCATATGGTAGTCCCACTTTTAGTTTTATGAGGAATTTCCATACTGTTTTCCACAGTGGCTGCACCAATATACATTCCCACCAACAGTGTATAATGATTCCCTTTCCTCCACATCCTCACCAACATTTGTTATTTGTGGTCTTTTTGATGATAGCATTCTGACAGGTGTGAGGTGATATCTCACTGTGGCTTTGATTGGCATTTCTCTGATCATTAGCAATGTTAAGCATCTTTTCATGTCCCTGTTGCCCATCTACATGTGTTTTTAGGAAAAATGTCTGTTCAGGCCTTCTGCCCATTTTCTAACCAGGTTCTTTTTTTGGTATTGAGCTGTATAAGGTGTTTATATATTTTGGATATTAAGTAACCCCTTGTTGGTTGCATCATTTGCAAATATTTTCACCCATTCAGTAGATTGTTTTTGTTTTGCAAATGGATTCCTTTGTTGTGCAAAAGCTTTTCAGTTTAATTAGGTCCTATTTGTTTATTTTTACTTTTGTTTCCTTTGCCTTAAGAGAAAGGTCCAAAAAAAAATATTGCTACAATTTATGTCAAAGAGTGTTCTGCCTATGTTTTCTTCCAGGAGTTTTATACTTTCCAGTCATACATGTAGGTCTTTGTTCCATTTTGAGTTTATTTTTGCATATGGTATGAGAAAATGTTCTAATTTCATGCTTTTAAATGTAGCTGTCCAGTTTTCCAACCACCACTGATTAAAAAGACTATCTTTTCACCATTGTATATTCTTGCCTCCTTTGTTGTAGACTAATTGACCATAAGTTCTTGCTTTATTTCTGAACTATCTATTCTGTTGCATTGGTCTATGTGTCTGTTTCTGTGCCAGTACCATACTGTTTTGATAAATGTAGCTTTGCAGTATAGTCTGAAGTCCAGGAGCCTGATTCCTCCAGCTCTAGTCTTCTTTCTCAAGATTGTTTTGGCTATTCGGGGTGTTTTGTGTTTCCATATTTTTATTTATTTATTTATTTATTTATTTATTTTGCAGTACGCAGGCCTCTCACTGTTGTGGCCTCTCCCGTTGTGGAGCACAGGCTCCGGATGTGCAGACTCAGCGGCCATGGCTCACGGGCTCAGCCGCTCCACAGCATGTGGGGTCCTCCTGGACCAGGGCATGAACCCGTGTCCCCTGCATCGGCAGGCAGATCTCAACCACTGCGCCACCAGGGAAGCCCTCCATAAATATTTTAAAATTATTTGTTCTAGTTTTTGAAAAAATGCTATTGGTATTTTGATAGGGATTGCATTGCATCTGTAGATTGCCTTGGAGAATATGGTCATTTTAACAATATGAATTCTTCCAATCAATGCACAACATATATATCTTTCCATCTATTTGCATCATCTTCAACTGCTTTCATCAGTGTCTTAAAGTTTTCTAGGTATAGGTCTTCTAACTCCTCAGGCAGATTTATACTTAGGTATTTTATGCTTTTTGATGTGATGGAAAATGGGATTGTTTCCTTAATTTCTCTTTACAATAGTTCGTTGTTAGTGTATAGAAATGCAACAGATTTCTGTATAGTATTTTGCATCTTGCAACTTTTCCAAATTCACTGATGATCTTTTTGGTGGTGTCTTTGAGATTTTCTATGTATAGTATCATGTCACTTGCAAACACTGACAGTTCTACTTCTTCCTTTCAAATTTGTATTCCTTTTATTTCTTTTTCTTGTCTGATTGCTGTGGCTAGGACGTCCAATATTACGTTGAATAAAGGTGGCAAGAATGGGCATCCTTTTCTTGTTCCTGATCTTAGTGGAAAATGCTTTTTACCACTGAGTATCATGTTAGCTGTGGGCTTCTCATATACGGCCTTTATTATGTTGAGGTATGTTCCATCTACATCAACTTGGTTGACAGTTTTGTTTTAAAAAAAAAAAAAAGGATGCTGAATTTGTCAAAACATTTTTGCATCAGCTGAGAGGATCATATGATTTTTATTCTACAATTCATTAATGTGGAGTATCACACTGATTCATTTGCTGATATTGAACCATTCTTGCATCCTTGGAATTAATCCCAGTTGATCATGGTGTATGATCTTTTTATTGTACTGTTAAATTCAGTTTGCTAATATTTTGTTGAGGATTTCTGTAACTATGTTCAATGATATTGCCCTGCAATTTTCTTTTCTGTGTAATATCTTTGTCTTGTTTTGGCATCAGGGTGACGCTGGCTTCATAGAATGAGTTCAGAAGCATTCCTTCCTCTGCAACTTTTTGGAATAGTTTGAGAAGGATAGGTGTTATCACTTCTTTAAATGTTTGGTAGAATTCACCCGTGAAGACATCTGGTCCTGGACTTTTGTTTGTTGGGAGTTTTAAAAACTATATTCAATTTCATTACTGGTAATTAGTCTGTTCATGTTTCCTATTTCTTACTGGTTCAATCTTGGGAGATTGTACATTTCTAGGAATTTGTCCATTTCTTCTAGGTTTTCCATTTTATTGGCATATAGTTGTTCATAGTAGTCTTTTATGATCCTTTCTATTTCTGTGGTGTTGATCCTAACCTCTTTTTCATTTCTGATTTTATTGATTTGGGCCCTCTCTTTTTGTTTTTATGAGTCTGGCTAAAGGTTTATCAATTTTATCTTACCAAAGAACTAGCTCTCAGTTTCACTGATATTTTCTATTTTTTTAATGAGTCTATTTCATTTATTTCTGCTCTGATCTTTATAATTTCTTTCCTTCTACTAAGTTTGGGTTTTGTTTGGTCTTCTTTTTCTAGTTCCTTTAAGTGTAAGGTTAGGTTATTTGAGAATTTTCTTGTTTCCTGAGGCTGGCCTGTATCGCATAAAATGCCCTCTTAAAACTGCTTCTCCTGCATCCCATAGATTCTGGATCTTTGTGTTTCTGTTTTCATTTGTCTCCAGTATTTTTTACTTTCTTCTTTGATTTATTCAGTGATCTACTGGTTATTCAACAGCATATTTTTTAGCCTCCAAGTATTTGTTTTTTGCAGTTTTTCCCTTGTAGTTAATTTCTAGTCTCATACTATTGTGGTTGGAAAAGATGGTTAATATAACTTCAATTTTCTTAAATTTACTGAGACTTTTTTTGTGGCCTAGCATGTGATCTACCCTGAAAAATGTTCCATGTGCACTTGAAAAGAATGTGTATTCTGCTGCTTTTGGATGGAATGTTTTATATATATCTAATAATTCTATCTGGTATAATGTGTCATTTAAAGCCAGTGTTTCCTTATTCATTCTCTGTCTGTATGATCTGTCTATTGATGTAAGTGGTGTGTTAAAGTCCCAAACTATTATTGTGTTACTATCGATTTCTCCCTTTATGTCTCTTAATATCTGCTATGTACTTACATGCTCCTATGATGGGTGCACATATGTTTAAAATTGTTACATCTTTTTCTTGGATTGATTCTATTATAGATTTCTGGTTTGTAGATACCATGACTCATATATAGCAATCTATCTATCTATATACACACACATACATATGTATATATGTGATTGTTTTAAGTTTCTGATCTCTTCATTTCAAACACATTTTAACAACCCTGCATTTTTACTCCCCCCATGCCCATGACTACTGTTTTTGACATCATATTTTACATCTTTTTGCTTTGTGTATCTCTTTACTTATTGTGGATTTAGACGATTTCACTACTTTTGTCTTTTACCCTTCCTACTAGCTTGGCATGTAGTTGATTTACTACCTTTACTGTATATTTACCTTTACTAATGACATTTTTCTTTCTGTAATTTTCACATTTCTAGTCGTGCCTTTTTCCTTTTCACTTAAAGTCATTTTAACAATTCTTATAGAGGTGATGGGAGACAAGATGGCGGAGTAGAAGGACTACAGCTCACTATCTCTTACAAAAACACCAAAAACACAAGTAACTGCCGAATAACCACGTTTTTTGTTCAAGTCGACAAAAAAAAGAAAAAGACTTGAACCTACCAAAAAAGATATTCTGCACTGAAAAACAAAGAAGAAGCCACAACAAGACAGTAGGAGGGGCGCTTCTGTGATATAATCAAATTCCATACCTGCCAAGTGGGTGACCCACAAACTGAAAAATAATTATATCACAGAGGTTCTCCCACAGGAATTAGAGTTCTGAGCCCCACATGAGGCTCCCCAGCCTGAGGGTCTGGAATTGGGAGTAGGAGACTTCAGAGCATTTGGCTTTGAGGGTCAGTGAGGCTTGAGTGTGGGACTCCACAGGACTGAGGGAAACAGAGACTCCACTCTTAGAGGGTGCACACAAGGTTTCATGTGCACTGGGACCCAGGGTAAAGCAGTGAGTCCACAGAAGCCTGGCCCAGACCTACCTGCGGATCTTAGAGGGACTCCTAGGGAGGTGGGGGTTGGCTGTGGCCCAATACAGGGGCAAGGTCACTGGTGGCAGAGGCCCCTAGGAAATACTCCTCAGTGTGAGCTCTCCTGGAGGTCAACATTTTGGCACCAAGACCTGGCCCCACCCAACAGCCTGCAGATGCCAGTGCTGGGATGCCTCAGGCCAAACAACCAACAGGGTGGGAACACAGCCCCACCCATCAGCAGACAGGCTGCCTAAAGTTGCCTTGAGCCCAGAGCCACTTCTAGACATGCCACTTGACACGGCACTGTCCACCAGAAGGACAAGACCCAGCTCCACTCACCAGTGGGCAGGCACGAGTCCCTCCCACGAGGAAGCCTGTACAAGCTCCCGGACCAACCTCACCCACCAGAGGGAAGGCATCAGAAGCAGGAAGAACTACAATCCTGCAGCCTGCAGAACAGAGCCCACAAACCCAGGAAGTTAGAAAAAAATGAGATGGCAGAGAAATATATTCCAGACGAAGGAACAAGATAAAACCCCAGAAGAACAACTAATTGAAGTGGATATAGGCAATCTGCCTGAAAAAGAATTCAGAACAATGATAGGAAAGATGATCCAAGATCTCAAAAAAACAATGGAGGCACAGACTGAGAAGACACAAGAAATGTTAAACAAAGAGTTAGAAGATTTAAAGAACAAACAGAAATGAACAATACAATAACTGAAATGAAAAATACACTAGAAGGAATCAGTAGCAGAATAAATGGCACAAAAGAATGAATAAGTGAGCTGGAAGACAGACTGGTGGAAATCACTGCTGCAGAACAGGACAAAGAAAAAAACAAAAGAAATGAGGACAGTCTAAGAGACTTCTGGAACAACATTAAAGGCACCAACATTCATGTTATAGGGGTCCCAAAAAGAGAAGAGAGAAAGGGCCTGAGAAATATCTGAAGAAATAGTAACTGAAAATTTCCCTAACATGGGAAGGGAAACACTCAAGTCCAGGAAGCACAAAGAATCCCATACAGGATAAACCCAAGGAGGAACAGGCTGAGACACATATTAAGCAAACTGACAAAAATTAAAGACAAAGAGAAAACATGAAGAGCAGTAAGAGAAAAGCAACAAATAACATACAAGGGAATCCCCATAAGGTTATCAGCTGATTTTTCAGCAGAAACTCTGCAGGCCAGAAGGGAGTGGCACAATGTATTTAAAATGATGAAAGGAAAAACCCCTACAACCAAGAATACTCTACCCAGCAAGGCTATTGTTCGGACCAAGAATACTCTACCCAGCAAGTCTCTTGTTCAGATTTGACAGAGAAATCAAAAAGCTTTACAGACAAGCAAAAGTTAAGGGAATTCAGCATCACCAAACCAGCTTTACAACAAATGCTAAAGAAACTTCTCTAGGCAAAAAAGAAAAGTGAAAAAGGAGACGTTACAACAGACATCGCAGAAATACAAAGCATCCTAAGAGACCACTACAAGCAACTCTATGCCAATAAAATGGACAACCTGGAAGAAATGGACAAATTCTTAAGGTATAACCTTCCAAGACTGAACCAGGAAGAAATACAAAATATGGACAGACCAATCACAAGTAATGAAATTGAAACTGTGATTTAAAATCTTCCAACAAACAAAAGTCCAGGACCAGATGGCTTCACAGGTGAATTCTATCAAACATTTAGAGAAGAGCTAACACCCATCCTTTTCAAACTCTTCCAAAAACTCACAGAAGAACACTCCCAAACTCATTCTATGAGGTCACCATCACCCTGATACCAAAACCAGACAAAGACACTACAAAAAAAAGAAAATTACAGACCAATATCACTGATTAATATAGATGCAAAAATCCTCAACAAAATACTAGCAAACAGAATCCAACAAGATATTAAAAGGATCATACACCATGATCAAGTGGGATTTATCCGAGGGATGCAAGGATTCTTCAATATACTCACATCAATCAATGTGATACACCACATTAACAAATTGAAGAATAAAAACCATATGATCGGCTTTTGCTTCCGGCACTTCAGAAGCGGCTGCTGGGTTTTTGGTCGTTTTCTATCTTGTTACTTATAATTTGCCCCAGCTGCCTAGGCATGCAGTTATTTTTAGTCCTTTACAGTTTCTTTATATTCTGTTGCTGGAGGAGATGTTTGTCCAGTGCTGCAAGCACTGCAGCCAAGGATCCCAGGTCCCGGGTCCCAGCCTGTCTCACCTTCACACCGTCGTAAAGTCGAAAAATCTAAGACTATGCCTTTACTGTTATCCAGCCAGAAGATTGGTGACAGACTCCTAAAGGGGAGCGAGAAGATGGCGGAAGAGTAAAACGCGGGGATCACCCTCCTCCTCACAGAGACATCAGAAATACATCTACACGTGGAACTTCTCCTACAGAACACCCACCGAACGCTGGCAGAAGACCTCAGACCTCCCAAAAGGCAAGAAACTCCCCCACGTACCTGGCCGTGTGGATTAAAGGCTCTTGGCACTCCAGCCAGGTGTCAAGGCTGTGTCTCTGAGGTGGGAGAACTAACCTCAGGACACTGGTCTACAAGAGACCTCTCAGCGCCACGTAATATCAAACGGCGAAAATCTCCCAGAGATCTCCATCTCAACACCAAGACCCAGCTTCACTCAAGGACCAGCAACGAACAGTGCTGGATACCCTATGCCCAACAAAGAGCAAGACAGGACTACAGCCCCATCCATTAGTAGAGAAGCTGCCTAAAATCATAATAAGGCTACCAACATCCCCAAACACACCACCAGATGTGGACCTGCCCACCAGAAAGACAAGATTCAGCCTCATCCACCAGAACAGAGGCACTGGTCCCCCCAACCAAGAAACCTGCTCAACCCACTGAACCAACCTCAGCCACTGGGGACAGCCACCAAAAATAGATAGAAATACGAACCTGCAGCCTGCAAAAGGGAGACCCCAAACACAGTAAGATAAGCAAAATGAGAAGACAGAAAAACACACAGCAGATGAAGGAACAAGATAAAAACACACCAGACCTAACAAATGAAGAGGTAATAGCCAATCTACCTGAAAGAGAATTTAGAATAATGATCGTGAAGATGATGCAAAATCTTGGAAATAGAATAGACAAATTGCAAGAAACAGTTAACAAGGACCTAGAAGAAATAAAGAGCAAGCAAGTAACAATGAGCAACACAATAAATGAAATGAAAAATACTCTAGACGGGATCAGTAGCAGAATAACTGAGGCAGAAGGACGGATAAGTGACCTGGAAGATAAAATAGTGGAAATAACTACTGCAGAGCAGAAGAAAGAAAAAAGAATGAAAAGAACTGAGAACAGTCTCAGAGATCTCTGGGACAACATTAAACGCACCAACATTCGAATCATAGGGGTCCCAGAAGAAGAAGAGAAAAAGAAAGGGACTGAGAAAATATTTGAAGAGATTATAGTTGAAAACTTCCCTAATATAGGAAAGGAAATAGTCAACCAAGTCCAGGAAGCACAGAGAGTCCCATACAGGATAAACCGAAGGATAAACACGCCGAGACACATAATAATCAAACTGTCAAAAATTAAATACAAAGAAAACATATTAAAAGCAGCAAGGGAAAAACAACAAATAACACACAAGGGAATCCCCATAAGGCTAACATCTGATCTTTCAGCAGAAACTCTACAAGCCAGAAGGGAGTGGCAGGACATATTTAAAGTGATGAAGGAAAAAAACCTACAACCAAGATTACTCTACCCAGCAAGGATCTCATTCAGATTTGATGGAGAAATTAAAACCTTTACAGACAAGCAAAAGCTGAGAGAGTTCAGCACCACCAAACCAGCTTTACAACAAATGCTAAAGGAACTTCTCTAAGCAAGAAACATAAGAGAAGGAAAAGACCTACAAGAACAACCCGAAACAATTAAGTAAATGGTAATAGGAACGCACATATCAATAATTACCTTAAATGTAAATGGATTAAATGCTCCCACCAAAAGATACAGACTGGCTGAATGGATACAAAAACAGGACCCATATATATGCTGTCTACAAGAGACCCACTTCAGACCTAGGGACACTTACAGGCTGAAAGTCAGGGGATGGAAAACGATATTCCATGCAAATGGAAATCAGAAGAAAGCTGGAGTAGCAATTCTCATATCAGACAAAATAGACTTTAAAATAAAAACTATTACAAGAGACAAAGAAGGACACTACATAATGATCAAGGGATCGATCCATGAAGAACATATAACAATTGTAAATATTTATGCACCCAACATAGGCGCACCTCAATACATAAGGCAAATACTAACAGCCATAAAAGGGGAAATTGACAGTAACACAATCATAGTAGGGGACTTTAACACCCCACTGCCACCAATGGACAGATCATCCAAAATGAAAATAAATAAGGAAACACAAGCTTTAAATGATACATTATACAAGATGGATTTACTTGATATTTATAGGACATTCCATCCAAAAACAACAGAATACACATTTTTCTCAAGTGCCCATGGAACATTCTCCAGGATAGATCATATCTTGGGTCACAAATCTAGCCCTGGCAAATTTAAGAAAATTGAAATCGTATCAAGTATCTTTTCTGACCACAACGCTATGAGACTAGATATCAATTACAGGAAAAGATCTGTAGGGCTTCCGTGGTGGCGCAGTGGTTGAGAATCCGCCTGCCGATGCAGGGGACACGGGTTCGTGCCCCAGTCCGGGAAGATCCCACATACCGCGGAGCAGCTGGGCCCGTGAGCCATGGCCGCTGAGCCTGTGCATCCGGAGCCTGTGCTCCGCAACGGGAGAGGCCACAACAGTGAGAGTCCCGCGTACCACAAAAAAAAAAAAAAAAAAAAGATCTGTAAAAAATACAAACACATGGAGGCTAAACAATACACTACTTAATAACGAAGTGATCACTGAAGAAATCAAAGAGGAAATCAAAAAGTACTTAGAAACAAATGACAATGGAGACACGATGACCCAAAACCTATGGGATACAGCAAAAGCAGTTCTAAGAGGGAAGTTTATAGCAATACAATCATACCTTAAGAAACAGGAAGCATCTCGAATAAACTATGCACCTAAAGCAATTAGAGAAGGAAGAACAAAAAAACCCCAAATTTAGCAGAAGGAAAGAAATCATAAAGATCAGATCAGAAATAAATGAAAAAGATATGAAGGAAACAACAGCAAAGATCAATAAAAGTAAAAGCTGGTTCTTTGAGAAGATAAATAAAATTGATAAACCATTAGCCAGACTCATCAAGAAAAAAAGGGAGAAGACTCAAATCAATAGAATTAGAAATGAAAAAGGAGATGTAACAACTGACTCTGCAGAAATACAAAAGATTATTAGAGATTACTACAAGCAACTCTATGCCAATAAAATAGACAACCTGGAAGAAATGGACAAATTCTTAGAAATGCACAAGCTGCCGATACTGAACCAGGAAGAAATAGAAAATATGAACAGACCAATCACAAGCACTGAAATTGAAACTGTGATTAAAAACCTTCCAACAAACAAAAGCCCAGGACCACATGGCTTCACAGGCGAATTCTATCAAACATTTAGAGAAGAGCTAACACCTATCCTTCTCAAACTCTTCCAAAAGATAGCAGAGGGAGGAACACTCCCAAACTCGTTCTATGAGGCCACCATCACCCTGATACCAAAACCAGACAAAGACGTCACAAAGAAAGAAAACTATAGGCCAATATCACTGATGAACATAGATGCAAAAATCCTCAACAAAATACTAGCAAACAGAATCCAACAGCACATTAAAAGGATCATACACTATGATCAAGTGGGGTTTATTCCAGGAATGCAAGGATTCTTCAATATATGCAAATCAATCAACGTGATACACCATAGCAACAAACTGAAGGAGAAAAACCATATGATCATCTAAATAGATGCAGAGAGAGCTTTTGACAAAATTCAACACCCATTTATGATAAAAACCCTGCAGAAAGTAGGCATAGAGGGAACTTTCCTCAATATAATAAAGGCAATATATGACAAACCCACAGCCAGCATTGTTCTCAATGGTGAAAAACTGAAACCATTTCCACTAAGATCAGGAACAAGACAAGGTTGCCCACTCTCACCACTCTTATTCAACATAGTTTTGGAAGTTCTAGCCACAGAAATTAGAGAAAATAAAGAAATAAAAGGAATCCAAATAGGAAAAGAAGAAGTAAAGCTGTCACTGTTTGCAGATGACATGATACTATACATAGAGAATACTAAGGATGCTACCAGAAAACTACTAGAACTAATCAATGAATTTGGTAAAGTAGCAGGATACAAAATTAATGCACAGAAATCTCTGGCATTCTTATACACTAATGATGAAAAATCTGAGAATGAAATTAAGAAAACACTCCCATTTACCATTGCAACAAAAAGAATAAAATATCTAGGAATAAACCTACCTAAGGAGACAAAAGACTTGTATGCAGAAAACTATAAGACACTGATGAAAGAAATTAAAGATGATACAAATAGGTGGAGAAATATACCATGTTCTTGGATTGGAAGAATCAACATAGTGAAAATGACTCTATTACCCAAAGCAATCTACAGATTCAGTGCAATCCCTATCAAATTACCACTGACATTTTTTACAGAACTAGAAAAAAGAATTTCACAATTTGTATGGAAACACAAAAGACCCCGAATAGCCAAAGCAATCTTGAGAACGAAAAATGGAGCTGGAGGAATCAGGCTCCCTGACTTCAGACTATACTACAAGGCCACAGTAATCAAGACAGTATGGTACTGGCACAAAAACAGAAATATAGATCAATGGAACAGGATAGAAAGCCCAGAGATAAACCCACACACATATGGTCACCTTATCTTTGATAAAGGAGGGAAGGAAACACAGTGGAGAAAAGACAGCCTCTTCAAGAAGTGGTGCTGGGAAAACTGGACAGCTACCTGTAGAAGTATGAAATTAGAACACTCCCTAACACCATACACAAAAATAAACTCAAAATGGGTTAAAGACCTAAATGTAAGGCCAGACACTATCAAACTCTTAGAGGAAAACATAGGCAGAACACTCTATGACATCAATCACAGCAAGATCCTTTTTGACCCATCTCCTAGAGAAATGGAAATAAAAACAAGAATAAACAAATGGGATCTAATGAAACTTAAAAGCTTTTGCACAGCAAAGGATATCATAAACAAGACCAAAAGACAACCCTCAGAATGGAAGAAAATATTTGCAAATGAAGCAACTGACAAAGGATTAATATCCAAAATTTATAAGCAACTCATGCAGCTCAATAACAAAAAAACAAACAACCCAATCCAAAAATGGGCAGAAGAACTAAATAGACATTTCTCCAAAGAAGATATACAGATAGCCAACAAACACATGAAAGAATGCTCAACATCATTAATCATTAGAGAAATGCAAATCAAAACTACAATGAGATATCATCTCACACCGGCCAGATTGGCCATCATCAAAAACTCTAGAAACAATAAATGCTGGAGAGGGTGTGGAGAAAAGGGAACAGTCTTGCACTGTTGGTGGGAATGTAAAATGATACAGCCACTATGGAGAACAGTATGGAGGTTCCTTAAAAAACTACAAATAGAACTACCATATGACCCAGCAATCCCACTACTGGGCATATACCCTGAGAAAACCATAATTCAAAAAGAGTCATGTACCAAAATGTTTACTGCAGCTCTATTTACGATAGCCAGGACATGGAAGCAACCTAAGTGTCCATCAACAGATGAATGGATAAGGAAGATGTGGCACATATATACAATGGAATATTACTCAGCCATAAAAAGAAATGAAACTGAGTTATTTGTAATGAGGTGGATAGACCTGGAATCTGTCATACAGAGTGAAGTAAGTCAGAAGGATAAAAACAAATACCGTATGCTAACACATATATATGGAATCTAAAAAAAAAAAATGTCATGAAGAGATTAGTGGTAGGATGCGAATAAAACACAGACCTACTATAGCATGGACTTGAGGATATGGGGAGGGGGAAGGGTAAGCTGTGACGATGTGAGAGAGTGGCAGGGGCATATACACACTACCAAATGTAAATTAGATAGCTAGTGGGAAGCTGCAGCATAGCACAGGGAGTTCACCTCTGTGCTTTGTGACCACCTAGAGGGGTGGGATAGGGAGGGTGGGAGGGAGGGTGACACAAGAGGGAAGAGTTATGGGAACATATGTATATGTATAACTGATTCACTTTGTTGTAAAGGAGAAACTAACACACTACTGTAAAACAGTTATACTCAAATAAAGATGTTAAAAAAAAAAACACAACCATATGATCATCTCAATAGATGCAGAAAAAGCTTTGCACAAAATTCAACACCGATTTATGATTAAAAACTCTCCAGAAAGTGGGCATAAAGGGAACCTACCTCAACATAATAAAGGCCATATATGACAAACCCACAACAAACATAATTCTCAATGGTGAAAAACTGAAAGCATTTCCTCTAAGATCAGGAACAAGACAAGGATGTCCACTCTTACCACTATTATTCAAGATAGTTTTGGAAGTCCTAGCCACAGCAACCAGAGAAGAAAAAGAAATAAAAGGAATACAAATAGGAAAAGAAAAAGTAAAACTGTCACTGTTTGCAGATGACATGATACTATAGAGAATCCTAAAAATGCCACCAGAAAACTACTAGAGCTAATCAATGAATTTGGTAAAGTTGCAGGATACAAAATTAATGCACAGAAATCTCTTGCATTCCTATACACTAATGATGAAAAATCTGAAAGAGAAATTATGGAAACACTCCCATTCACCATTGCAACAAAAAGAATAAAATACCTAGGAATAAACCTACCTAGGGAGACAAAAGACCTCTACTCAGAAAAGTATAAGACACTGCTGAAAGAAATCAAAGATGACACAAACAGATGGAGAGATATACCATGTTCTTGGACTGGAAGAGTCAACAATGTGACAATTACTATACTACCCAAAGAAATCTACAGATTCAATGCAATCCCTATCAAATTACCAATGGCATTTTTTGTTTGTTTGTTTTGTTTTTCGGGGTTTTTTTTTGTGGTTCGCGGGCCTCTCACTGTTGTGGCCTCTCCCGTTGCGGAGCACAGGCTCTGGACACGCAGGCTCAGCGGCCATGGCTCACGGGCCCAGCCACTCCGCGGCATGTGGGATCTTCCCGGACCGGGGCACGAACCCGTGTCCCCTGCATCGGCAGGCGGATTCTCAACCACTGCGCCACCAGGGAAGCCCCTACCAATGGCATTTTTTACAGAACTAGAAAAAATCATCTTAAAATATGTATGGAGAACCAAAAGACCCCGAATAGCCAAAGAAGTCTTGAGGGAAAAAAAAAAACGGAGCTGGAGGAATCAGACTCCCTGACTTCAGACTATACTACAAAGCTACAGTAATCAAGACAATATGGTACTGGCACAAAAACAGAAACATAGATCAATGGAACAAGATAGAAAGCCCAGAGATAAACCCATGAACCTATGGTCAACTAATCTATGACAAAGGAGGCAAAGATATAAAATGGAGAAAAGACAGTCTCTTCAGTAAGTGGTGCTGGGAAAACTGGACAGCTACATGTAAAAGAATGAAATTAGAACAGTCTCTAACACCATACACAAAAATAAACTCAAAATGGATTCGAGACCTAAATGTAAGATCAGACACTACAGAACTCTTAGAGGAAAACATAGGAAGAACACTCTTTGACATAAATCACAGCAAGATCTTTTTTGATCCACTTCCTAGAGTAATGGAAATAAAAACAAAAATAAACAAATGGGACCTTAAGAAACTTCAAAGCTTTTGCACAGCAAAGGAAACCATAAACAAGACGAAAAGACAACCCTCAGAATGGGAGAAAATATTTGCAAATGAACCAATGGACAAAGGATTAATCTCCAAAATACATAAACAGCTCATGCAGCTCAATATTAAAGAAACAAACAACCCAATCCAAAAATGGGTAGAAGACCTAAGTAGACATTTCTCCAAAGAAGACATACAGATGGCCAAGAAGCACATGAAAAGCTGCTCAACATCACTAATTATTAGAGAAATGCAAATCAAAACTACAATGAGGTATCACCTCACACCAGTTAGAATGGGCATCATCAGAACATCTACAAACAACAAATGCTGGTGAGGGTGTGGAGAAAAGGTAACCTGCTTGCACTGTTGGTGGGAATGTAAATTGATACAGCCACTATGGAGAACAGTATGGAGGTTCCTTAAAAAACTAAAAATAGAATTATCATATGATCCAGCAATCCCACTACTGGGCATATATCCAGAGCAAATCATAATCCAAAAAGACACATGCACCCCAATGTTCACTGCAGCACTATTTACAATAGCCAGGTCATAGAAGCAACCTGAATGCCCATCGACAGACAAATGGATAAAGAAGTTGTGGTACATATATACAATGGACTATTACTCAGCCATAAACAGGAATGAAATTTAGTCATTTGTTGAGACATGGACGGATCTAGAGACTGTCATACAGAGTGAAGTATGTCAGAAAGAGAAAAACAAATATCGTACATTAACGTATGTATGTGGAAACTAGAAAGGTGGTATGGATGAGCCGGTTTGCAGGGCAGAAGTTGAGACACAGATGTAGAGAACAGATGTGTGGACACCAAGGGGGGAAAACTGCTGTGGGGTGGGGACAGTGATGTGCTGAATTGGGCGATTGGGATTGACATGTATACACTGATGTGTATAAAACTGATGACTAATAAGAACATGCAGTATAAAATAACAAACAAAACAACTAATACTAAACTTTCTTTGGGTTATTTGTATGGAACTATGTTAATATAAATGTTTCAGACATTACATGAAATTTCTAAAAATCTTATATGTTCTGGTATAATAAGTCATAATTCTAGTTATTACTTTAAAATGTATATCTCAGAAATAACTAAATTTCCTTGTCAATTGCATTATTATGAACTTTCATCAAATCTTTAACTGTGGTCATTTTTAAGTCTTTTGTCATTTACAGACAGTTCTGGGTGTACTCTGATGCTTTTGCAAATATGTTCCTAAAAAGGGGTTTCATCTTCAAGGAATTCATGGAAAAGACTGACAAGTACAGGTTTCTGGTAACTGACTATACTGCTGAACTGAATGAATACGCATTTTCAGAACTCTAATGGAAAACTGATGAACTCATAAAAGTGCTAACAAAAGATCAAGATGAAAAAAACAATTAATTACACTGGACTGAGTGAACTGATAAGGATTATAATTTTTGTGACTTTCTGTTTGAATAAAAAAAAAATCCCACAAGGACTCAGAGGCAAAAAATATACAAATCAATTTTCACTGCAAAGTAAAGGAGCTATTACAGTGGAGGATTACTGGACTGAATGTCAATATTATGACATAGTATGAGTGTGTTTTGTGTTTGGTAATTACAATCATTGTTGCTTTTGTTGTGGTCATCCATTTACAATGCTTGGTGTCAGTCTATTTATCTCTTGTAAAAATAAAATACAGTGTGTGTGTGTGTGTGTGTGTGTGTGTGTGTGTGAAAAACAAAACAAAACAAACAAAATAATAAAATACTAAAAAAATAAAAAAGAATACTCTATCCAGCAAGGTTCTCATTCGGAATTTGACAGAGAAATCAAAAAGCTTTACAGACAAGCAAAAGTTGAGGGAATTCACCATCAACAAACCAGCTTTACAACAAATGCTAAAGGAACTTCTCTAGGCAAAAAAGAAAAGCCCAAAACTAAAAACAAGAAAATTATGAATAGGTAAAGCTCACTGGCAAAGGCAAACATACAGTAAAGTTAAGAAATCATCCACACACAAATATAATACCAAAACCATCAACTGTGAGGAGAGTAGAAATGCAGGACATTGGAAATGTATTTGAGATTAAAAGACAAGCAACTCAAAACTATCAAAACTATCTTGTTTATATATATATATATACTGCTATATCAAAACCTCATGGATGGTAACTGCAAACCAAAAATCCACAACAGAAACTCACATACTTCCTGATTTCGAACTATATTATAGAAATCCAAACAGTATGGTATCGGCACAAAAACAGACACAAAGGTGAGTGTAATAGAACAGAGAGCCCAGAAATAAACCCACACATATATGATCAATTAATTTATGACAAAGGAGCCAGGACTATATAATGGGGAAAGAAGAGTCTCATCAATAAATGGTGTTGGAAAAACTGGACAGCTACATGCCAAAGAATCAAACCAGTTCATCTGTACCATTTTTCTACAGATGAACCAGTCTGCAAGGCAGAAATAAAGACACAGATGTAGAGAGCAAACGTATGGACACCAAGGGGGGAAAGCAGTGGGTGGTGGTGGTGGTGGTGGTGGGATGAATTGGAAGATTGGGATTGACATATATACACTAATATGTATAAAATAGGTAACTAATAAGAACCTGCTGTATAAAAAATAAAATAAAATTCACACACAAAAAAGAATGAAACCAAACCACTATCTCACACAATACACAAAAATCAAACTCATAAAGGATTAAAGTCTTAAATATAAGACCTGAAACCTAGGGGCTTCCCTGGTGGCTCAGTGGTTAAGAATCCGCCTGCTAATGCAGGGGACACGGGTTCGAGCCCTGGTCCAGGAAGATCCCACAGGCTGCGGAGCAACTAAGCCCGAGCGCTACAACTACTGAGCCTGCGCTCTAGAGCCCGCAAGCCACAACTACTGAAGCCCCTGTGCCTAGAGCCCATGCTCTGTGACGAGAAGCCACCGCAGTGAGAAGCCCATGCATGACAACAAAGAGTAGCCCCCACTTGCTGCAACTAGAGAAAAGCCCACGTGCAGCAATGAAGACCCAAAAGCAGCCAATAAATAAATAAATAATAAATTCTTAAAAAAAAAAGACCTGAAACCTAAACCTCCTAAAAATAGATGGTAAGCTCCTTGACATGGGTCTTGACGTGATTTTTTTGTATTTGACCAAAAGCAAAAGCAACAAAAGCAAAATAAACAAGGGGAACTACATCAAGAAATCTTCTGTACAGCAAAGGAAGCCATCAACAAAATAAAAAGGCAACCCATGAAATGGGAGAAAGTATTTGTAAATCATATATCTGATAAATGGTTACTACCTAAAATATATTTAAAAACTCAAGCAACTCAATAGGAAAAAAAAAAGAAACAATCTAATTATAAAATGGGCAGAGGCTCTGAATGGACCTTTTCCCAAAGACATTCAAATGGCCAACAAGTACATGAAAAGGGGCTCTACGTCACTAATCTTCAGGGAAATACAAACCAAAACCACAATTAGCTATCACCTCACACCTGTTAGAATGGCTATCCTCAAAAAGACAATAGATAACAAGTGTTGGTTAGGATGTAGAGAAAAGGGAACCCTTGTGCACTGTTGGTGGGGATGTAAATTTCCAATCACTATGGAAAATATGGAGGTTCCTCAAAAAATTAAAAATAGAACTACCAGGGACTTTCCGGCGGTCTAGTGATTAAGACTTCACCTTCCAATGCAGGGGGTGCAGGTTCAATCCCTGGTCAAGGAGCTAAGATCCCACAGGCCTTGTGGCCAAAATACCAAAACATAAAACAGAAGCAATATTGTACCAATTCAATAAAGACTTTAAAAATGGTCCACATCAAAAAACACTTTTAAAAAATTCTAAAAAAATAGAACTACCACATGATATAGCAATTCCACTTCGTGATTCCACGAAATCACCACCTTGAAAAGAAATTTGCACTGCCATGTTCACTGCAGCATTATTTACAATAGCCAAGACATGGAAACAACCTAAGTGTCAATCGACGGATGAATGTATAAATAAAACGTGATCACACACACACACACACACACACACACACACTCACACTCACACATACATACAGTGGAATGTTATTCAGCCATAAAAAAGAAGGAAATCCTGCCATTTGTGACAACATGGATGGATCCTGAGGGCATGATGTCCAGAGAATTAAGTCAGACAATGAAAGACAAATACACAGTGATCTCACTTTTATGTGGAATCTAAAAAGCTCAACTCACAGAAACAGAGAGTGTCATGGTGGTTGCCAGCGGCTGGGGGCTGAAGGAAATGGGAAGATCTGGGTCAAAGGGTACAAAGTTCCAGTTATAAGGGCAATGAGTACTAAGAGTATAAAGTACAGCTTGGTGACTATAGTACTATACTGTACACTTGAAAGTTGCTAAGAGAGTAGACCTTAAAAGTTCTCATTGGGCTTCCCTGGTGGCGCAGTGGTTGAGAGTCCGCCTGCCGATGCAGGGGTCACGGGTTTGTGCCCTGGTCCGGGAAGATCCCACATGCCATGGAGCAGCTGGGCCCGTGAGCCATGGCCGCTGAGCCTGCGAGTCCGGAGCCTGTGCTCCGCAACGAGAGAGGCCACAACAGTGAGAGGCCCGCATACGGCAAAAAAAAAAAAAAAAAAAAAAAGTTCTCATCACAAGAAAATTTGTGGTGATGGATGTCGACTAAACTATGGTGATCATTTTGCAATACATACAAATGTCAAACCATTATGTTGTACACCTAAAACTAATACAGTTTATCTTAATTTTAAAAAAAAAGCTCACCCTCCAAAACATAAGGGTGATGCTGACAAAATGGGAATTTCTCGAGTCTTCTTCAAAGAAAAAAGTGTAGCTTCAGGAAGGGACTGTGAGCCACTTATTTTGTAAGCTGCCTGGCCAAGGTACTGGTGATTTGGGGGGGCAGTAAGACTCTGTCAGTGTTCATCATGTTGAGTAAGTATAAGTGAGAAGGTATCTGAGTTCGGGTCACCTGACTCTACTTATACAGAAATACCTCTGACACAAAGACAACAAAGTAGGCTTTGGAAGTAAGGGTAAGTCCAAATCTTTTTTTTTTTTTTTTTTTTTCAAATCTTTTTTAATATGAATTTTTTTCCCCTTGTGCCAAAAGGGAAAGAAACCTTTCACCCACTCCCTTCTCTGAGAACATTTCCTTGAGCAAACTAGTAATTGTAAATCCTTTGTCTGTCCCTTTGATATAAATATACATCTTTTTAAAAGCTAAGTAAGCCTCTTGCCGGTTTACAACCCATGAAAATCTTTCTTAGCGGCTTTGGTGTCATCTGAAGTGTAAACATCAAGGAAGATGGAGTCCCCATCTCCTTGTCTCTGTGTGAGTCAGAGCTCGGTTCTTGGCTCTGTGTTGTAACTACGCGGTTATCATAGATACTGAGAAGTCTTATTTTTCTTCTACATAACAGCTATCAGCTAACACAAATACCACCCCAACTACCTGTGAATTTAGAATGAACTATGTGTAGCAAATGGTTCTGTCAAGTCCTCTTAAGAACAAATTACTGTTTATCTTGAGGGCATATACTTAATATGAAATAGGTTATAGGTTATATCTGGCTGGATACATAAAGGGGTGAGAATTCTTTGTCTTTGCAATCCCATTAGCAGATTGCCCGTGATGGGCGTAGCAATCTGGTTTAATGCTTATTCTCTAATAAAGCTATTTAGTTCTTTCCTACATTTTTAGAGAGGAATTTCTTGGTTGGCAGGATATTTTATTTTTAATTATTTCTGTAACAGCTTCCATGACCTGAAATACCCCCCAGAACATTCAACAAGTTGTTAGAATCCTGAATGCAGCAATCAATTTTTGGACCGAAACCTAATCATGTACTTGTCCGCCAGGAGGGTGTCCTCCATGCAGACAACTGTTCTAATTTGATATACATAGCTATATCTGTATCTCCAGGATATCTCGCATACTTTGCACATATATATAGACCACGGCGACTTCAAAGTACCTGCCCTCAGAACTGCCCCTCTGGCGTCCCTTCTTCCAGGCTAATTGAACGCAGAATTTCATCTATCGCCCCAGAATCCCCCTGGTAACACAAAGGCAAGCTTTAACGCTGAGAGGCAATCAACACGTTTTGAGAAACAGCCCTTCGCTGTGACGCCAGCCTCAGACAAGAAAGTCTGGGCAATTTTTCATCCCGGAATTCTAAACAAAAAAATGGAGGCAGGGAACCAGCTGTGAACCCTACACTCACCCAATCAAGTGGAAGACCCGTCTTTTGCACCTGGGCTTCCCGACTTCGCCCTTCTCATCACTCCCTCCCTGGCTGGGCTCCTTATTTACTCCCAGCACTGGAAAGCCACGAGCACCTGTGGCGTCTTCAACCCCCACTCTGGGAAAGCCACAGTCCCAGTCCCCGCCCACCTGCCAGGCACCCCGTGGCCTCACCTGCGGACCGCGAGGGGCGCAGCCGTAGCCCGGGGCCGCCTCGCCGCCGGCCCCGCGTCAGCCAGTAGAAGCAGTAGCAGGCGCCGGCCGCTAGGACCAGGCCCGCCGCCACCCAGCCCACATCCCGGGCGCCGCTCATGCTGCCGCCGGGGACACGCGCAGCGCTGGGCCTGGCGCAGGATGGTTCGAGGCCAGAGGGTGCTGTCGCCGTCCGGGTTCTAGCCGACGGAGAAAGGAAACGGGCGACTGAGCTCCGCCTCTCGGAAACCGCCCTGTCGGCCCGGACGCTTCCCGGCGGTTTCCTGGAGTCTGGGCGGAGCGCGGGTGAAGGAGAGCGAGACTCGGTGAAGAGCTGCAAGGACTGAACGCCCCAAGAGAACACACCAGGGGCCGCCCCCGCCGCCCGGAGGCGGGTTCCCGCCCCGGCCCGAGGTTCTCCTCCCTCCCAGCAATCCGAGGCCTCGGAGTGGGCGCTCAGAGCAACGCAGCGCCCAGCCCCTCCCCGCTACGCAGCGTGGTTGCTGGGGCAACGCCGAGACGCTCTAACCCCTAGCCAGGCGCGCCTCCTGCTGCGCGGAGCGTGAAGAGCAGGCTGGAAGCGCAGAGTTTCAGCAGGGCGTCTGGTCATGGCCTCGCTGCGCCTTGCCAGCCCCAGGCTGAGGAACTACTTCAAGGAGAACTACATTCCTCAGGTCTGCGAGGTACTGGAGCCAAGTGGCACCGGAGTTAGAAGAGAAAGGAATTGGAAGAGATTTTCCCAGAGGAGAGACTGGGGTTTGGTGGAGAGAGGGAGTGGAGGTTCAGAGGAGCGAAAAGGAAAGGATGCAGTCAAATTTGGGCAGGTCGGGGCTTCCCTGGTGGCGCAGTGATTGAGAATCCGCCTGCCGATGCAGGAGACACGGGTTCGTGCCCTGGTCCGGGAAGATCCCACATGCCGCGGAGCAACTAAGCCCGTGAGCCATGGCCGCTAGGCCTGTGCGTCCGGAGCCTGTGCTCCGGCAACGGGAGAGGCCACAACAGTGAGAGGCCCGCATACCGCAAAAAAAAAAAAAAAAAAAAAAATTTGGGCAGGTCGGAGGTCTGGGCTGAACATACAGATCAGAGAGTTGAAGACAGAGGGGTGACAGTGGCTGAAAGGGGGGAATGGGTGACATCTCCCAGAGAGAAAGAGCAAAGGGCCTCAGGACAGAAACCCCAAACTCCAACTTTTAA
This sequence comes from Kogia breviceps, assembly GCF_026419965.1. Classification (NCBI taxonomy): domain Eukaryota; kingdom Metazoa; phylum Chordata; class Mammalia; order Artiodactyla; family Physeteridae; genus Kogia; species Kogia breviceps. The sequence goes on along the minus strand of NC_081318.1, from coordinate 93,732,055 downwards.
GTTTTGGACAAGAGGAGCCTGAAGACTAGAGGAGTGAGAATGAAGTGATGTGGAGACAGAGAAGGAAAAGCAGGAGAGTGTGGCTTTATGAAGAGAGTGGGCAATAGTGTCACCTACGATAAGGACCTGAAAAGGTGTAGTGGATTTGACCCAAGGTGAGTTTGGGTTTTCAGTAGAGCGATGAAGGCAGAAAATAGATTTAAGTTGGCTGAGGAGTGGAAGCTGAGACCTTTAGATGGAAGGTAGTTAGCCCTTTGTGAAGGGAAGGACAGCACAACCAGGACTTAAACAAGGAGGCAGGACTGTCCTTACCCACCCGCCTTGTAACAGGAGGGAAGGAGGACAAGGGGTGGATAGGTTTTGTAGGTTTGGGGATAGGAAGACAAGAAAGTTCTCTTCTGGTGACTTCCATTTCCTCTGCTAATATTAGGTGAAATATTTGCCAAGAATGAGTATGTTTGGGTGGGGATGGAGGGTGCAGAAGAGGTTTTGAGTAGTTAAGTTATGTGGAGAAGGAGGGTGAGTTAGATGTCTAGGGAAGGGAAGAGAAGGAGAGCCAGGCAGTGTTGAGAGCCCAGCTTGGGGTAGTAACTCTCCTACGCAGGTGGGAGGGCAATTCGGTATAGTTCCTCCTTTTTGGATGGTAATTTAGAAATATGTATTAAAATGTTAAATATGAATACCCTTTGACCAAGCATTTCCACTTCTGAGGATCCACTTTAGAGACATATTTGCACATGTAACCAGAAGGATGTACACGTATATTCATTATCACATTGTTCATAGTGAAAATGGTTATTACCTAAGTGTAAGTAAGGGAACGGGATATTATGTAGAATAAAATATACCTGTACCTTTTGAGAAGAAGGGCTCTCCATGACATATTAAATTTTAAAAAGAAAAGAAAAAAATGCAAATTGCTTAACAAAGTGTCTACTACACTCTAGCTACCTATCTGATTTCATATATGTATGTATATGTGTATATATGTGTTTATATGTATATATATGTACATGCATATATATATCTATATTTAAGACAACAATACATGCATAGAACATATGGCAAACTTAACAGCAATGTTTTGGGGAATGGTTTTAGGAGAGAACTCTCATCTTTTACTCCATATACGTCTGTATTGTTTTAATTTTTTTATGATGAGTATCATTCATGTTTTACCTCTGTACAATTATATTTGAAAATGTGTAGAAAGCATGGTACTCATCTTCCCAGTTATATGATTTTCTCAAGCCGCACTCAGTAAATCAGATGCAGGTACACAAATAAGAGTTGACTTCATCCAGGATAGGAGTTTGCCAGACATATATAATGGAAGGGCAATGGTGAGGGAGCTAAGCTTTTGAGAGTGCCTGAAGTGATGGGCCAAGGACTCTAAGGACTGGGGGGGAAATGAGAACAAGATGTAGTACTGATATGTGGGTAGAAAGTAGAACTTTGTAAGAGGTGAATGAAGAGGGGTAGAGAGGGAGTAATTGAGTGAGGGAGCTGGAAAATAGGAGATGGGTGTCAGAAAGTGGAATGTGTGTTTAGTTCTCTCTCAGTATCTTCATCTTTTTGTTTTAGACCTTTTCCTTGGTCAGATATATTAACACATGACTTCATAGTGCAAAATTCCAAACTTATAAAAAGGAAACGGACTTAGTTTCCAAGGGGAGAACCTGAAAAATCTGTGGATCATCAATTTTCCCTCTTTGAAACCACTTTTGTACTATCATATCAATCCAAGTAGGCCCGGAGGGGTGAAACTATCCTGGGGAGAAAGAGCCTCCTCAAAGGACCTAGTACACTTGTCCCTCAGTATCCTCAGGGTTGGTTCCAGGACCCGCCATGGATACTAAAATCTGTGCATGCTCAAGGACCTTATATAAAATGGCATAGTATTTGCATACATTACATCCCACTGTATAAATCACCTCTAAATAAATCGTCTCTAGATCACTTATAGTGCCTAATCCAATGTAAATGCTGTGTAAATAGTTGCCTGCACATAGTGAACTCTTTTGCTTTTTGAAACAATGGAAGTCTTTTTTGTTTTGTTTTGGTTTTTTTGCGGTATGCGGGCCTCTCACTGTTGTGGCCTCTCCCGTTGCGGAGCACAGGCTCCGGACGCGCAGGCCTAGCGGCCATGGCTCACGGGCTTAGTTGCTCCGCGGCATGTGGGATCCCGGACCAGGGCACGAACCCGTGTCTCCTGCAGCGGCAGGCGGATTCTCAACCACTGCGCCACCAGGGAAGCCCAAAACAATGGAAGTTTTTCCCAAACATTTTGGATCCACATTTGGCTTAATCCATGAATGAAGAACCTGCAGATACAGAGGGCTATTTAAGAGTCAGGCTAAAGCCACTCTGAGTGATGACTCAGTCCAAGCTGGCCATGGAGCAGGTAGCACACCTGGACTCAAGTTGAGGGTCAGGGAACATCAGGGAAGTAGTAACCTCTCCTTGCCTTGCTCTCCACTTGCCATAACACTACATGGCTGCAAGAGGCATCCCTGGTTCCTCCTCTGCATGAGAGCACCTCTGCCTCACCAGCCTACCATACTGTTTTGCCCCTAGAGAAAAGAGGCCCTTAGAAGTGCTCCCCATTGCCTAAGATGATATTCTTCCGAGGAGTCCTTCACTCACCTCTGCTACCACGTTACCAGCAGGTGCAAGAGAGCCTCACACACCCACCTTAACCTGGTTACCTGCTTCCCCTAAGAGACTATCAGGCTGAGTCCCATTGTGTCTCATATCCCTGTACATCTATTCGCCTGACCCAATTTGCCATGCCTAGCACTCTTCTAAAACCCACCTTCTGCAAGTTTTGGAATACATCATCTTTCATCACAAATTTCTATGTATATTTAACCTCTTCTGAACTCCACCTACCTGTCCTGAATAAAACCCGGCTGTCTACTTAGGATATCATTTTCCTGCCAACTTTTGAATAGAGGCTGTTTTTTTTTTTTTTTTTTTCAATCTTGCTTGATTCACTGGGCTTACTGAATCTGTTGACTGATATTTTTCATCTGTTTTAGAAAATTCTTGGTCATTTTCAAATTCTGCTTCTACCTAATTCTCTCTTCTCCCTCTGGGACTCCAATCATAAATATGTTAGCTTTTTTTTTTAACTTAGTCCTACATGCCTATGCCTCTTTTGCTCTATTCTGTTTTTTCCCCATTCTCTTTTCTGTGCTTAAGTTTGGATATTTTTCATTGACTGTCTTCACATTTACAGATTCTATTTTATGCTGAGTCTCATCTACTGTGAAATACATCAAATGAGTTCTTAATTTGAGATGGTATATTTTTCAGTTCTAGAATGTCCATTTGATTTTTTTATACATTCCAATTAATATTCTGCATGTTTTCATCCATTTTGTCTATCATTTCCTGTTTTCTTTAACATGTTAGTTATTATTAATTTAAAACTATTGTCTGTTAATATGAATAACTTTGAACTAAATTATTAGAATTTAGTTATTAGAATAGAATAAATGTTCTTTACTCAACTTACTGGTGTGATTTCTGTCTCCTGACTGGACGCTGACTGATACAGAAGGCTTAACTGGAACGCTACACAGGGAACTTTCTGGGGAGTTGGAAAATGACTGAGGTGTAGGTGTATCCATTGTCAGAATTATACAGCTAGGATTTGTGTTGAATTCGTGTAAACTTTACCTAAAAAAATTATAATTGAGAACAGGTGGAAAAGTGGGTGAATATATAGATAATACAAAGATCACAGAATGGTGATAATTGTTGAAACTGGGTGATGGGCACATAGGGGTTCATTATACTATTGTTTACTTTATATATGATTGAAGTTTTCCATAATAAAAAGTTAAAATAAATGATAGTCATGGCTGGGTGTTTTTTCTCATAATGTGTGTAGCTAGGGATGGTTGAAATGACAGGCTTGATTTGGCTGTGTAGTCATTTTCTGTTAGCTTGCTGTATCAATGATTCATTACTGTGTAACACAACTGCAAAACTTCATGGCCTAAAACAACATGACTCATTTAGTTTGCTCAAAAATCTGAAATTCTTGCAAGGTTTTTTAGGGAGAGCTTGTCTCTGCTCCATGTGGTACCATCCAGGGTGGATCAGCAGAGGGTTAAAGATCCATTTTTAAGATGGTTCACTCACATGCCTGGCAAGTTGGTGTCAGATGCTGGCTGGGAGTTCAGTTAGGTCTGTGAACCAGGAGGCTTGGTTCCTCCATATGGGCCTCTCCATGGGCTGCTTGGACTTCCTCACAGTATGGTGGCTGAGTTCTAAGAGCAGGTGTCCCCAGAGAGAACTAGGTAGAAGTTATATCACCATTCATGACCTAGGCTTGGAAGTCAACATAACATTATTTTCAACTAGATTCAAGAGGAGGGAACATATACCCCACTTCTTGATGGGAAGTGTATCAAAGTCACATTGCAAAACGACCTCATGGGATAGGATATATTGTTATGGCCATTTAAGGAAATACAATCAGCTATATACATGGCTTGTTCATTCAAGAGGAATCTGGGATCAAGTTGGATCTCAAAGTATTATCTGAACGAATAAGATGTGGATTACAACACTATCACCCAGTAAGTGGGTCTCAACCCTTCTATACATATCCCTTCTTCTTTCTTTTCTATGTTCCCCAGGAGCAGATGTATACTGGACATTAACAAGTTGCCTACACAACATCTACTTCCCTCTTCCTAATATTTCTTACACTCTTATTCCATAAACTACCTCTTCCCCATATAGTCCATATGCTTCAGGGAAACTGACTATCCCTATCTCTGGGGTTGGACCCTGATTGGCTTATGACAACCAGCACATTCAAGTTCCCTGGCCACAATGTTTGTGACTATGATGGGTGGTGGTGAGGATCGTGGGAGAGGGCAAGATGTGACCTAAACCAGCTTAGATCAGCTTGCTTGGAATGCTGGGACAGAGATATAGCATCTCTGGATGTTTGTGGGGAAGCATATAGCCCTGGGAGCCATTGCCAATTCTCCTGTGTCCACAAGGAAAGACGGTTTTAGGGTCAGTGGATTCTGAGGAAGGTAGAGTCGGGAAATGGAAAGAAATCAGGCCTCTAGTGACATCAGTAAATCACTGGGTTAAATTCATCCAAAGCATGATCTACCTGTAGAATTTCTAGTGTAGGAGCCAATAAACTCCATGTTTAGCTGAGGTTTATTACTTGAACCCTAAAGCGTATGAAGCAATACAAGGGGATTATCTATTATTACGAGATTGCCTAGGTTTGATTCTTGGCTTTGCCAATTACTAACTGTGTGACTTTGAGCAAGTTTCTAAATCTCTCTGCCTCAGTTTTCTGTGTAGTGAGATTCCAAATGGATGAGAGACAGGCCTTTAGTTTCTAAAGTGGGAGAAAGCAATTGTGAATGGGAAGAATGGGAAAAGAAAATCACAAAATGTGTCCTGAGGCAAATCAGTTTCTGGAAAGAATACATGGGAAAGGTGAGGATCTGGAAATGGAGTCCTTTATACTATTCACGCTCACATATACCTCGGAAAGCCTTTGTGAGCTTCTAGAGGTTTGCACACCAGCTTAAAATCTGCTGGATTTTATGTTCAAGTTAGGGTAACTTTTTTTTTTTCTTTTAACAACAGATTAGGCTCTGGACACCAGCCAGACTTTTTTTCTTGTAGGGGATGGCAAGAGTGGTCAGCTAAGAAGGGTACATTTGACCCTTTCATCAGCAAGCATTTGCTGGGCATCTACCATGTGCTAGTAGAAAACAGCTTCAACCATTTGCAGCTATGACTCTGAAGCTGTCTCTAGCTCAAACTGTCTCCTGAGTGCTCTGTGAAAGCATTATCCCTTTGAGTGTCCTACAGACACATTAAAGAAGTGAAAAGAAATAGGCGAAGTTAAGTTTAACAATAGATTTTCTACAAACCAATCTATCCAGGCTATAATCATTTCAACATGGACTCAATATAAAATCATATTAAGGGCTTCCCTGGTGGCGCAGTGTTTGAGAGTCCGCTTGCCGATGCAGGGGACGCGGGTTCGTGCCCCGGTCTGGGAAGATCCCACATGCCGCGGAGCGTCTGGGCCCGTGAGCCATGGCCGCTGAGCCTGCGCGTCCGGAGCCTGTGCTCCGCAACGGGAGAGGCCACAACAGTGAGAGGCCCGCGTACCGGAAAAAAAATTAAAAAATCATATTAAGTCTTCAAAATTGAGTGTGTGTTTTACACTTGCAGCACATCTCAATTTGGACTAGCCACATTTGAAGTGCTCAATAGCCACATGAAATTAGTAGCTGCCATATTAGTGCAGGTCTAGAATGCATTAACGTATTTAATAAGCCAGAGAAAATTACCTTTGACTCAGGTATGATCACTGTGTCTTTGAGAAGGTTGTTGTTTTCACAGGCACCAAGCTTCTGGAACTTCAGGAAGAGTCTGAGTAGCACAGGGAGGGTGGAGCGGCTGTCTAGTCAGGTTGGCCACCTGCAACCAGTGTCACACCTGGGACAGCTGTTCTCACATGCACCAAAATAAATTGATACCCATTTTCAAATCTTCAGGAATCACAGTGATTAGTTTCATATTGTGAAAAATGAACAAAGTGATATGAACATGCTATAGACTGAATGTAAGGGCACTGTCAGAAGATGGCCATCTATGAACCAGGAAGTGGTGCTCACCAGACACAGAATCTTCCTGCACTTTGATCTTGGACTTCCCAGTCTCTAGAACTGTGAGAAATAAGTTTCTGTATTTATTAGTCCCCCAGTCTATGGTGTTCTGTTATAGGAGTCCAAATGGACTAAGACAGAGAGTAAGTCATGGACTAACTGCTGCCATGGCTTGTCTCAAACCCCCAAACCCTTTAAACCCTTAGCTGAGAAAGACTCCAGGGGAGACTTCGGGGAACATGAGTAGGGATTCAACAAGTGGCCCTGCTATCTTTCTGAATTTTACCATCCCTTTGAGATTCTCTCTTTGGTTATTGTTATATCTTGCATCCTTATCTAAATGAAGCCTGTCCCCCAAAATGACATATCGAATGTATAGAAAATCATAGATGACTAGTATCTTGGTTGGCTTGGACTGCTATAATAAAATACCATAGACTGGGTGGCTTAAATAACAAAAATTTATTTTCTCATTTCTGGAGGCTGCAAGTCTAAGATAAAGGTGCCAGCATGGCTGAGTTCTGTTGATGGCTCCCTTCCTAGCTTGCAGATGGCTGCCTTCTCACTGTGTCCTCACTGGGCAGAGAAAGAAAGAGAGCAAGCTGTCTGGTGTCTCTTTATATGAGGGTGCTAATCCCATTGGGAGGATCCTACCCTCATGACCTCATCTAAACCTAATTATCTCCCAAAGGCCCCATCTCCAAATACCATCACATTGGGGAATAGAGTTTCAAAATATGAATTTTTAAAAATTTTATTTATTTATTTATTTTTGGCTGTGTTGGGTCTTTGGCTGTGCGTGGGCTTTCTCTAGTTGAGGCGAGCGGGGGCCTCTCTTCATCACAGTGCACGGGCCTCTCACTGTCGCGGCCTCTCTTGTTGCAGAGCACAGGCTCCGGACGCACAGGCTCAGCGGCCATGGCTCACGGGCCTAGTTGCTCCACTGCATGTGGGATCTTCCCAGACCAGGGCTCGAACCTGTGTCCCCTGCATTGACAGGCAGATTCTCAACCACTGCGCCACCAGGGAAGCCCTGAATTTTTTAAAAAATAAATTTATTTATTTATTTTTGGCTGCGTTTGGTCTTCGTTGCTGCATGCAGACTTTCTCTAGCTGTAGCGAGCGGGGGCTACTCTTTGTTGCAGGGTGTGAGCTTCTCATTGTGGTGGCTTCTCTTGTTGTGGAGTATGGGCTCTAGGCCTGTGGGCTTCAGTAGTTGTGGCTCATGGGCTAAGTAGTTGTGGCTCGCGGGCTCTAGAGCACAGGCTCAGTAGTAGTGGCATACGGGCTCAGTTGCTCCATGGCATGTGGGATCTTCCCAGACCAGGGCTTGAACCCGTGTCCCCTGCATTGGCAGGTGGATCCTTAACCACTGCGCCACCAGGCAAGCCCCTCAATGTATGAATTTTGCAGGGACACGGTTCAGTCTATAGCAGCTAGTAAATGTAAGAAAAGTAATTTAACTGCACTGAAAAAAACAAAATGCAGATGAAAATGAATAATTTTCATCAAATCAACAAGTATAAAAATGTTTTAATTCTCAGTGTTGGCAAGGTGAATGGGACACTCCCACTGGCTATCAATGAAAGTATAAACTGATAATATCTTTTTAGAAAAGCAATTTTGAGAAATGTATGAAGATCTTCAAAATACACATTTTGATTCTATATTCTATTTCTAAGGAAATAGAGGTGAAGATATGTACATTTCATCATTAGTAGTGATAATATGTATATCATAGAATTTTTAATAATGGGAAAAAGTTAGAAACAACCTAAATGTCCAACCATTTATACATTTTAAACATTTATGGTATAATTTTATGCAATAGGTTATCAACCAACCTCAATACATGATGTTTTGAAGAATTTTTGGTGGCATGGAAAAATGTTCGCAATATAATAACTAGCCAGGAATAAAAAAAGGAGATATTAAACTATATATAGGGACTTCCCTGGTGGCACAGTGGTTAAGAATCCTGCTGCCAAAGCAGGGGACACGGGTTTGAGCCCTGGTCCAGGAAGATACTACATGCTGTGGAGCAACTAAGCCCATGTGCCACAAGTACTGAGCCTGCGCTCTAGAGCCCGCGAGCCACAGCTACTGAGCCCGCATGTCGCAAGTACTGAAGCTGGCATTCCTAGAGCCCATGCTCCGCAACAAAGAGAAGCCACTGCAATGAGAAGCCCATGCACTGCGATGAAGAGTAGCCCCCACTCACCGCAACTAGAGAAAGCCCGCACACGGCAGCGAAGACCCAACACAGCCAAAAATAAAATAAATAAATTTATTTTTTAAAAAAACGATATGTAGTATGATCCTAATTTTAATTTTGTAAAAATATATGTATTGAGGAAAGACTGAAATTAATATTTTCATTAGAGGCTATTTCTGGTTGTCAGGATGATGGTTGCTTTTTATTTTTTTGTATTTTTTTTTCAACTTTCCAAATTACATAGAACATATACTATTTTTATAATCAGAAAAAGTTCATATATTTAAACAAAATAATGAAAACAGGCTTATGTGTAGGGAAAAGTGCCTCCTTTTTTGCTTTCGCATACTGTTATCAAGTGAACTTTATTGATGGAGAATTAGAAAAAAAAACATACAAAGAAAGCATAGGAAGCATAAAAACACTCATTGCTGGCAAGTGCTGGTTTCTCATCCTAGGAAACCAGCTGGCTGGTCAGTTTGCAGGCCTGTGTCTGGTCTCCCTGGGATGAGAGCCCTTTTCCTCTGGCTGCTGTGCCAGCTGAGGTCTCCTGGATACCCTGTTTCCTAGGTGGGTCAGCCTCTTTTCCTGCTTACTATGGCACTTTCATAAAATCTTCTCACTCTGCTTTCAGGTAGGCCTGTGTGTGACTAACTGCATACTGCTAGATTTCCAAAGTTTTTTTTCCTATTTTAGCAGAATCCCAGGGTTCTAAGGACTCCTATGGGGGATGCTCTAGAGGTTAAGAAAGGATCTAGATTATATTTGGGGATTCTCATGAGTTTGGGTTTTTTTTAAAGATTATTTTTAAGATTTTTTTTTCTGATTTAAAAAACAAAATTTGAAACCACTGTGATCAATCACAGGAAGTAATCTCTTCCTTCATGGTTCATGTCCTCCATGTTGCAGCAAGTGAGTAGACCTCATAAACCATCAGCACCTAACACAGTGTCATACAACCTAGGTGTATTATTTATACAACAGATATAAACACAGAGACATTTTTTTAGACCTTGGAGTCAAGTATTGTTTTAAACTTTAATTTTAGATTTGAAATAAAAAGTGAACTAAATGATCAAAGACTTGGGAATTTGGGCAATAAAACATTTACTTTCTATATATTATTCTAAGATTTGGCAAAAGTATATTTCAGAAATTCAAAGTTTAAAAAAATACTATCTACATGTAGACACTGAGAGCCTGCGCCTCGATACAATTGTGGGGAAACTGAATATTGCCTTCTAATTCTTCACTCTCACTATATTCATTGTTTCTCTCTCTGAGAACTCTGAAATACTCATCCCACCACTGCTGGGATCTCCTTCTTTGGAGATATTCCTTCCAAAAGACATTTGTATTTTAAAAGCTATCACTAAGCTAGGAGTCCATACAATGAAGCCCTATTGGTAGAATATCAAACAGTTGGTTATCAGAAGTATTTAGAAATCTGTTTCTCCCTTAATTTTCTACATACTAGGCAGAAGTCAGCACACTGTCTACAAACAAGGCCTGCCCCATAGGGACCAAAGATGGGCAAGATATTAAGGCTATAATGTCTACAAAACTCTTTAGCCCCTACATATAAAGATTGCATCTGTGAGTGAGAAAGTGTTAGCTCAAGTTTCGGTTTAACAACTAGGAAAGATTAAAGGAGTTTGCAAAACTACATCTGCCCAGCAGAGGGCATATTTAAGTTACAAACCATGATCTTTATGCAAGGTTTTCTATTTTTAGAAATTAATAAATAAATACATGTTTTTAAAAATTCTTATGCAGTTTTTATGCTTTGTGTTTCTTTCATGATTAAGTTTCCAATCTGTATGTTGAAAAACCATATTTATTTCTAAATCACATAGACTCTACTATCAGAAGTATTTTAGAAACGAATAGCTGCGGGGCTTCCCTGGTGGCGCAGTGGTTGAGAATCCGCCTGCCGATGCAGGAGACACGGGTTCGTGCCCTGGTCTGGGAAGATCCCACATGCCGCGGAGCAACTAAGCCCGTGAGCCATGGCCGCTGGGCCTGCAAGTCCGGAGCCTGTGCTCCGCAATGGGAGAGGCCACAACAGTGAGAGGCCCGCATACCGCAAAAAAAAAAAAAAAAAAAAAAAGAAACGAATAGCTGCAAATACTTGCCAGAGATGCAAGAATCAGGAATTACTAAATATATGAGCAAGAGACCACAAGCTTATGTAGATGAGAAGGAACTGGTCACACTAATTCATTTTGCTGGACCCTGGGACTAGAAAGTTGTGGCTTCCCCTGAGGGCAGTTATGTTTGCTGTGTTCCCTTAGCCCAGCCAGCCAGTTCACAGATGCAGTTCCAGAGGCAAACCCACAGTACACTTAAACAACCCAAAGATATATGACAACCCAAAGGCTTATTATTTCTCCAGTAACAATTCACCTACTCATCTAGGGATTACATGGCTGGTAACCACCTCCCTGTTGGGCCAGGCACAATCCCACAGGTATTAGGATCCTGCATTTATTGTCTTGCTCTCACCTCATAGAGACCTCGTCTCCTCTCCTATCCAGTCTGCCTTAAAACCCCTCAAGTTCTGGCCTTGGGGGGCATCTTCCTGTCCCTGGGGTCCCTCCTTAATGGCTAAATCCACTTGATCCCTTTCGATAATCTCAATATGTTTTTAGTTATAGAGTTTCTAAAATAAAAATTTGACACCCTCTATTAAATGTTGACAAGACACAGAACCCCCTTTATTACAAATTTTTAACTTACTAGCTTCCACAGAAAAAAATTAAGACACTCCTAGAACTACGGCATGCCAACACCATCTCTACTACAGATGAGGATGGTGAGCATTTCTGAGATGTCACTTTGGACTTGTTTTGGGGGTTGGAGGGTAGGGAGGTTGAAGGGACTTTGGACAATGTTTAGAAACTTAAGCCTCTTCCTAAGTAAAGGGTTTTCTGTAACTATGTGGTGCCGACATTGCAGTTTTAAAAGCAATCTCATCTGGAAAAAAAAACGAGGTGTAAACTATATGTTGATTACCGTCTACTTGAAAGAAGAATGTGTTTGGGGGTTGGCATATGAATAAAATATTTTGGAATAGATAACGTGAAAAAAGACCTCTCAAGTTCTGGAGGAAGATACACATGCACACAATTCTGTTTGAGTGCATGGTATGGGCCAGGGGGGAGTCCTAGGTTTGTAGTTTAAAAACATGCTGGCTCTGTGAATCACTTGGCCCTTCTTTGCCTCATCTGTGAAATCCAGAGGCAAGAATATACCCTCTAAAAGTTAAGGTCAACCCTAGAGGGATCTTGGAAACACACTGAGATTCGACTCTCTGTTGTATGGCCATCTGTGATCTTGGCCATGTGATTTATCTTGCAGGGGGTTGATCATGAATGACCTATTGTGTCTAGAGGAGGATCCAGTCCTGGGTCCCGGTATGGAATTCTGAGGTCGTCACAGAGTGACTCTGTCTGCTTCCCTTTTACATTTATGCTCCATTCCAGCCAAACTGGCCTGTGCCCCTGAGGCTTTGTTCTTGCCAAGAGGAAGACCCTTGCCCTCTCCTTACCAGTTGAAAGTTTCTCCAACTGCTGAGGACCCCACAAGCATTTGGTAATCACTTTTATCTCTGCCCTCATGAAGCAATTATCTTCTGTATTGCTATTTAGGCCATCAGCATTTTTCCTGTGTTTATCTGAGTATCTAAAAAGATAAACAAGACTTGCTCTCTCAAGTGTCTTATATCTACCCATAGTTCTAATATATAGTTCCTACCTTGCTATTTATATTTAAACTATTGTTCTATCAACTTCTCTCTCCTAACCATTTCTCTCTCCTAACCAAGAGACCAAATGCATTGGTCTTAATCTCTTCCAATAGACTTGGTATAAATTCTCTCTTTCTCTGTCATTACACTGGCCTTTGAATGGTACAAGGGAATATTTTTAAATTTCTTTTCTCTTTTCCAAGTCTTTTCCTGTAATGGAAGTGATAATTAGCAGTGGAATGGTTTAAAAAAATGATGATGGCTTGCTATCATTATTATCTATTGAGTACTTAATTTGTGCTAGAAAACAATTCAAAGTACTTTACATATATTAATTCATTTAATTGTCATGATAGCCCTATGACATATATACCTTTATTATCCCATGTATGGTTAAGGAAACAGAAGCACAACAGAAGTAGCTTGTCAGAGGTTACATACCAGAAAATTACAGATCCAGGAGTTAAACCCAGAGGACTCCATTCACTGCATTATCTTGCTTCTTGTAAGATGAGTGATACTGAAAAGGAGTAGAAACAACTGTCTTGGATAAACCCTTCTTTGTCCTCAGTACCCAGACATTTTTCAGAATATTTGAGAAATATTCTAGACTGAGATTAGGGAGGCAGAGCCAAAGAAAGTGGAGGATTGCACAATTGTTTTGTGAATTTACAAGACAGAGAAAGCCAAGTAAGTCATGGTCTTTTTTTTGTCCTTGACCATGTAAGTTTTTACTAAGAAGGCTAGCAATAATAAAGCCCTACTCATTGTTTTTGAGAGTCAAACATTCATTTTGCGGGCATGTTTGCATATTTTGTCTCTTCTTATTAAGACCAAGCTAGGGCTTCCCTGAGGGCGCAGTGGTTGAGAGTCCGCCTGCCGATGCAGGGGACACGGGTTCGTGCCCCGGTCCGGGAAGATCCCACATGCCGCGGAGCGGCTGGGCCCGTGAGCCATGGCCACTGAGCCTGCGCGTCCGGAGCCTGTGCCCCGCAGCGGGCGAGGCCACAGCAGTGAGAGGCCTGCGTACCGCAAAAAAAAAAAAAAGTAAACATTTGAACTATGCTAGTTCCATATGACTTTATCAGCATTCCATAGACTTATCCTTTCAACCTGATTTGATTTCTGTGGGATAACTTTTCAGGAAAAGTAGTTTTCTGATCTGTGGAGCTTGGAAATATAAAGAAATAAGCAACTTCTCATATTCATTTATCAGAACCCAATTTTCTCAGTAATTTACTTTAAAGGTGAATTCCAGTAAGGCTTCAGTGTGATAGGAATCAACTGGGGAGACAATCAAAATGCAGGTTCCTAGACCTCATCCTCTGAGACCAGTTCACTCCCCAGGTTATTCTGCTGTAGATGTCCTCTGGGTACCAGACTAGGATGAAGGGGAGGATGTGGAGTAGGGAGTAGAGAAACTCAGTACTCTAGTGATAGAGACACAGAAGGGCTAGAAAGCAGATGCGCTTTTCATCAGGGCTATTTAGGGAGCTGTCTGAAGTCTAGTCTCCGGGTAATAGACAACTTCAGCCCTTAGGTAACAGAAGACTATTCAAATCCAGCTTGACAACTTTGGTGAGAACACTGATCTCCTGTATCATTATATTCTTTAGGTTTGGGGGAGAAGGAAATTAGCCTGCAGATGGCTGAGTGCTCACTGTAAGCAGCTGGGGTGGGGCTACATTGGAGGCAGAGCTGAGAAGGGAGAGACATCGAGGTCTTACCCTTTGGCCATAGCCCTAGGGGCTAGGTTCCCAGCCCGCAGGCTGCACACTAAGAGGGAGACACAGAGCTACTGCAAACGGGAAAATGTGTTGTGCAGGTTCAGTCAGGAGAATTATCCTCTTAGGTGGAGGAACACTATGAGAACTGCTGAGAGTCTAAAACCCAGGACCCCCAGGCCTGGATCTGTTGACACTTGACTCATGGAGATAGGTGGGAAGAATTCTGCATGACTCAGAGGTGGAATTATTTTGTTCATGACAGAGAGGAGTAGGGAAAAAAGCCAGCAAGAGGAGGTCCTATGTGGAGGAAGGGCCAAAGAGAGTGCCTCAACCGCTATACACACATACACATCCCCACACCTGTACCAGGAGACCCACCAGTGAACCAAAGAGGCAAAGAGAAATGTCTAAGCACTCCAGGTGGTTTCTGTGGGATGTGTGCTGTAAATCTTTTTCTCTGTCTCAATGGAGAGGTATTCAATATATTTCTCAGAAATACATTTTTTAAATTTATTTTACTTTATTTACTTATTTTTGGCTGCATTGGGTCTTCGTTGCTGTGTGTGGAACATATATATATATGGAGGGTCCTCCCCCTCTACCCATTAAAATCACTGATTCAATTTCCATTATATATATATAATGGAAAACAACTCAGCCATAAGAAAAGAATGAAATAATGCCATTTGCAGCAACATGATGGACCTAGAGGTTATCATACTAAGTGAAGTAAGACAGAAAGAGAAAGACAAATACCATGTGATATCACTTATATGTGGAATCTAAAATATACAAATGAACTTATTTACAAAACAGAAACAGACTCACAGACACAGAAAACAAACTTATGGTTATCAAAGGGAAAAGGAGAAGTGGGAAAAGATAAAATAGGAGTTTGGGATTAGCAGATACAAACTACTATATATAAAAAAGATAAACAACAAGGTCCTAATGTATACCACACGGAATTATATTCAATATCCTATAATAAACCGTAATGAAAAAGAATATATCTATGTCTATATCTATATCTGAATCACTTTTCTGTACACCAGAAACTAATACAACATTGTAAATCAACTATACTTCAATTAAAAAGGAGTTCCTCATATTTAAAAATGGTAGAAACCATTGATCTAAGGTAATCACAACTATTTCTTCAATTGGACTGTAAAGCACTCCTCACATAATGCAAAACACTGTGCAACAACTCGCCATTTACAATGGAATTTTTTTTAAGAGTAAAGGTAAACTACATGTTGCTCTGGTTACTAGGTAACATTGAATAAATACAGAGGGGTATCTGCTTTGCTCCACAAAGCACATTTGGTTTAAAAATTGTCACATTATTTGACATTGTCTGACAGAAAGTCTCTTGCTTAGTAAGAACATGCAAATCCAGAAACACTGATTCCATTTCATTTTCCCAGGCTCTATTATGTGGTCTACTTGTTACATGTCCTGAGGATCCCCTGAGGTATTTAGAGGAAATGATCACTGCTGTAATGGAAAATGGTCTTGAAAGTCTTCTCTGGTAAGTATTGTTTTGATTTATGGTAGGGAGATGTTTTATTTTGAAGGTAAAACACTCATTGTATACTATCAAAAAAGGTCTTGCTAATGAATGTTTCCAATCTTAAGACTGTCAAAGAATCCCTCCATAGGCTTTTATATATATATATATATATATATATATATATATATATATATATATATATATAATCATCATGATTGTTTATTGAGCTAGGACATTTAGTTACCCCAAGTAGTTTTCAGTCTTTTTTTTTTTAAAATAAATTTATTTATTTTTTTATTTTTGGCTGTGTTGGGTCTTCGTTGCTGCACGCCGGCTTTCTCTAGTTGTGGAGAGCAGGGGGTATTCTTCCTTGCGGTGCGCGGGCTTCTCATTGCGGTGGCTTCTCTTGTTGCAGAGCACAGGCTCTAGGCGTGTGGGCTTCAGTAGCTGTGGCTCGCAGGCTCTAGAGCGCAGGCTCAGTAGTTGTGGCGCATGGGTTTAGCTGCTCCGCGGCCTGTGGGGTCTTCCTGGACCAGGGCTCGAACCTGGGACCCCTGCATTGACAGGCGGATTCTTAACCACTGTGCCACCTGGGAAGTCCATCTGGGAAGTCCCCCTCCATAGGCTTTTAAGTCCCCCAAAATTCAATAGGAACAATTTCTCCACTGGTTCTTAAGTTAGAAATATAGCACACTCTCATCAACAACGTGTGCCCATAGGGCAGTTTATTTCAAGTTGAGGATGAGGACAGGGAGGTTATGCCTTCTTGGGGAGCACAGCAGAATCCTGAGGGGGAGTAGTTTGAAAAAGCCCTCCAGGTGATTCTGACATGCCTCTCCCAAGGGGAAGTGTTTTTCCTTCCCTTCCCTTCCCCTCCACCCATTAAAATCACTGATTTAATTATGGAACTAATTACTATGAAATGAAATTAATTTTTGACTGCATTTTATGATTTTATTAAAGGGATATGTGCATTGATCCATCAATGAACCCCAAAATTCGGAGACTGTCGGAAACTTAACGTGGAACAACTTTTTGGACTGGATGATCAGCGGGTAAGTATTATTAATCAAACATTCTACACTATACATCTTAAGTTTGGATGGAAGCTCTCAGAAAGATTTTAGATTTCATGAGAGCTGTGAGGTCACACTGTTTTTGAAATTGGGGCCACTCAGAAACGTGAAAGAACATCACATACACATGTACAAACATCCCACCCCACGCCCCTACACACATATGCACAAAGCCACACACATAGAAACCTCCCCAAATTTCCAAGAAGCATTTGGACAGGCAGTTATTCTTTCTCTTTCTGACAAAATCTCTCTACTAAATTTCCCCCTTTCTCCTTCTCCTCCTCTCTTGTATCGTTATAATGACAAAAATAGCATTATGAAAGCTTTAAAGGAGGATAGTTTCTTTCCGTTCTAATCTACTTCCTCTGTATTCCACACCCCCTCCATTCTCTCTGCCATCTGCCTGGGAATTATGCTCACAAAGATAGGACCGAAACATTAATGAGACCTAACTTAAAAACCAGACCAAGTTAATGAAAGGAGCAACCAGCTCCAACAGCTGGTTTTGATCCTGTAAAGAGGGGAAGGAAGTAATTCAGAATATGGAGACTTTCAGAACAAAGACTGTGCACCTGAGAGAAGCTAAAATAGAAAAAGGCATGTGGGGAGAGAAAGGGCAACACGAATTAGATGTGTGTGGAGCCATGTGTTATATCTCTAGATCCCAGGCTGGCGTCTTCAGTGAGCACAGGCAGGGCTAGTTGCTGGTGATGCCAGGCACTGAAAAGGAGAACCAAAGCCATGGTCACAGTGGGTGCTGAGAGCCAGGAACAATCTGAAGCATCATTTAGAAGGATGGGTGGAGAGTAACACCAGATCCTAATCAGTGATCTACGACAGAGAGACAGAAATAGAGGGATGGGATATTCCGGCCAAGCCTGGGATGATTCAGAGGCACCAATATACTGGGAAGAACCCATATGTTTGATCACAGTTGATCTGCATCATGGTGTGTGGGTGTCTTCATGACTTTATCAACAACAGAATTTTGATCCACTATGGAGTGCAGATATCTGCAAACTGTGTTCTTGGAGGTGTTTGGGGGCAACCTCAGGAGCTGGGGAGAGAAGACCCGGGGGGTGGGATTCTTGGTCCTCCCCTCGTCACACCTTATCCTCTAGAATAGTACTGCACTGAGTATAATGTCACATGAAAAACGATTGAAAGCCATTGCTATAAGATACGAAAGTTATTAAAAATTGATCTAGAGGGGTAAATATTGTCAATATTTTGAAAATGACCTTATAAAACACAATCAGATTGTGTCCAATGTCTAGCTAGAAGTGTATAGAGAATCTTTAAAAGTTTGCACAGACCTCTAAGAGACACTGTACCTACTTCAAATCTAAAGTTTTATTTGAAAAGGAATTCATAGAGATATTTCAAGACATTAAAAGCACAAAATATTGGAAGCTGATCCAGATTGAGAAAGGAGTATGACAATTCACCAAGGCATAGAAAGGCTGCCCACTTCATAAGTTAGAAAAAACAGAAACTAGATATGACTTTGCAAACTGTAAATCTCTAGGTGCCTAGGATTGCTTAGAGGGCTCAACCTAGGCTGGATAGATAATTCATTTCTCTCTCACCCGCAGAGAAAAACGAAGGTTTTTTTTTTTCCCCACAAAGACATAAAACACTTTAATCCTCAATGTTTCTAATATTTTAAATTACAGTATACTAAATAAACATTAGCTTTGCTCCCCCCCCATTTTTCTTTCCCATACAGTTATAACTGCCAATCAGAGAGTTTTTAATGTTTTGATAAAATATTTTACAGATCACAAACAACTGTAATTTTCCCCATAGATTATTAAGATTGCTTTGCATGGTTTCAGAGTGCAGTCATTTTTATGGCCTCACGCTATGAAGTCCTCCACTGCAAGGACATGTCTATTTATAAATATGTATTTGTTTCTATTTGTGCAAACAGAGAAGATTGAATACAAGAAACTGTAAGCCAAACAATTACAAAAAAAACAAAAAGAGAGAAACTGCTCTCATGACAGTAGACAGAAAGACAGTTTAACTGTGTGTTCCAAGATTAAAGAATCAACTATTGTAAGGAGGAAACTAAATTCACAGACTTGATTCTCATTTCTTAGGAAATGAAATCTCCAGATGGGCCTACTAATTACAAGAAGAAAAGGCATCTGTAACATTAAAAACACCTTTTTATTACAGAAGAAATTAAATATGACTCAAAAGTAGAGAGAATATATAATGATCCCCCTTCACTCAGCTTAAACAATAATCAACATTTTGCCAATCTTGTTAATTATTCTCCCCTCCCTATTTTTGCTGGAGTATTAGAAAGTAAATCCCAGGAATTGTATTACTTTACCAGTTAATACTTCAGTGTGCATCTTTGACAACAAATGGTGTTTTTAGAGAACATAGCACAGTGCAATTGTCTATGAAGTGTAATGAAATGAGCAATAATTCTTGAATATCATCTAGTGATGATTACATTCAGATATATACAGACTCCATATTCAGTCCATATTTGGGTTTTCCAAATTGCCTCGAAAATGCCTTTTCACATATGGCTCTGTTAAGTTGAAATCCATACAGGGTCCGCATACTACACTTGGTTGTTTTGAATCTAATGTCTCTTGTCATCTGCAATAGTTCTCCTTTCTTCTTTTTTCCCACGCCACTTCCTTATTGAAGAAAACAGATCATCTGTCATGTAAAATGTCCCACATTCTCATTTCCTCTAGAATCCTTTCATTTGTTCTGTTTCTTGTATTTCCTGCAAGTTTGCAGTTATATCTACAAACTCGATATTCAGGTTCTTTTTTTCTTCTTTTTCTCTGATGACAAGAATAATGCAGAGGAGATGTTGGGTTCCTTCTAATGCATCGCATCAGGAGGCACCCATGGTCTGCCTGACATTAACTAATTGCTTATTAGTTTCATCCTACAACACCCAAATGATGGTTTTGAAATAACAATACCTCAAGACCACTAACCAAAGAACTATGGAAAGCAGTTTAAGAAAATTATGCAATTCTTTTTGCTTTTAAGATATATATATATCTTACATGGTATTTTCATTAAAATAATACTTTTTTGTGTGTCGATGGTTATCTTTTTTTTCTTTGATATAATTATGCTTTTTCAATTATTTGTAACATTACATGACAGCAAAAATCAAAACAATAAATGAGTTCGCAGAGAAGTATTGCTCCCTTTTCTGCCTCTTTATCTACTCTATTCCATCCCTTTCTCTAGGTAACCAATTTTAGTAGCTTTTCGTTTATCTCTCCATTGTTTTTTTTGAAAAAATATGAGCAAATACATGTATTCCCCTCCCCCTTGACTTCCTACACAGAAGTAGCAGACTACATATAGCCTTTTGCTTCTTGCTTTTCTCACTCAATATGTCCTAGAGATCACTCCCTTATACGACTTTTAAAATGCTATCAGAGAGAGCACCGAGTAACAAAACTCTAAAATCTAAATGAAAGATGTGGACTTAAAAAGTCTTACTGATGTAA
This sequence comes from Kogia breviceps, assembly GCF_026419965.1. NCBI lineage: Eukaryota > Metazoa > Chordata > Mammalia > Artiodactyla > Physeteridae > Kogia > Kogia breviceps. Next base: position 93,711,599 of record NC_081318.1, on the reverse strand, counting down.
CAACCAAAGCTTAACTATGAAAAGGAAACTTAACTTTATGAACTCAGGGGCTGGGGTTTTAATAATTTGGGAGAAGCAGACAGATCTTGTGCCCTAAACAAGATAAACACATCCTATATCCTTACTGGTTTGCAAAAGTAGTCTTTTGAGATTGGGTAGATTACTGTTTCCTGAGGAGGGATCAAAATAAGTGTTACTATAATCTGGAAGGAATAAAAATAATGAAGTATAGAAATAGTGAAGATACAAACTGGATTCATATTGTTTACTTTAAGATAAGTTTAAATATAAAATAAGTAATAATAGCTAATGATATAGCATTTATGTATGTGTGTCTGCTGTGTATGGCATTTGAGAGTTCTAAGGAACATAACTGTAAGTTTTTAATTTAGTTTATGTTGTTTCAGGGACTTTACCTAATGAAATTTGCAATAAACATTTACACGTTTAAGAAAAATTGATTTTTCCAAGTTGTACTGAATTAACTATGTGTTTATTAAACAGAGCTCTAAAATACAAATAGCAGTGAGTGTTTCCCTCCATGCACAAAAGCTCCTTGAGCATTAAATGGTCTGTCAATAATTTGCAGAAGGTCAAAAAATAAGAAAACTACTCAGCATGAAAAATCCAATACTTATGTCAGGCCATGGTACTGTATGTTAGACTGTGCTCACTTCTGCATTAAACACATGGTTTCTTTTTACTATTGTTGTTATTACTATTAGCTTTTATAGCCTATGAAAAACAAACAATTCAGAGTTGGGAGGGATTTAAATTAATGCATTCAACACATATTTATAAACTCTTAGTCTGTTCAGGATGCTATAATGAAAATATCATAGACTGGGTGGTTACAAACAAGAGAAATTTATTTCTCACAGTTCTGGAGGCTGGGAAGTCCAAGATAAAGGTGCTGGAAGATTTGATGTCTTGAGAGCCTGCTTCCTGGTTCATAAACTGCCATCTTCTTGCTATACTCTTACATGGCAGAAGGGGAGATGGAACTCTCTGAGGTCTCTTTTTGTTTATTTATTTATTTATTTATTTTATTTTTGGCTGCATTGGGTCTTCGTTGCTGCACGTGGGCTTTCTCTAGTTGCGGCGGGCAGGGGCTACTCTTCATTGCAGTGCATGGGCTTCTCATTTCCGTGGCTTCTCTTGTTGCGGAACATGGGCTCTAGGCATGTGGACTTCAGTAGTTGTGGCACGTGGGCTCAGTAGTTGTGGTGCACAGGCTCAAGAGTGCAGGCTCAGTAGTAGTGGCACATGAGCTTAATTACTCCACGGCATGTGGGATCTTCCCAGACCAGGGCTCGAACCCGTGTCCCCTGAATTGGCAGGCAGATTCTTAACCACTGAGCCAACAGGGAAGCCCATCTGGGGTGTCGTTTTTAAAGGCACTAATCTCATTCATGAGAGCGCCACCCTCATGACCTAATCACCTCTAAAAGGTCCCACCTCCAAATACCATCACACTGGGGATTAGGTTTCAGCAGATGAATTTTGGGGAACACAAACATTCAATCTATAGCAAACTCCATACTATTTTGCTAGCGTTATTCTGGAATGAAACTATATGGGATATTAATAAAGCTCACAAATGAAATAAAGGCATGGTGCTTTAAAATATGGTAAGATATGTTAAGACAATTAATATATAATTTCTTGTTTCAAGGATTAACTGAGCAAAAAGAGGAATTGCCCACCAGAAGAAAAATTATGTTATAATATGTCAGAAACCAAAAATTATAATCTGAAGTTAATGATTAACTTATACTATACTAGGTACATCAAATATTATAGAAGTAAAACCTTTTTTCTATAGGTATTATTTAAATACATCCATTTTCTCATTTATAATAAAGTGAGTATCTTACAAAGTTAAAAATTAATGGGGGGATTTCCCTGGTGGCACAGTGGTTAAGAATCGTCCTGCCAATACAGGGGACACGGGTTTGATCTCTGGTCCGGGAAGATCCCACATGCTGTGGAGCAACTAAGCCCATGCACCACAACTACTGAGCCTGCGCTCTAGAGTCTGCGAGCCACAACTACTAAGTCCATGCACCTAGAGCCTGTGCTCCACAACAAGAGAAGCCACCGCAATGAGAAGCCCACGCACTGCAACGAAGAATAGCCCCCGCTCTCCGCAATGAAGATCCATCACAGCCAAAAAAAAAAAAAAACCAGAAAAGTAATGGGACCAATTACTATTGACATTAAAGAGCCATAAATTCGGTATCTGTTTGTAAGTTAGCATTAATGATTTGTAATGGTATTTCATTATCTTTTCATTTATTACAAAATTTCCCCAGGTCTCACCATCCTGGGATAGTAACAGTGTTGATAGTAGTATCCCAAATTTCACTGCTTCCAGCCCCTATCTTCGTAACACAGGAGGTTGGTTTCTCCTTAAAATTCCAACCAATTGCTTCTGGGAATCTCAAAGCTGTCCTGTGTGAATTCAAGAAATCCAAGTGTCTCTGTCCCAAACCTGTGAAGCCATCTGAAGGTGGAGGCTTAGTGCTGCTGCTGTTGCCTTCCTAAGAGCTTTGATGTCCAATTGAGGTGGAGTAAAGATACCTATATTATGTTAACCTGCTGTTAATATAATACTGTCTTTACTCTTTAAAGAACGTACAGATGATTTCAGCAATCCTCAGTGAGCCATTCCCACATTAATGTGTGTTATTGTGAATAACTGCAAGTGATATCTGCATCTCTTTCAGCATATTCCACAGTTTAGACTTTTAATTTATATAGTTTTCCTATTCCTGCTTGGCAAGTGAGGCATCTTTGTATTTTTTTTAACAGAGAATCTCATTTTCTACTCTTTTTTTTTTTTTTTTGAGTTTGGGCTCATCCCCTAATTTTATTTATTTTTATTAAAAATTTTTTATTGGAGTATAGTTGATTTACAATGTTGTGTTAGTTTCACGTGTACAGTAAAGTGGATTAGTTATACATATACATATATCCACTCTTTTTCAGATTCTTTTCCCATATAGACCATTACAGAGTATTGAGTAGAGTTCCCTGTGCTGTACAGTAGGTCCTTATTAGTTACCTGTTTTATATATAGTAGTGTGTATATGTCAATCCCAATCTCCCAATTTATCCCTCCCTCATTTTCTACCCTTGAGAAGGCAAAATCATTCAGCTTAATAGTGACCAGCCAACCAACAACTATCAATATTTCCTATCAATATACTTGATAATAATAATGCCATAGTACTTACCTGAAAATGTTTTAAAGTAAGTGCAACATAATGGGAAAATTTTAAGCTGTGATTTTAACTTAAAAAATTGGGTAATAGGCATACACAATAAAATTCCAGAATATATAAATGGTATATAGTTCTTCTAGTTTGTTCCTGCCTCCCTACTGACTTATTCTACTTCCCAAATGCAACCATCGCTCTCATTCTCTAGTACATCTTCCAGAGGTAGCCTGTGCGTTCCATTTATTTCTAATGCTTGTTATTTCATTTCCTTCTTTATTTTAGGTGACTCCAGAATTAATGATAAAAGCATGTACTTTTCATACTGGACGTTTACTGAAGACCCACTTTTAGTAAGAACATGATTTTTATACACTATTTCTTCCTCTTTGTATTCTTATTCTTGACATTCTCCATGTGAAGAACAGCTCACTTTTGGCCAGTTGTGTTGATTTTACCTGTTTAAGCCTTTTTAATAAATTAATTAATTAATGTGTTTATTTTTGGCTGCATTGGGTCTTCGTTGCTGCGGGCGGGCTTTCTCTAGTTGCAGCTTTCTCTAGTTCGCTGCAGTGCATGTGCTTCTCATTGCGGTGGCTTCTCTTGTTGTGGAGCACGGGCTCTAGGGTGCGTGGGCTCAGTAGTTGTGTCACATGGGCTTAGTTGCTCCACGGCATGTGGGATCTTCCCGGACCGGGGCACGAACCCGTGTCCCCTGCATTGGCAGGCGGATTCTCAACCACTGCGCCACCAGGGAAGCCCTCAGAGAGGTTTTGATGCAAAAATAGTTTCGGTCAGGTCTAGCTTTGCCCTTAGATAGGTTATGAAAAAAAAACAACAAACTGTTGGATTTCAGAGCTTTCTGGGCTTTAGAAATGTAGACAAGGGAAGTGCAAGTTTAAAGGAAATGCAAGGACTGGCTGTAAATAAAACAATAAAAATAACAATTTCTTTCATGCTGTGGTATTTGATGAGGTAAAGGAAGCCCAGTGTATTTCTTCTTCTCTCTCTCAATTTATTTACTAATGTATTGCTGTAACATCAAAATATTATGTTTCTGTATTTTCTGCTTACAGCACATGGAGAGAGATAGCAATACCTCCTACAAATGAAGATGACCTTCTGGCTGAAAAACTGGAAATATCAATAGAATATGACAATTTCAGACTTAAAAAATGTGTATTTCGTCATTGGCAGTCTTATGTGAAAGGTCGAAAAGAACGACTTAAAGGTAAATCCTTACATAGTAACAATTGGTATTTTGTTTTCATGTACCCAAAGTTTCAACAAACTTAACAGCTAAACATAACTTGTACCAAATAATTTTTTATTATTTTTATGTCTAGAGGATTGTCATGAAATGTAAAGCCACTAATTTAAAATATTTAATGAGATATGTCTCAAAGGGTTTTAGTGTAATAGAAAACAGGCATATTTAAAATAAAATTCTATATGTATTTGTGTGATTTATATATACAAATTTCAATATAAATAGGGATCTACTATTAACTTTTTAACATAATAGATAGTAGAGATATAGGTAGATAGATAGATATCAAAACTGACTATTTTTTGTAAAGAGCTCTTCATTCTTTATAGATATTTCATTTAATGAATACCTGAGAAAACTTAAAGAAAAATAAGTTTGTTTTACTTAAACCTTTGCTAGTTGTAATGAGTGGACAGTGCATGTATGTGCTCTTAGGAGCAAGAATAGAGATTTTATCCAGTTCACTAGATACTGATTTGTTTATGGCTGCTGTAAATCAGAGAATCATTTCCTCTTGGTTGGCTCCTGTTGGTACCTCAGAGTGGACCCTCTGATGGTTTTAACATAAGGGTAGTGGGTCTCTATTTATGAGAGGAAACAATTATCTAAGAGTGGTGTCTCCAAGGCCTGCCTTAATCATCCTCCTTCCCAGCCTGGCCCCTATGTTTGAGCTTTGGACCCCTGGTTAAAAAAATATAAATATAAATAAAAATAAATAAATAAATAAATATATATATATATATATATATATATATGGAACAATCTATTTAATCATAGGGTATTTAAGTAAATCAGAATACTACCTCATGATTGTATTTCTATGAATAAATTTGGAAGTTCTGGTTTTATAAAGAACAGATTTGTTAAAAAAGAAATGATATATAATTTGACATTTTATTGCATCTATTATATCTTAATTTATAAGGGCAAAGGTGATGTTTACAGATTAATAAAGTCTCAGGAGTACTATCTACTACTGTCAAAAGTAATTTCATATGTAACTAAAATAAAAAACTATCAGATGCAACATTGGTTCATATTATAAACATGATAGAATATAAAACACTTTGTTTTTTGAGAGCAGCTTTAACTATATACAGTAATTTAATGCACTTTCTTCAGATACACTACTGCGGGTACAACAGATGTTCTATTGCTACAAGCTGATCATTATCCTAACTAAATGGAGGGATAAAGCAAGACATAAGTATAAAAAGAGAGAAGATGAGCTGGTATGGCATATTGGAAACAATTTTTTTAGAAACTGAATTTTGCTGTTACATTGATGTTGCCTCAGATAATAATGCTCTGTGGAAAACACTAAAGTCCTGAATATTATATACTTTTAATGGGGTCCTTGTTCTTTTAACTTAGTAATTTAAATGTCACTTCAGCTACCCAAAATACTTCCTAAAAATTTTTGTTGTTTCATTTGAACTATGAACGTCAAGGAAAAATCTTTTTAACATTTTGTTTACATTTATTGATAAAGACACCAAGATTTTTTGTTTAAGCAAGTGTTTAGGTGGATATAGATGTCTAAAGTGGAAGAGAAACTGTTTGATATGATTATAACAGAAATAAATGGTAAAGACTAAATTTATTCTTTTCTAGATAAGATTAAACTGCTATTTATTGTTTTTCAACATTCAATTTAATAAATTATAATCTTAATACTAAATTATTTTTTAAACTACTAAATTGCTAAATTTAAAGGATCATTCTTAACTGGGACACACATTAGGAATTAAATCAATCAAAACAGAGTATCCAAGCAAACTCCTCCAAACTTAAAAGTATCTCTAGTTTGCTTTAGCTATCAGTACAGTATATTATCATTTAATGTTGTTTTAGAATATTCACAGTAACTACTAGGAACAGACATAGAAACATGCTGGAATTTTTTGTAGTTACATTATTTAGTAGGTGATGTTTTATTAATATTCTTTGAAATACAAAGTTGGGATAAATGGGAAAGAGAAAAATAGGAAGAAATTAAACCCCCTGTTTTATGGTTGCCGGGTGGAGGGGAAGATCAATGCCTCTCACCCCAGATTGTTTCAGATATTGACACTGACGATACTATGTATGTACCAAGAGAGTAAGAAAAGATTTATTACTCACATAATACTTGAAACAGTGCTAGAGTCTGCGGAAGAGACTGAGATGCATAAAGCATTGATCATTCTTGCTCTCTAGAAGTTTATCATCCCCTGGTATTGAACTGGTGTTCTAACCAGATGTCCTCTAGCACCTGCCTTTTGTGGAGTACATTTTCAACATTGCCACTGTTTTAGTCTGGTCATTCTGTGTTTTCCACCACTTTTTGTACTAATCTAATGTTTTGACCTGGCCCCTAGCCTGGTCATTGATTGTCTAATGGTGAAAAGGTAACTGTGCATGACCAAGCTGCCCCTTTTACATCCCCTTAAACTGAATATCCCTGAGAGCAGGCAGTATTGTTCTCTTTACCATCCCCATACACTGAGCATAATGTTTTGTAGTAGTTGATATATATTAATATATATGATAATAATATTCTCCTAACTCTCCTTCTATAGCTCCATGCTAACCCTCACCCTTCCATGCCCCACATACCACTTCTGGCATTACCAGAACCTTGACTCTCTGGGATTCAGCTTCCTCATCTCTAAAAGAGAAGGCTGGACCACATCTTCAAGGTGACTGCCTATGCCAATGTTGTATGACAACTGGTGGAAATGATCTATAATGGCGATTCAGAGACTACACATTATTACACATGCTGTGGACAATGATAATTTATATAATGATAACGATGATAATAAATAATGTTTAATTGGTGCTATGATTGTATCAAGCATTGTGTTTTACATGTATCATCTCATTTAATCCTTACAAGAGTTCCATGGAATTTGTAAATTATTTTCATGGCAGATGTTGAAGCATGAACCTCAATTTAAAAAGTGGAGAAGCAAGTTAAAATTCAGAGTAAATTCTAAAGAAGAATACATTTCTCCTGAATAAAATGTGTCTGAAGTCTTTCTTGTAGATGAGATTCCTGAATTTGACGTTTCACAGTTACCCAAAAGACCAGTATTACAGGTTCGTATGAATTCATATGTCCTAACTAGTTATTTTCACAATGTTTGTTTAAAGAGTGGTTTTATGAACCTTGCATGAATGATGGAAGCCACATTTTGAAGAAAAATATTTTTTACAACTAGCTTTGGGCTATTTCACTTTTTGGAAGTCATCAGTTTGGATGGCTGTAAATTGTTATAACAATCAAAAATGGAAAAATTAAAGCTATAGTAAATAAGAATGAAAGGAATGTCTTTCTTTCCTTCCTCCTTCAAGCATATATTGTCATTTAAGGTACAACAGATTTTAGATAACCCAATGCTTAGCTTTACATCTCTAATCCCTAATCTTTTAATCTTAATGTTATACCTACACTCCAGAATATAAATGGGGCTTGTCATATTGCACCTTTCAGTTAGTTAAAATATTTATGCCTATCATCTTTCTTCCATAGATCATGAGTTCATAACAACAAGAATCATGTATCTATAGCTTACAACTCATTGAATTGATCTCTGAAATATAAGCCATAATTCCAACTACTGGTTATATTCTTTCCTATTTTGATAAATAAGCAATTTCTACTTTGTGGGACTACCTGATAAATGGTGGACGAGTTGTAAAAGATCATCTTATTCTGGTTGATGGCAGATTTACATTATAAACTTCCATATATTAAATCCATCCTTCTAAATGTAGAGACTTGAGCTCAAGTTATTTTGGGAAACAAGATATCTATAACTATATTTATATCTAATCTTGCACTTTATGTATGGCATAGAGTTAGGATGAGGACATTTTTGTCCACTGTTTCCTCTTTATAAATTGCCTGCTCATCTCTTGCTTGTTTTTAAATTGGAATTCTTATAATTTTCTTATACTTCATAATAGCTCTTTTTATACTGGTAATATTCACCCTTTGCCTAGAATGTATTTGAGATTTTTTCTCTAATTTCTGCCATGGGTAGTGATGAAAGCTATTTTCAGGCCATTATTAATATCAGTTTTGAGTCAATGAGGAATAGTCGACAGAAAGCTGCATAATGAACTTCAAATACAAGACAGTTTCTCAACATGGTTTTGTTGCCTGTTAGTCAAGGCACTCAATGGTATACACATACTAGATTATTCCTGGATGTCTAGGAGTATGTCTCATTCACATTGTGTCCCCTGATTTACAAGCATACAGAATATTTTAAAATATTTATCAAGTGAATGAATATGTCATTTAAGAAATTATACTGTGCTGCTCCAATTCAAGGTTAAGAAAGATGGTGCAGATCTAGAATAAAAACATCAAAGTTTTCCTCAGGCTGTTTCTTGTGCTTGTGACAGTCAAATCTCTAAACAATTATTGATGAATAGACATAAAAGGTAAGCTTTCAATAACTGAAAAATAATCCCAGTGCTGATTGAAACAGAAGAGAAAAGCGGTAAGGTTCTGAAAGATCTTTAGGTCTCAAGAACACAGCCTTTCTTTTTATGGGCCTCCATACAGATGACTTAAAGAGAGCATAAAAACATGTAAGTCCCTAGTCTCAGAAGCTGACTGGATGCAAACGCTTCAGTGTGCTTCAAAGTAGCTATTTTATGCACAACATTCTGGGTCTAGTAATTCTCTAAGGTATCAGCTTATACTGCCTTCACCTACCAATACAGTAAAACCTGACTGATAGTGGGGCTTAAAGAAATAAGTCTTATTTTTTTCCTATAACACAAAGTCCAGAGGAAGGCAATCCAGTGCTGGTCCTCCATAATGCCAGTGAAAGTGGAAATTTTCTATCTTTTCACTCCACAGTCCTTAGTATCCTCTTGCTTATTGTCTCATGGTTCCAATATGGCTACTCCTCTTCCAGCCTCATATTCATTCACCAGGCCAGGAGAAGGGGGAAAATCACAGTGGTAGAAGGCAAATGGTTCTCTACCTTTGTTTATTAGGAAAGCCAAAGTTTCCCCAAGACCCCACAGTCAAGAATATCAGTGATGTGCTTTAGGTTAGAACTTTGTCACTAGGCCAGGTCTAACTGCAAGATTGCTATGCGCGGGAGGGGACTTTGAGTCGGGGATTGGGTGAGAGGAACCAGAGGAACTCTGGTTTAATACTCTTCTGTCTTCCAGTTCAGAGAAACTAAAAATGCCAACTAATAAAGAACCACAGAACCCAGAGCCAATAAACCATTTTATAATGTGATCTGGGCCCTAACAGAAACTTGTACATGGAAACTTCAACAGTTATGATGAGCTATGAACTTGCATGCTTTCTCATAAGAAGTCTTTTGGTTTGATAATATAATGATTAAAAGTCCAGGCATAGGGCTCAGGAGAACTAGGTTCATATCTTGCCTTAGCTACTCACTAACAATACGACCTTGGGCAGTTTCAACCCTCTTGGCCCTTGATTTTTAAGACTTCTGCATTCTCATTAACCGGACAAAACTCTAAACTTACAGAGACAAGTTTATGTTGAATTAATTGATGTTTGGAAAAATCTCATATCAGGATATGGGAAACATGTAGAATTACTGGGGATTTTGCCCAGGACAATGAAAATCATTGCCAGTTTTTGCATTTTAAATATTTCTTTATGATATCATGTCATGGGTTATGATCAGCCTTCCTGTCCCTCCTTCCACCCTAATTCCCACCCCCATCTCTCTGTGGAATGATATTGAGCCCTTTTGGGATCAGATTTATAGAGTCTTCCAGAGTGCTCAAACCATAGCATGATCTAGAAAAGAACATAGAGATTTTTGTGCTGAGCTATTACCTTTTTCAGGAGGGACAGCTGAGGATCTGAGAAATTAAATGACATCCCCAAAGCCAGACAACTACAAAACTGAGACCAGAATCTGGTTTTCCTGACTACTTGGGTAAAATTATAGCCTCTATATCACTCTGGTTTTTCCTCTTGGAGAATTCTAAAGAAATAGAATATATACACACACATATATATGTAATTATATTGATATATGTAAAATAATCATTTAAAATATGTGTACATATGAGTAAAATAATTGTGAAAAAACAATAATTAAGAACCATTATATTCAAAATATATAGCTAGTGGGCAGCAGCTGCATAGCACAGGGAGATCAGCTGGGTTCTTTGCGACCACCTAGAGAGGTGGGATAGGGAGGATGGGAGGGAGATGCAAGAGAGAGGAGATTTGGGGATATATGTATATGTATAGCTGATTCACTTTGTTATAAAGCAGAAACTAACACACCATTGTAAAGCAATTATACTCCAATAAAGATGTTAAAAAAAAAGAACCATTATATTCAATACATCTGCTTAGTTGTACGACCCTTAAAAAAATACAAGAGTAACTTTTTTTTTTTTTTTTTTTTTTTTTTTTTTTTGTGGTACGCGGGCCTCTCACTGTCGTGGCCTCTCCCGTTGCGGAGCACAGGCTCCGGACACGCAGGCGCAGCGGCCACGGCTCACGGGCCCAGCCGCTCCGCGGCATGTGGGATCTTCCCGGACTGGGGCGAGAACCCGCGTCCCCTGCATTGGCAGGCGGACTCTCAACCACTGCGCCACCAGGGAAGCCCCAAGAGTAACTTTTAAAAATTACTCAATCTTGACATGACACTAAAGCACAGAATTATTTTTGGAGATAGTCTCAAATTTTTCCCAATCAAATAAATTGTCAAGAATATCCATTAAAATGTACAGGTAATAAAAGAGTGAATTTATATAATATTATAAAATTGGAAATTAATGATTCTAACACTCCTGTCTTAAACAGTTGGGTTTATTTAGCTTATTAATGCAATAGATTTGCAGAATTAATTTTTTAAATCATAGTTTTACAATGGCATTTAATTTGGTGACTTCTCTGGTCAATGAATTCTCAGGGACTTAAGAAACAAAACATAAAAATGTAATGTGAGTTGGATCTAAACTTTAAAGTTTTTGGAAGTGTTAGTTTTCAAAATAGAGATTTGTATATTTAGACTGACTAATGTTTTGAAGGAATAATTGAAAACAGCAATCAGTTTCAATTATTGCGATACAATATGAACCTAACTTGGAAAACTGTAGGCTTGCTTTTTAGATTCAGTTGCATCAACTCATGAAAACAAGTCAGGTTCTGTTTCACTATCATTTTCCTTAGTATCATTTACCCATTAGGAAAGGCTGCTTTGTTAGATGGTAGAGCTCATACACTATCAGTCAAACTCAGAGCTAGTTGGGAGGTTTGGCAAAGATCATTTTCCATGAAAATGCAACGTTGGTTTGTTTTTTTTTTTTTTGTATGTGTGTAGTTTGACAAGCAATACAGAGAAAACCCTTATGTGGATGAATTTGGAAAGTCTAAATAATCTAGTCAAGTAATGCAGTTGTCCTAAAATGAAAAAGTGCTTGATTAGTTTAATAATATAAGTAGTATCTTAGGGCTGTCTTTCATTTTAAACAACTGTAACTTTTTGTTTGTTTGTAAAAGATAATAGTGTGTGGACTTGCAAAGACTTGTAAAATCACCTTCAGATTTTATAGTGTTGATGACTCATCTCACTTGGGGAAAAAAATCCCTGGAAAAAGGTTAAAACTTGTGCCATGTTGCAGGAGAGAAACCAGATGGTTCAGGCCTGTTAGATTAAATTACTTGGAATTCTAAAACAAAAGAGTAGTCTCAATGACTTTTTGAGTTTATGTTTTGATAACCTCAGAGGTCAGTATGACCTCAATTCACTAAAGCAGAGTGGTTCCAAGTTTCTTAGGCCTGTACTGTGTGAACTTCACATAAGGGAATTTCCAAAACCACACTGCTCCATCAAAGAACTATGTGTGTGTTGGCTCAATCTGTGGTGTGGGTGAAAAAGCAGATGAAGCCCAACATCTAAAAATTGCTTTAGGATCAGTTTATTTTGGGTATAAGATTGCTGTGCCCATACACCTGGCTTTCATCACTTCAGCCCTAATCAGTAACGCTAACTAAGTTAAGAAGTTTACAAATGATTTTGATATAAAGTTTTCATGACTTTTAAATTGTAGAAGATGCTACATTAATTTTAGCAGGAACCACCCTTGCAAAATGATACATCATTTGTAAGATGAAAAACTACAGCACAGAAAGAGGCAGCTACATGGAAATTGAGAGTATGCTCTGGAGTCTGGATAGCTGATTCCATCACTAGCTGCATGACCTTGGGCATCTTGCTTAATTTTTTGTTTCTAAGCTGTCTCATTTGTAATGAAAGGATAATAATAACATCTCCTGCACTTGCTATTGTGAGGATTAAATGAGTTAATACACACAAAGTGCTTAGAACAATGCCCAGCATACGTAATTTCTCAGTAGAAGTTACTATTTTTAATGTATTGAATTTAGATGGCTGAATGACAGAAAGCCACTGAAGAGAAAGTCAGGAAGACTGGATTCTAAATGTAGCCCTGCTGGCTCTGTCAGCTTGCTGACCTCCCACAGGGCATCTGAGTTCTCTTACCCTCAGTTTAAAGACTTTGAAAATTCCCAGCAAAAAAGTACGTATGTATTCGTAGTTTCTTCTGTAAAATGAGGGTGGGCTAGATAGCTTCTAGGATCACTTCCAGCTTTAAACATCTATGAATCTGGGACGAAAACAAGCATCCCTGTAGAGGATGATGTAAGAAGTGAATGCAGAAAATCCTACAGAGGGCTTTGCCCGTGCTCATATCCCATAGGGAACTCTTCTCCATCTGCTGTTAGTTTGACTAGGTCTCTGTTTACGTCTCAGAATGCTCCCCATTGGAAAGGCCTCTCCTGATTACTCAATCTAAAATCAATCCTTGCTCTAAAGCCTGTTCTTTTCCTTCATAGCACTTCTCATTGTACATAACTATTATTGTTTAATAGTGTTCTTGTTTTTTTGTCTGTCTCTCCCACTGAATTGTATGCTTTGGGGGTTTTGGAATTACATGTTTTGATTACTTCTGTTGACCTAAAACAAATATACCGTCAGGCAATTCTCCAGCAAAGATGTGTTTATTCAGGAGCAAAAGAGAATTGCAATTGGAGGTCTGTAACCATTATGAGTCATGCGCAAGTCCCCCAGTGGCAAGGGAAGGAGAGCGCTTTTATAAGAAGGAAAAGGAAGTTGGGAGGGCTAAGTAAATAAACAAAGATCTCATGGCTTCTCACTGCCTGAGTCTTTGCCATGGAAAGAAGAGGAGTTCCTGTTGGGCTCTGCTATCCTTGCAGGTGTAAGAGCTCTCCTTTCTGGTCTCCCAAATCTATTTAATTGAAATTTCTGTTTATTGATTTTTTACATTTCTTTATCTTCAGCACCTAAGAGGATGGCGCAAGCAGGTACTCAATAAAGATTTTATTTTATTTATTTAATAACTATGTTGAACGCCTACAATGTACACGGCTTTGCTTTAGGTATTGGGGAAATAGTGGTGGATTAGACAAATACCTTGCTCTCAAGGGGCTTATATTTTAGGGTGAAGAATCAGATAGCAAACAAGGAAACAAATACTCAAGGACATGTCATATAGAATTAAACACTATGAAGAAAATATATCAGGGTAAAAGATGAACACCTTTACTAAAAGGAACAACAAAAGCAAAGGTGGGGATGTAAATTGTTGCGGCCACTATGAAAAACATCGAGGTTCCTCAAAAAATTAAAAACAGAACTACCATATGATTCAGCAATTCCACTTCTGGGTATTTATCTGAAGGGAACAAAAACACTTAACTCAAAAAGATGCCCCATGTTCACTGCAGCATTATTTACAATTAGCCAAGACATGGAAACAACCTGAGTATCCATTGACAGAAGAATGGATAAAAGAAAATGTGATATATATCGGTATCTAGATATATTTATATATCTATATCTATATCTAAAGACCCAACCCTTAGTTGGGTCTTCCAGCATCTATTCTTGACCTTGACCTTCCAACTCATTTTTCATTTGCCCACCAGAGATGTCTTTCTAAAGTCACATTTATTCATGTTACTTTCCTGCTTAAAATCTCTCCTTGACTCCCCATCGGCTCTAACATTGCCCACAAAGCCCTTTCTGTCCCCCTCATTACCTTTCAGCTTCATTCTCCACCATTTCTCCACAGGAATCTTTGGCTCTAGCCATACTGAGTTACCTAGTCTACTGCTCAAGTATAAGACACTCTCTCCAGCCATTATGCCCTTTCTGTATAGGGTCCCCTTCTCTTCTTTGACTGGCTCACTCCTGTCTAGGCACAGCTCAGATGTCATCTTTTCCAGAAAGGCTACCTTTGATCTTCTGTTCTCTCCCTTAGTCTTGGTTAGTTACTCCTCATATGTGTTCCCAGAGCCCCTGAAGTATTTCTTACTGTCTGTTATAACTGTCTACTTTCTGTTTTCCTCTTGGACTGTAAGTGCCTTGAGGACAGGGACAGTGGCTTACATGCTTTGAATTCATAACCCCTAGATGCTCAATAAATGTTGGTTGAATAAATGAATGGGAAATGATTTTTCCCCTTTTAGCCCCACCGCCACAAACTTGGTCTCATTCCCAGGAATTTCTTACTCATCAAATCCAATAGCTTATGCTCACTTCTTCCCTGTTCTTTGAGTAGCATTTGATTATGCTTCTTTTTTGAAATGCTCTTTTTTTGGAGGGGGGTGGTTCTATGGCATGACACGTCCTAGTCGTTTTCTCTGGGAATTATTTCTTTGTCCTTACGTTAGGTTTCTTGCTCTTCCCCCTCCCCCAGCTTCCTCACACCACCTGTGGATATTGACCTTGACCCCTTCTCTTTTCTCCATACTCTCACTAGATCTTGGCGATCACAGATTTTCAAACACCACTTGTTTATGTCAGTATTGATTTGCAATCATGATAAGGATGTTTTCAACTTCCCTACCATTTGGGAACTTTAACCTTTTAAATCTCAGTGAATGTGAGGCCAGTTGTACTTTTGATGTGCTGCAATGTTGGGAGAGTGAGCTGTGGTGTGGGCGGGGGGGGGGGAAGAGAAATTTAATTTTAGATTCATTGAATTTGAAATGTCAACTGGACACTAAGTTAGAAGATCCTAGAAATATCTGAGAAGTCATTAAGTCACAGAATCCTACATTTAGAACAACTTCTGAGTTATATGGTCTAACATTTCCCCCAGGACAGTATTCCTCACAGCTATTCTTAGAGTCTTAGGGGACAATGTAATAACACCCCTTTCCTTGTCTGAGTTTGGGAAGTAGACAGCTGGAGAGCTAAATATTATCTGATATAGATGGTAGGAAACCACGGCTTAAGACATTGACCAAGGTGACTTGCTAGTACTTTACACCTGGATCAGACAGACTTAGCCTCAATCACTGCACAGTCTGGACTACCCCAGCCCTCCCTCAGGCTGCTGCGGGCAGCCAGGATGCATGCATTTGCTT
The DNA here is from genome assembly GCF_026419965.1 of Kogia breviceps. Lineage (NCBI taxonomy): Eukaryota > Metazoa > Chordata > Mammalia > Artiodactyla > Physeteridae > Kogia > Kogia breviceps. Next base: position 93,695,680 of record NC_081318.1, on the reverse strand, counting down.
CTGAGTCAGGGCACAGTGGAGCGGAAGCTGAATTGTAGGCCTGGTTATTTCTCCCAAATTTGCCAGTCAGGTACATCCCTCCTCTTCTCCTGGGGAGATGTGAGGGGTGGAGACAGAGCCCTGGAGTGTTACTGAAGTGCTTTCAGATGGGAATATGAGGCCAAGAAAATGAAGCATCTCCAGTAATAGTCATGTGTATCCAGCCTCTGGTCTAATGCTTTCTGTGCTTGAGAGGCTGTTGACTTTGGGGTGCATTCTGTTCCCCTTTTGGAAGGAGTAGGTATGTAATTAGCAAGTTGTTTCTCATATCAAAGCAGAGAAAGCTTCCCAAGCACCTTCTGTCCCTAGTTCTTTCTGCTGCATCCACAAGGAATAAGAAGAACTTTGTCAATTATTAAACATAGCTATGATTTTATTTTCTAGTACTTATGTAGTTACAGATTCCCAGTTCAGTCAACTGTTTATTCTTCTCTCACAGTTTCTACTCTCAACTCCTCCCTCCTCTACTCCTGCTACTATCTTGGTTGCCATTTTCTGAGAATTCTCTATTTGTGAGTCCCTCATAGAGTGGTATGGACCATGTTTTCTTCCCACCCTGAATGGGCCCAACTTTCTAAATACAGGGGAGCTCTCCAGGTAATAATAGGTGGCCTGGATCGCTCTGTACTTTTATACTCAGCTCTCTCCTTATCCTGGGCCTGAGGTTTCCCTTCAAGTAGCAGTGTGAGAGAAAACGACCCTAGACAATGTGAATAGTCACTCACATGACTTACTACTCAACACTGAGTCAAATGAGAATCGGTGGGAGTAGCAGCACCCAGGGTCGGTCTTGTGCGCCCAGGTTCAAGTTAATCCTTTTATATGGAAAGCTCTGTCTCGCAGACAGAGATACCCAGGTCATTTAAGGCTCTGACCAGTTATGTTTTTATTCAGAGCTTGAGGATTTCCTCATAATGCTGTTTGCATCATGAAGGCATCCTTTGCCAGAGTAATAGGTGTGGAGAATGCACCATGCTGAGACCCTCAACCCCATGGGGTCTGATCCACACTGTGTTCCTGGCTGCTGTTACTTTTGTGGTTAAAAAATAGAAATCACTCCATATTCCTGCCTCTGCCCCTTCATTTTGTCTTTCTAATTTCCATACAACATGGCTTATCAGTTTGGTTTTTCCTGAGCCTTCTAATTTATCTTTTATTTTCACTACCTAATTTTTTTTGAA